>NC_089510.1:56640300-56966133 GCF_036850995.1 Saccopteryx leptura
CTAGGTTGGCAGATTGAGAATAAGCTCATCTGGCTTGAGTGCAGAATCTCCGGTTTGAGCATAGGATCATCGACATGATACCATGGTCACTGGCTTGAGCCTAAGGTTGCTGGTTTGAGCAAGGGGCCACAGGCTCAGCTGGAGCCCTCTGGTCAAGGTACGTATGAGAAGCAATCAATGAACAACTAAAGTGACGCAACTATGAGTTGATGCTTCTCATCTCTCTCCCTTCCTGTGTGTGTCTCTCTCTCTCAAAAAAAAAAAAAAAAAAAAAAGGGGGCCCTGGCTGGTTGGCTCAGTGGTAGAGCATTGGCCTGGCATGCAGGAGTCCCGGGTTCAATTCCCGGCCAGGGCACACAGGAGAAGCGCCCATCTGCTTCTCCACCCCTTCCCCTCTCCTTCCTCTCTGTCTCTCTCTTCCCCTCCCACAGCCAAGGCTCCATTGGAGCAAAGTTGGCCCAGGTGCTGAGGATGGCTCCATGGCCTCTGCCTCAGGCACTAGAATGGCTCTGGTTGCAACAGAGTGATGTCCCAGATGGGCAGAGCATCGCCCCCTGGTGGACGTGCCGGATGGATCCTGGTCAGGAGCATGTGGGAGTCTGTCTGACTGCCTCCCCGTTTCCAACTTTGGAAAAATACAAAAGAAAGAAAGAAAGAAAGAAAGAAAGAAAGAAAGAAAGAAAGAAAGAAAGAAAGAAAGAAAGAAAGAAAGAAAGAAAGAAAGAAAGAAAGAAAGAAAGAAAGAAAGAAAGAAAGAAAGAAAGAAAGAAAGAAAGAAAGAAAGAAAGAAAGAAAGAAAGAAAGAAAGAAAGAAAGAAAGAAAGAAAGAAAGAAAGAAAATATACAGTGTTTTTTAAAAATAGATATTATCTATAGGACAAATTAATTACAGAAAAAAATAAGATTAGCTTGACTAGGCGATGGCACAGTAGATAGAGCATCAACCTTAAACACTGAGGACTCAGGGTTGAAACTCTGAGGTCACCAGCTTGAGTGCGGTTCATCAGGCTTGAGCGTGGACTCACCAGCTTGAGCATGGGGTCACAGGCTTGAGTTTGGTATCATAGACATGACCCTATGGTACCTGTCTTGAGCACAAAGGTCACACTGGCTTGAAGCCCAAAGTTGCTGGCTTGAGTAGGGGGTCACTGGCTCGACTGGAGCCCCCCAGTCAAGGCACAAAGGAGAAAGTAATCAATAAACAACTAAAGTGCTGCAACGATGAGTTGATGCTTCTCATTTCTCTCCCCTCCTGTCTGTCCCTCTCTTTCTCCTTCACTAAAAAAATAAAGAAAAAGTAAAATTAAAAGGGGAAGAAAGTAAAATATTTGAATTTGTAAAGACAGTTACATTTCAAAATGAAAGAACCATTTGCCCGAAGAATGTGTTCACAAACAAAAAAATGATATTTATAAACCCTGAAATACAATGCTGTATATGAAAGTACAGTTTTTTAAAAATGTACTTTATTTTCCTTTAGCTGCTGGTCCTTTTCAAGATGAGATGGGGTTCCTGAAACTATTCGGCTTCTTGGGGGCTTCAGGTCTCCACTTCCTACTCCCTCTCCCCTCAGGATGCAGAACAGCTTTGTTTGTATTTTTTAAGTTTATTCAGACCAGTGGTGAAATCTTTTAACAATTGGATTTATTTTTGCTTTTTGATAGCTATTAACTTGAGTACTCTCCTCTTCTTGGCATTTAAGGTCTTATAAATAGGTACAATGCTTCTCAGGTTTCGAAGGAAGAATGTTGCTGCCACTTCTTTAATTCAGAAGCTCTGCCTCAGGTAGCAGGCATTGGGTCATCACTGGATTTATCATCTTTTCCTCTTTATTTATTCAATATTGTTTCTCCCCAGTTTCCACCCACTTGGTGCCTCCCCTCCTTTTATATTTTAGGTGCTCTCCTTGAATGCATTTTAGTTAGTTCATGACCAAATTTTACTTCTTTTGAGGAACTAACTTTTCTAACATTGATCTCTTTGTCCCTTTATAAATGTATGTCTCTGGACCCTTGCAAAATGTTGGAACTTGATGTTTATTTTTGTATTTTGTTTTTCTATAACGACTTAACTATTTAGAAAACAGTATTCCTGTTGCATGGTAACCAAGATGGTGACTGCCGTGGCTTGTTTTACAAGAGTTAACCAGTGCCTGAACTTTCACGTCTATGAAGTTTGTTCATTTTTAGAGCACAACTGAAGTTTGAACAGCTAGCCAACACTACCAGATTCTCACATTACTAGCTTTCAATATTAAATTTTAGCTCCTGCTTAATTTCTGATATTAGGTGACAGTGCTCATCACATCATACTCTTTGTGATGATTATCACCTCTTTGGGGGCTTGTATCAAATAAGAGATGGTTGCTGGTTAAATAGTCCTGCTTCTTTGAGTCTTCAATGATTAGAAATTTCTATCTTCGCCTGACCAGGTGGTGGCGCAGTGGATAGAGCATCAGACTGGGATGCAGAGGACCCAGGTTCAAGACCCCGAGGTCACCAGCTTGAGTGCGGGCTCATCTGCTTAAGCAAAAAGTTCACCAGCTTGGACTCAAGGTCGCTGGCTCGAGCAAGGGGTTACTCATTCTACTGAAGGCCCACGGTCAAGGCACATATGAGAAAGCAATCAATGAACAACTAAGGTGTTGCAACGAAAAACTGATGATTGATGCTTCTCATCTCTCTCTGTTCCTGTCTGTCTGTCCCCATCTATCCCTCTCTCTCTGACTCTCTCTCTGTCCCTGAAGGAAAAAAAAAAATTTCTATCTTTCACGGGACATATTCTTCCCAATTCCAAGTTGCTCTTTCCTACATGTACAACTTTAAAAACAAACAAAACAAAAAAACAACCATTGGCCCTGGCTAGCTGGCTCAGTGGATAGAGCATTGGCCTGGTGTGTGGATGACCAGAGTTCGATCTCCAGTTAGGGCACATATGAGAAATGGCCATCTGCTTCTCTTACCCTCCCTCTCCCCCTTCTCTCTGTCTTCCCCTCTCACAGCCAGTGTCTCCATTGGCCCGAGCATTGGCATCAGGTGCTGAGGATAGGTCAGTTGATTCAAGCATCAGCCCCAGACAAGGGTTGCCAGGTGGATCCTGGTCAGGGTGCATGTGGGAGTCTGTCTCTCTATCTCCCCTCCTCTCACTTAAAACAAACAAACAAAAAGCCCAGCCATTGAATAAAGTTTTCTACTGTCCCTGACCTTTGATAGGTGGGAAGGAAGGACAGTTTTAGGTATGGCTGTCAAATCTACCCTGAGGTTACTCAAGGTAGAGGATCAGCCCTAGAGTAACAGAAAGAGCGTTAGACTGGGAGTGGTAGCTGAGGTCGTATTCCTCACTTGGCTTCTAACTCGACATGTGCCCTCATACCAGACAGTTCCCTTCCACAGCTACAAAATGAGGAGATTAAACTGGATAATTTCTTCAGCACCTTGCAAATCTCACATCCCATGATTTGAAGGAGATTTCCGTTCAGCTATCTGTGTGCAGTAGGCAAATGTTGTAAATATTTATAAATAAGATTTAATCAAAAATTAACACAAGAAGAGGAGTGCTCTCCCCCACAGGAGCAGACCCACACCTTTCTTCCTCTGCACAGTCATGTGTCTCTTAAACGCTAAGGGTCCCCATGAGGCTTGCAACCAGGGGAGCAATGGGGAGCGCACAGGCTAACCCCCTAGTCCTGTCTCCAAGGCCCTCTTTCCTCTGACTTTCCAGGGACCCAAAGCCAGCCTCTCCCCTGTTGCTTCTTTCATCCTGAGCCCTTCCTCGTTTCACTGTCCCCAGCTTTAAGAAACGTACTATTAAAATATAATAATAATAGTAATAATAATACATAAATAAAAGTAGGAAGAGTGGGAGGTCAGCTTGGTCAAGAAATGGATTGCCTGACCTGTGGAGGCGCAGTAGATAAAGCATCAACCTGGAAGGCTGAGGTTGCAGGTTCAAAACCCTGGGCTTGCCTGGTCAAGGCACATACAAGAAGCAATTACAAATTGATGCTTCCCGTTCCTCTCCTTCCTCCCTTGCCTTTCTCTCTCTCTCTCTCTAAAAAGATGAATAAATAAAATCTTTAAAAGAAAATAAGAAAAGAAATGGAGTGACATGGAGATGCCTGGTTTGCCCAGAGATGATGGTGAAGCCTTACCTTCTGTTGCCCTTTTTTATCTGATTGTGTAAAACTTTGAACTTCCAGATTTCTGAGAACACTTATATCAACTTTTCTGTTTGTTGGCTGTGAGGGTTTTAGTAAATTCATACCCATTCTTGGCCCTGTAACCTTCTGAGGTGGTATGTCTCAGCTCTACCCTTTCTGTCAGCGTCCCAAGATCCACCTAAGGGATACTGACCAGGAACCTCCTTATTGATTTCCCAAAAGTGGGCTGGAATTCCCCTCTGCCACAAACCAACTGACAGCAACTGAGGACGATGGCGCAAGAGGAAAGTTAGAAGTTACCAAGCATGACGGGGGGGGGGGGGGGTGCTCTGCTGGAGAACTGCCCACGGGTTTCTTGGTATCAGTCAACAGGAGTTTAAAAAACAACAGCTTCATCACCACACCCCCACATCCTCAAATTAACGTCCCAATCAGGGAATTACAGCTCAACGTCTTCTCTATGATAAAATATTTTAGGTTTAATTTTTAAAATATTCATTCAGGCCCTGCAGGTAAGTCAGTTGATTAGAGCATCATTTCAATACGCTAAAGTTGCAGGTTTGATCCCTGGTCAGGGCACATACAGAAGCAACCAATGAATGCACAACTAAGTGGAACAACAAATCGATGTCTCTCTCTCTCTCTCTCCCCCTCTCCCTTCCTCTCTCTTTTTCTCTCTCAAATCAATAAATTATAAAAATTTTAAAAAAAAGAATATTCATTCATTTGGTTGGGGCTTATTTCAAGTCCAAATGCACAGATATGTCTTACTGATTATTCCAGGCCCTTCAGTGCCTACTGCGGGAATGGCCACAGATCAATAAGACAATCATTCACTCAAAAAATATTCATGTATGTATGTATGTATGTATGTATTTTAGCAAGAGAGAGGAATACACAGGCAGGAAGGGAGAGGGATGAGAAGCAACACTTCTTCATTGCAGGACATTAGTTGTTCATTGATTGCTTTCTCATATGTACCTTGACTGGGGGTGGGGGGCTGAAGCCAAGCCAGTGACCCCTTGCTCAAGCCAGAGACCTTGGGTTTCAAGCCAATGACTTTTGGACTCAAGCCAGTGACCATGGGGTCATATCTATAAACCCACACTCAAGCCAGTGCCCCCGCACTCAAGCTGGCGAGCCCATGCTCAAGCTGGATGAGCCTGTGCTCAAGCCAGCGAACTCAGAGTTTCAAATCTGGGTACTCCGTGTCCTAGGCTGATACTTTATTTACTGTGCCGTTGCCTGGTCAGGCTCAACAAATATTTATTGAATCCTGCTATGTACAAGATATATTTAGCTTTGGGGATACATGCAGAGCTATATTTCTTCTTATAGATGATTACTTATAAATTACTTTTCTTCACTTCTATCACCCAGTCCCTCCTCAGTATCCTTGAGAGCTGAGTGCAGAACTACTCTGGTTAGCACAGGGTTGTTAATTTTGATATATTTGGGTTGTTACAGAAAGGGTGGCTCATGTGTATTATAAGCTCTTTTCTGTGTCTTCAGTTTTTAATTTAATATGCTCCCAAGAGAAGAATCAGTTTCTGTTCCTGTGTCAACCATGCATTTGACAGAAATCTGCACAATGGCTCCTTTTCTTGGTTACAAAGCTGGTGACACAGAGCATCAATCCATCACAGATCCAGTCACCCAAAAGACATGTTAGTCTTGGCTCTGAGCCTCAGAATCTCAAAAACACTCGAAAACAAGTTGAGTAATAATTGGCTTGAGTCCTGGTGCCAGTCAACTTCCTGTTTACTTTTATATCTATTCTATTTTTTTTGTTATTTCTGAATTTTCTTTTCATATACATTCTTTACACTTCCCTGCTTTGCTCTATATCCACCCATATTGATATAAAATAAATGACTAAATAAATAAATAGATGGGAAAGAAAAGACAAATATTTCTTACAGAAAAATTCCAAATAAGGCATGTAGATTCTCTCCACTCTAGGAGGTGAAACTTAGTCTCCTCTTATACCCCTTGCTTTCTGAGTGTGGGCTGGACTTACTAGCCTGCTTCCAAAGAATAGAGTGTGGAGAGAGAAAAACAGGAACTTTATAGAGGAGAGGACTGGCAGATAGTACGTTAACCAAGTGATCAATTTTAACGTCACCAGGGGGTGGATATTATATACCCAGACATGATGTGATGAGATGGGCATATCACATTTCCAAAACCCCATAACCCAGTCTAATCATTAGAAAAACAGAAGACAAACCCAACTTGTGGGACATTCTACAAATATCTGATGATACTTCTCAAAACTGGCAGGAAAAACAAGGAAAGACTAATAACTAAACACAATGTAGTATCCTGTGTTGGATCCTGGAACAGATAGTCATTCATGAAAAGAATGATAAAATTGAGTAAAGTCTGTCTGACCAGGCAGTGGCGCAGTAGATAGAGCGTTGGACTGGGATGTGGAGGACCCAGGTTCGAGACCCCGAGGTTGCCAGCTTGAGTGAGGGCTCATCTGGTTTGAACAAGGTTCACCAACTTGGACCCAAGGTCGCTGGCTCAAGCAAGGGGTTACTCGGTCTGCTGAAGGCCGGCGGTCAAGGCACATATGAGAAAGCAATCAATGAACAACTAAGGTGTCGCAACGAAAAACTGATGATTGATGCTTCTCATTTCTCTCCATTCCTGTCTTTCTATCCCTATCTATCCCTCTCTGTCTCTTTAAAAAAAAAATGTAAAAAAAAAAAAAAAAAAAAAAAGAAATTGAGTAAAGTCTGGCGTTTAGTTAATAGTAATGTAGCAATGTTGGTTTCTTAATTTTCACAAATTATTAGGGGAGACAAATGGGTAAGAGGGGTATGAGAACTTTCTGTATTGTGTTTGCAACTTTTCTCTGAAACAAAAATTATTCTAAAATAAAAAGTTTATTCAAAAACTTTCTAGCATGATTGGTCAAGAAGAAAAAAAAACATAAATTATCAATATAAGGAATGAAAACGGCCTGACCTGTGGTGGTACAGTGGATAAAGTGTCAACCTGGAATGCTGAGGTCACCAGTTTGAAACCCTGTAGTGCCTAGTCAAGGTACTTATGGGAGTGGATGCTTCCTGCTCCTCCCCACCTTCTCTCTCTCCCCTGCCAAAAATGAATAAATAAAATTTTTTAAAAATTAAAACAGAAATTAACAATATAAAGAATGAAACACAAGAATATTTCTTTAACTCTTACAACATTAAAAAGATAATAAGAGCCCTGACCAGTTAGCTCAGTTGGTTAACAGTGTTGTCCCAATAGAAAGACTGAGGGTTTGACCCCCAGTCAGGGCACACACATAAAGCAACCAATGAATGCACAACTGAGTGGAACAACAAATTAATACTTCCTTTTCCTCTCCCCTTTCTCTCCCTTCCTCTTTCTGTCTTTCTGAAACATAAAAAGAAATTAAGCCCTGGCCAGATAGCTTGCTGAGTTGGAGCATTGTCCCAGAGCATTCGATTTCCTGGTCAGGGCACACACAGGAGCAGTTTGATATTCCTGTTTCTCTCTCTCCCTGCCTCTCTCTCTCTCTAAAAAAGAAGAAGAAGGAGGAGGAGGAGGAAGAGGAGAATGAGGAGGAGGAGGAAGAGGAGGAGGAGGAAGAGGAGGAAGAGGAGGAGGAGGAGGAGGAAGAAGAGGAGGAGGAAGAGGAGGAGGAGGAGGAAGAAGAGGAGGAGGAGGAGGAGGAGGAGGAGGAGGAGGAGGAGGAGAAGAAGAAGAAGAAGAAGAAGAAGAAGAAGAAGAAGAAGAAGAAGAAGAAGAAGAAGAAGAAGAAGGAGAAGAAGAAGAAGAAGAAAAGTAAGAAGAACAAGAAGAAGGAGGAGGAGGAGGAGCAGGAGAAAATACAATGATATATAACTATCTGGCAATAGATTTAATAACTTAGATGAAATGGGCAATTATAGGCAAGTCAATACAACTGATACAATAAGAAAGAAAGAAAGAAATCTGAAGTTCAATAAATTGAATTTGTAATTAAAATCTTTCCACAAAGAAAACTCATGTCTGGATGGGTTCACTAGTGAGTTACTCAAAATTTTTAGGAAGAAACCTTATCAATATTGTTCAAATACTTTCAAAGAAGAGTGGAAAGGGAATATTTTCCAACTTGTTCTATAATGCTATGATAATCTTGATATCAAAACCTGACAAAGAAAATAACAAAAAAGAAAATTATTAGACAATATATTTTTATGAATCTAAATATAACTATCTTAACCAAAATATTAGCAAATCAAATCCAGCAATACACAAAAAATATATATCAAGTCTTGATCAGCAATGCCAGGTTTATTTCTATAATGCAAGATTAGTATAATGTTTAAAAATCAATCAATGTAATTTTTTTTTTTTGCAAGAGAGAGAGAGATAGAGGGAGACAGGGATAGACAGGAAAGAAGAGAGATGAGAAGCATCAATTTATAGTTGCGGCTCCTTAGTTATTCATTGATTGCTTTCTCATATACGTTTGACCGGGGGGCTCCAGCTGAGCCAATGACCCCTTGCTCAAGCCAGCAACCATAGGTTCATGTCTATGAACCCACATTCAAGCTGGTGACCTTGGGGTTTTGAACCTGAATCTTCAGCATCCCAGACCAGCGCTCTAACTACTGTGCCATCACCTTGTCAGGCAATGTAAATTTTATGCTAACAAACTAAAGAAAATAACCATGCAATATACAAAAAAGCATTTGACAGAACTCAATACCTGTTAATGATAAAAAACACTCATCAAACCAATAATTGAGAGAAATTCTTTTAATCTAATAAATGGTATGCATCTATATAAAGCCTATAGGTATCATCACACTTAATGCTTAAATATTAAACACATTTCCCCAACATTAAAAACACAACTAATTGGTGGTGTTGTCAACATTATTTTTTGCTGTTACACTAGAGGTTCTAGCAATAACTATAAAGTAAAAGAGAAAGGGCATAAAAATTGGAAATAAATCAATAAACCTGCCATTATTCACAGATGACATGATGGTATACATAGAAAATCTGAAAGAATCTGCAAACAAACTATTAGAACTCATAAGTGAATAAAGTAAGGTTACTAGGTAGAAAATCAGTAAACAAAAACCACTGTGGCCTTGCCTGTGGTGGTGCAGTGGATGGAGTATGGACCTGGAATGCTGAGGTCACCAGTTCAAAACCCTGGGCTTGCCCAGTCAAGGCACATACAACAAGCAACAAGCAAGCAGTGAATAATTAAAGTGAAGCAACTATGAGCTGATACTTCTCATTCCTTCCCCTGTTTCTCTCTCTTCTCTCTGTAAAATTAATAAATAAAATCTTAAAAAAACAAAAAACTGGCCCTGACCGCTTGGCTAAGGGGTAGAGCATTGGCCCGGCATGTGGATGTCCTGGGTTCAATTCCTTCCCAGTCAGGGCACACAGAAGCACCCATCTGCTTCTCCCTCCCTTCTTCCCCTCTTCTTTCTCTCTCTTTTTCTCTTTTACTTCCTTCACCTCTCCCACAACCATGGCTTGATTGGCTCAAGCGAGTTGGCCTTGGGCACTGAGGATGGCTCCATGGCCTCAGGCACTAAAAGCAGCTCAGTTGCGAGCAACGGAGCAATACCCCAGATGGGCAGAACATCGTCCCATAGGGGGCTTGGTGGGTAGATCCAGTCAGGGCGCATTTGGGAGTATGTCTCTCTGCCTCCCCTGCTCTCACTTAATTTAAAAAAAAAAGAAACCCAAACCAGTTGTGTTTCTATATGCTTCTATAATCAGTAGAATATAAAAATCTTAAAAATAATTTGGCCCTGTGAGCATGGCCCGAGTGGGCAGAGCATCAGCCCCAGACGGGACTTGCTAGGTGGATCCCAGTTGGGGCACAAGTGAGAGTCTGACTCTCTATCTTCCCTTCTCTCACTTGCTGACACAATGGATAGAGCATCAACCTACGATGCTGAAGTCCCAGGTTCAAAACCCTGAGGTCACACTCAAGCTAGTGACCTCAGGGTTTTGAACCTGGGAATTCAGCATCGTAGGTTGAGTACAGGCTCACCAGTTTGAATATGGGGTTGATGGCTTGAGCAGGGATCATCTACATGATCCCATCGTCGCTGTCTTGAGATCAAAGGTCTCTGGCTTGAAGCCCAAGGTCACTGGCTTGAGCAAAAGGTCACTGCCTCAGCTGCAGCCCACTGGTCAAGGCATGTATAAGAAAGCAATCAATGAACAGCTAAAAGTGCCACAACTATGAGTTGATTTTTGTCTCTCTCCCTTCCTGTCTGTCTGTCTCTCTTATGTGTGAAAATAATAATAATAATAATAATAACTTATAACATAAAAATACTAACTATCTAAGAATAGATATAATGAAGGATTTACAAGAGTCCTACACCAAAATTACAAAATATTTCTAAGAGAAATCAAAGAAAACACATAAATGGAGAAATATATGATGGTCATGGAATGGAAGAATTAGTATTGCTAAGATGCCAACTCTCACCACACAGATCTATACATTCAATACAATCCCACTCAAAATCCCAGAAATATTTTTTGTAAAAATATATGGGAAGATTCTAAAATTTACATGGAAATGCAAAAGACCTAGAAGAGTCAAGAGATATTCAAGAAGCTTCAACTGATCAAGACAGAATTGTATGGTGGTAAAGATAAACAAATACAACCACAGAAGAGACTAGAGGTCAGGAAATCTCAACATATACATAGTCTGAAATCACCCCTGAAATTCAATGGGGAAAGGGTTGTCTAATAAACTAATAGTACTAGACTAACTGATATTCTTACAGAGAAAAAAAAAAAGAACAGAATATTGATCTCTTATCTCCCACGATATACAACATGTTATTTAAAATGGATCATAGCCCTAGTCAGATAGCTCAGTCGGTTAGAGCATCATTTCACAGTGCAGATGTTGTTGGTTCAATCCCTGCTCTGGTCAAGGCACATATAGGAACAAACTGATATTCTTCTCTCTCTCTAAAAATTAATAAATAAAAATGAAAAATAACAAAATAAAATGGATCATAGACTTGAAATTTAAAACTAAAACAATAAAATTTCTATAAGAAAATAAGAGCATATCATCAAGACTTTGGGGTAGCCAAAGATTTTAGGCAGGACACACAAGTCAGTACACAAAAGAAAAAAGAACTGATGCTTTAGATTGATTAAACTTAAGATTGTTTGTCAAAGACAATATTAAGAAAGTGAAATTAAGCCTTCTAATGAGAGAACATTTTTACAATATGGATAGCCCACAAATAACTCATTATTAGAATATATAAAGAACTTCTACAAATTAATAAGAAAAAGATAACCTAATTTTTTAAATGGGCAAGGCATAAAGAAAATGTCATAAAAAAGGATATCCAAATGGACAAATAAGCCCATAAAAAAGATGCTCAAACAGCCCTGGCCAGTTGGCTCAGTGGTAGAAAATTGGCCTAGCATGTGGATGTCCTGGGTTCAATTTCTGGTCAGGGAACATAGGAGAAGTAACCATCTCCTGTGCGGGACTTTTTCCACCCCTCCTCCTTTCTTTCTCTTTCTCTCTATTCTCCTCCCGCAGCCATGGCTCAACTGATTCCACCGAGTTTGCCCTAGGGCTGAGGGTGGCTCAGTGGCCTCTGCCAAAGGTGTTAAAAATAACTCAGTTGCTGAGCAATGGAGCAACATCCCCCAGATGGGCAAAGCATTGCCCCATAAGGGGCTTGCCGGGTGGATCCCCGTCAGGGCACATGTGGAAGTCTGTCTCTCTGCCTACCTGGCTCTCATTTAATAACAATAATTTTTAAAAGATGCTCAAATAAGGAAAATGCAAGTAAATCCACAATAATTTATAATACCTATTCACTACAATGGCTCACATTTAAAAGACTGATGATACCAACTGCTGATGAGTATATAAACAGTTATATATGAAACAATGGAATTCTATCTATTGTCGGTAGCTATGTAAATTTATAAAACTTTGGGAAATAGTAGGCTAGTATGTGCTAAAGTTAATTGCATGCCTATCCTACAACCCAGCAATTACATTCCAAGAAAAGTGGGTCCATCAAAAGACATCTGCAAAAACCACTTCTAGCAATTTTCTTCTTAATAGCCAAACACTGGAAACACCCTAAAAGTACATCCACAAAGGTGTAGACAACCAATTTGTGGTATATTCACATAGCAGAATACCACACAGCAGCATAAAAGAGTGAAATACTGTTACATGCCACAGTGGATTAATCTCACTGCCCTGCCTGACCAGGCGGTGGCACAGTGGATAGAGCGTCGGACTGGGATCCTGAGGACCCAGGTTTGAGACCCCGAGGTCGCCAGCTTGAGCGCGGGCTCATCTGGTTCGAGCAAAAGCTCACCAGCTTGGACCCAAGGTCGCTGGCTCAAGCAAGGGTTACTCGGTCTGCTGAAGGCCCGTGGTCAAGGCACATATGAGAAATCAATCAATGAACAACTGAGGTGTCACAATGCGCAACGAAAAACTAATGATTGATGCTTCTCATCTCTCCGTTCCTGTCTGTCTGTCCCTGTTTATCCCTCACTCTGACTCTCTCTCTGTCTCTGTAAATAAATAAATAAATAAATAATCTCACTGCCCTAAATTAAGCAAAGAAACCAAATTCCCAAGAGTACATACTGTTTTATTCAATATGTTTAAAGAAAGATGGAAACAATTTATGGTGGTAGAAGTCAGAGTAGTTGTAACCTTTGGAGGATTGGGTATTGACAAGGAAGGGAGACTGGTATAAGGGAGACTTCTAGGGTGCTGGAGATGTGCTACACTTCCGTCCTGAGTCCTGGTGGTATTACATAGGTGTGTATATATGTATTCACTGAACTGCACATTTTAAATTGATGCATTTTGCTACACTTCGATAAAATTAGAAGAACTATGAAACAACAACAGTAGCCAATTTAGACAATAGCAATGTGGACAAGAGATGATGAAAGTAGCGAATCTGTACATGGATTTGGTGTGGCTGAGTGTGGTCATTTCTGAGTTGACTCTTCAGGACTTAGAATCAGCAGACATCTCCTCAGAAAGGACGTGTAAACATAGCTACCCCATAATAACTAAATACATTTCTTTTCTTTTCAATTAACTCTTGTATTTAAAGGGAGACTGTTGCTTTAAACATTTGATACAAATGTTTTCTCAAAAAGCAAATTACCATAGTGTTCAATCTAGTTTAGGAAAACTTGCCAAAGGGCTTATTAATTACCTAACACACATGTACTTCCAGAAAGACTGGGGAAGAAAAGGAGCTGTGGGAAACAGGGCTCTGAGTAACAGAAAGATGTTTCCTCCAGCCAGTAAAGATGCAGGTGACCAGTCCACCTCTATCCTCCTGGAAGAAGGAAAGAGATGCAGATATGATTTCTGCAGGGATATTTCCCAAAACAGAGTGTAAACAAAATATTGTGAACTAAACATAATTGGGCTGTTTGTAGTTGTTAGGGTCTGTTTGGTAGATAATAGATGGGTCAATGGTAGGGATGCTCTTCAATATTCCCAGAGAATTCACACATCTTGAGACATTGCTAACTTCATGGACACATTTCTTTCTTTTCTTTTTTAAGTGAGAGGAGGGGAGATAGAGAGACAGACTCCTGCGTGTGCCCCAGCTGGGATCCACCCAGCAACCCTGTCTGGAGCCAATGCTTGAGTACCTGGTTATTTTTAGTGCCTGAGGCTGACACACTGGGATGGGACAAACTGAGCTTTGCTCAGTGCCCGGAGCCATGATCGAACCAATTCAGCCACTGGCTGTGGGAGAAGAAGAGGGAGAGGAGGGGGAGAGAAGCAAATGGTTGCTTCTACTGTGTGCCCTGACTGGGACGTCCATACACCAGGCTGATGCTCTATCCACTGAGTCACCAGCCAGGGCCCAGTGAAACATTTTAACATTCATTATGCTGGTTAACAAAGCCACTAGTATGAACTGAATGCAAAAATATCAAAAGCATTTGGTGATAGGCTTTGTTCGCCACCCATAGAGTGTGCATTCCTGCTTAAGACATCTAGCCATCCCTAGCTTGTGGGTCAAATCCAATTCACATACACATTTATATCACTGTGATTCTGCTGCAAACATTTATTTATTTATTTTGACAGAGACAGAAAGAGAGTCAGAGAGAGGGACAGATAGGGACAGACAGACAGGAAGGGAGAGAGATGAGACGCATCAATTCTTTGCTGCGGCATCTTAGTTGTTCATTGATTGCTTTCTCATATGTGCCTTGATGGGGAGGGGGGTGCTACAGCAGAGCAAGTGACTCCTTGCTCAAGCCAGTGACCTTGGGCTCAAGACAGCGACCATGGGATCATATTGATGATACCACACTCAAGCCAGCGACCCCACACTCAAGCTGGTGAGCCGGTGCTCAACCTGGATGAGCCCGCACTCAAGCTGATGACCTCGAGGCCTCGAACCTGGGTCCTCTGTATCCCAGTCCAATGCTCTATCCACTGCGCCACTGGCTGGTCAGGCTCTGCTTCAGTCTTTAAAATAAATTCTAGACAACAGAACAGAAGCTATTGCAGAAATAATTAGTAACTGAGGGACATAAAAGTCAAGGGTAGTAGAAGGGAACAGGCTCTGTTTTTGACATTGGGCACAGGGATGAAAGAATTATGAATGACAAAAATTAGGAATAAGTAAAAGAAAATAGGAAAAAAGGAAGCCATTACATTGTTTAAAGTTTTCTAATTTATTGCCTTTAATAAAATGATGTTATTAGTAATGGGGGGAAAGTAGAAATCATAGGTACAAACTCAGGTGAGTTCTAAAAAAGCCTATCAGCCCTGGCCAGATAGCTCAGTTGGTTAGAGCATCATTCCAATATGGAAAGGTTGTGGGGTTCAATTCCCTGCCAGGGCACATACAGAAACAGATTGTTTCTCTTTCACTCTCTCTCTCTCCCTCTCTCTCTCTCTCTCTCTCTCTCTCTCCCCCCCTTCCCTTCTCACTAATATCAATCAATAAACAATTAAAAAAAAAGAGTCTGCCAGATGGATTACCAAAACGGGTGTTTCAATTCTACTTCTGCCACTCACATGATTCTAAGCAGCCTATTACTTACTTCACTCTGCCTTAGTTTCTTAGTCTGCATAATAGGAACAGTAAATGCCCTCTGAAGAAATTCTCCCAAAGGAAACCCAAAGCCAGCAGGTTCTGACATTGGCATACTGCTGCCCCCTGATGGCAATTTTTAGAATTATGCAGCCGTGATAAAAGCAAAAATAAAATGGGGAAACAAATAAAAATCATGAGATTAATGCACACTAGCTTTTAAATTTTTTTAAATTTATTAATTTTAGAGAGAGGAAGGGGGAGAGAGAGAGAGAGAAAAACATTGATTTGTTGTCTGACTAGGTGGTGGCGCAGTGGATAGAACACCGGACTGGGATGCGGAAGACTCAGATTCGAGACACCAAGGTCGCCAGCTTGAGCGCAGGCTCATCTGGTTTGAGCAAGGTTCACCAGCTTGAGCCCAAGGTCGCTGGCTTGAGCAAGGGGTTACTTGGTCTGCTGTAACTGTCCCCCACCTCAAGGCACATATGAGAAAACAATCAATGAACAACTAAGGTGCCACAAGGAAGAATTGATGATTCTCATCTCTCTCCCTTCCTGTCAGTCTGTCCCTATCTGTCCCTCAGTCTGACTGTTTGTCACACACACACACACACACACACACACACACACACACACACACAAAACAACAAACCACAAAACATTGATTTGTTTCTGTATGTGCCCTGACCGGGGATCAAACCAGCAACCTTTGCATACAGGGACAACACTTGAACTGACCGAGCTATCCAGCTAGAGCCTCAAACTAGCTCTTTAAATGCTACTATTCTTGCCTCCTTAGTGCTTTTTCCCTCCCACTTATATCATCAGTCCAAACACACTGAAGGAAATTTCCAGAGTCATCCAGTTACCCCAGAGGAATTGCAGTATATTTGTTCTCATTTGTATTTTTCCTTCTCCAGATCATATAGATTGGTGGAACATATCCATGTCTGTGTGTTATTAGCAAGACACCTTTTTTGGAGATGTGACACAAAGTCAAACAAAGCTGTAGGAAAAATATAAAATCCAGGTGGAGGCACCAGCAGAGAGAATATGAAAGGAATTTAAGACTGAATGAAGCAGTAACTAGATTGACTGGATCTAATTAAAGAGTGAAGCAATTGAGTTATGGAACTTCACCTATTCTAATTAGGTTGATAAAGCAGAAAGAAGTTCAAAGACTTAGTAGGGCTTTTGGTTGCACTAAAGGGAAGAGTCATGTATTTCCCTACTTGTCATGACTGTAAATGTGAGTTTGGAGTTGGAGTGGGAGAGGGAAGCAGAGAGAGAAAGGAGTAGGAGGAAGATTCTAGAAGTGGGGCAGGGTGGGAGCACAGTACTGGCATTAGACTCCAAATCAACTCTTTCCCTGCTCGTTGGCTGACTTGCTGGGCCTTTTCCCCAAACTGGGACCTCGGCGTTGTTTCCTCTTGGTTGACCAGGGCTCCTGCTCTGTCATCAGCCCTGGACGTCCCTCAGTGGGTCTTGGCCAGGGCCCCATCACCATCCTTAACATTCGAGCATCTGCTTCACTTTCTTCCACTGGTGCCGACTCAGACCTAGCCCTGGGAAAGGTACGGTGGCTGAGGGATCTGATTTAAGGGTCCTGGAAGGAGAACTAAGAATTTGGGGTTCCAGCTCCGACTTAGTAATTACCGCCCTACAATCTGCTGGAGCCTTGGTTTCCTTATTTGCGAAATGGGTATATCTATCTTCTCAAAATCAAAGGAAGGATCAAATGTGTAAAATACACAGGAAAGGGCTTTTAAAGGTGCGGCTTGAATCACCACACAGCAGTGTCATTAACAGGCAGTGCAGTACGTGATAACTGGCCGCCTCCAGACTTCCCCATGTGAACTCCATGGGCTCTCGGGCTCTCTCCTTCCTGCCTGTCTTTTCCCTTCCCATATCACAACTTGCTGTTTGTACATAATTGCTATTTACCCCTTAGTAGTATTAAATCAGAGAGATGACTGCATACTAGACCTTATCTCTATTTCCATGGTAAAATGATTTAGGCCTTGTTCAAAAAATACTAAACCAGCAGTTTGGGGTAGGAGAGAGAAGCAAGGCTTTGCTTGTACTCTGAAACAACTCTTTTCATGCCTGAATCACCTCATCTGAGCTGGAATTTAGAGTGAGTCTTTGGATCGGTATTTTCAAGAGATAGCTTTAGAGAGTTGAATTCCTTTTTTTCCTCTGTAGAGTTATTTTTTATAATTTAGAAATTAAATTTAATGTGGTGGCATTGATCAATAAGAATACATAAGCTTCAAGTAAATATCTCTACAGCGTTTGAACCGTTGACTGCATTGTATGTCCATCTCTGTATAGTTTCTTTTTTAATTGAGACAATATTACATTTACATTTACAGTTAATCAACATAGTCAACTGAGAGACATAATACATAACAGTGAGGGGGTTTTGTGCACAAATTCTGGAGCCAGATGACCTTGGTTCAAATCCTAGCTCTTCCATTTTGTTACCTGTGTGTCCTCTATGCCTCAGTTTCCTTAGCTATAAAATGCAGGAAATTAATACTTACCTCCATACATTTGTTTTGGGAATATTAAATAGGTTAATAGGTTTGAAATACTTATAAAGGTGTCTGACAGTTAGTAAGGACTAGCTAGAATTTATTATAATTACATGTAAAAACTTAAAAGCATTCAGAAAAAAAATTTTTTTTTAAGAAAAAGTAAAAAGCCCTGAACGAATAGCTCGGTTGGTTAGAGCATTGCCCTAATATGTCAAGGTTGCAGGTTTGATCCTGGGTCAGGTCACATAGAGGAACAGATTGATGTTTCTATCTCTTGCTCTCTCTCTAAAATCAATCAATCAGTCAATCAATCAATAAAATAAAAAAAATTGAAATTCCCACTTAAACTCCTTCTCTCTCACTTTCACCTCATTCCCTTCTCCACAGGCAAATTATTTTGTGATCATCTTTCAAAAATTTTTACTATCTTCTTTAAGTCATTGATTTTAATATACTTACTAATTGGCAACTTGTTTTTCTCATTTAACCATGTACCCAGGAGTTATTTCCAGGTGACTATCTCTTTTCTCCTATGGGAGTCGCAATATACCAGAGCATGAACACTCCCCAATTCTTTATTATTATTTTTTTTTGTGACAGAGACAGAGAGAGTTAGTCAGAGAGAGGGACAGATAAGGACAGGCAGACAGGAAGGGAGAGAGATGAGAAACATCAATTCTTTGTTGCAGCTCCTTAGTTGTTCATTGATTGCTTTCTCATACGTGCCTTGACCAGGGGGCTACAGCAGAGTGAGTGACCCCTTGCTCAAGCCAGTGACCTTGGGTTCAAGCTGGTGAGCCTTGCTCAAACCCAATGAGCCCGCGCTCAAGCTAGCAACCTTGGGGGTTTTTGTTTGTTTGTTTGTTTTGTT
The DNA here is from genome assembly GCF_036850995.1 of Saccopteryx leptura. Lineage (NCBI taxonomy): Eukaryota > Metazoa > Chordata > Mammalia > Chiroptera > Emballonuridae > Saccopteryx > Saccopteryx leptura. The sequence continues at coordinate 56,658,952 of NC_089510.1, forward strand.
TTTTTCATTTTTCCAAAGCTGGAAACGGGAGTCAGACAGACTCCCGCATGCGCCCGACCGGGATCCACCCAGCCTGCCCACCAGGGGGCGATGTTCTGCCCCTCTGGGGCGTCGCTCTGTTGCATCCAGAGCCTGAGGCAGAGGCCACAGAGCCATCCCCAGCGCCCGGGCCATCTTTGCTCCAATGGAGCCTCGGCTGCGGGAGGGGAAGAGAGAGACAGAGAGGAAGGAGAGGGGGAGAAGCAGATGGGCACTTCTGTGTGCCCTGGCCGGGAATTGAATCCGGGACTCCTGCACGCCAGGCCGACACTCTACCGCTGAGCCAACCAGCCAGGGCAACCTTGGGGTTTTGAACCCAGTCTGATGCTCTATCCACTGTGCCACCACCTTGTCAGGCCCCAATAATTCTTTTAACGAATGTCTTATTGATAGATATGTAGACCGAAACAGGAGTTCTTGGAAAAGTAACCTCACAAGGTAATCTGATCATAAATTCTTTTTTTTTTTAATTTATTAATTTTTAGAAAGAGAAGAGAGAGTCGGGGGCAGGGGAGAAGCGGGAAGCATCAACTCATAGTAGTTGCTTCCCGTATGTGCCTTGACCAGGCAAGCCCAGGGACTTGATCTGAGGATCTCAGCATTCCAGGTCAACGCTTTATCCACTGCGCCACCACAGGTCAAGCCTGATCATAAATTCTTACCTGGACAGGTCATGGTGGGTGGTCACACCCCAGGCATATAACTTCCTTAGTAAAATTCTACCTCTGTCTTACGCAAGCCCTGTCCATTGTTTTCGTGCACACACCTTTGAAATAAGCTGTAACCACCCTTAAGAAAGCAGATAAGTCTTGCTAACTATCCTGCAATCCAATCCCCACCTTGCTTTCTCCCATCTCCATGTCATTTTCCTTAATTTCAAATGCACAAAATAAGCTGCAAAACTGTTTTTCTCCGGAACATTTAGGTCTTGCTCCAGTTATAAGTTCTCAGTTTGGCTCAAATAAACTCAAAAATTATCTACAAGCTTGGATGTTTCTTACATGAACAGATATTTGGGTTGTTTCCAATTTTCCAATATTGTGTTTATTTTTTTTAATTTATTTTAGTTTTTTTGCTGTTGTGTTCACTTTTTACACATTTATTTCAGTTTGTAATTCAAAACCGTCAGGCTAAAGCCTAGCAGAGCTTCCTTATTTCACCAACATCACTCATTTCCTATTGAGCAAAGCTTCTTCTTCAGGTCAGCTCTTGCCACACCCTGCAGGGGTGGAGGCTTTTCCACAGAAAGAAGAAGTGGAATTATCTACCCTGGGCCTTCAGGAAGGGAGGCCCACGCAGCCTGGCCCACACAGCACTGCTGCCCCTGGGCTCTGGAGCCACTGAATCACCTGATATGACACAATCAGCACCAGTTTGCCTCTAGTGCGGTTGATCGCACTTAGTCAGTTATAACAGCTCTGACACCAAGGGAGGCTTTCCCTTGCATACTTCACCGCCTCTGTGAAGAGATGTGAGCTCCAGGGCGGGTCTGTGTCCTCAGGTCATTCCAAAATATGCTCCTGTTTTCAGGGCTCACTGGCAATATGGTTCCCTTTCAGAAGTGCTCTTTCCTCTCCCTTCTAAGTAGACAAATCTCCCGTTGAGGATGAACTCAAATCAGTCTGCCTCCCTTTTTTTTTTGAAGTTTTCCCAATTGCTCCAGCCAATACTAATGAGGGTGAACTGCTCCACACAGTCTAGCGGCCACAGAACCAGGGGTTGTGGGAAGTTTTAAACGGAAGGCCACAGTGTACCTGAATCCCACAGAAATCATGCCTTTGGAAGAAGAGTGGCCCCAAAGCAGAGAGACATTATGGAATATTCTCAGGTAATATGAACAAAAAGGAATTATAGCTTAAAAAAGGAATGTCCAACAACAAAAAAGAAGGAAAATGAGACTCTAGCCTAGTGTTTCTCAAAGTACAGCTTGGGGTATTTGTTAGAAAGCTCTAGAAGTGGCCTGACCTGTGGTGGTGCAGTGGATAAAGCATCGACCTGGAAATGCTGAGGTCGCCGGTTCAAAACCCTGGGCTTGCCTGGTCAAGGCACATATGGGAGTTGATGCTTCCAGCTCCTCTCCCTTCTCTCTTTCTGTCTCTCTCTCCTCTCTCTCCCTCTCTGTCTCTCCTCTCTAAAAATGAATAAATAAATAAAAATTAAAAAAAAGAAAGCTCTAGAAGTGACTGAACTCAAAGAAAGCTAAGAGTCCGGTGTCACCACATGACTTGGTGAGGTTATCATCTCCAATGGTTTTAAATATTTGATTTTAGCAGCAGAGCCCTTAAGTATCTCAAGTGGGACAAGAAAACTTAAAAATGTAAGAATTGAACTCCTGTGGTTAAATTAGGGGTCCAGTTTCCTCTTAGCCTCCTTCCTTTCTATACTCTGGAAAAATTGCCGTCCCCCACCCCCACCCCCCTGACTCCTTGGAATGCCCCTCCACAGAAAGCGGTTTGAGAAACACTGATCTGATTAACTTCCTATCCGGTGCCTTGCTAGACTGCTTTCTGGAACTGCCAGATCTCTACTTCACAAAGTCATCCTTCCTATCGCTGAAAGCTTTGATTCTCAGAAAGTTCTTTCTTTTATTGAGGTCCGAGCTCTCCCTAAAGTTCCAACCACTGTGGCTAGTTTTTCTCTCTAAAAAAAATACTGCTTCACCTGACCTGAGGTGGTGCAGTGGATAAAGCATCGACCTGGAAATGCTGAGGTCGCCGGTTCAAAACCCTGGGCTTGCCTGGTCAAGGCACATAGGGGAGTTGATGCTTTCAGCTCCTCCCCACCTTCTCTCTCTGTCTCTCTCTCCTCTCTCTCTCCCTTTCTGTCTCTCTCTCTCCCTTTCTCTCTCCTCTCTAAAATAAATAAATAACAGTTTTTAAAAAATTAAAAAAAAATACTGCTTCATTCTTCTACATGACAAGTCTTTAAATAAATATTTGTTAAGAGCAATCTTCTCTTTTCCAGGCAAAAACCTCATCATGTCTTCCAATAGATTTTCAGGTGGCATGGTCACTTTCTGAAGGACATACTCCAGTTCGTCCACATCCCTTTAAAAATGAGGCTCCTGAGAGATCATGGCTCCAGACACGATCTAGCCAGGGCAGCGTACATTAAAACTCAATTAGTGCTGCGCAGAATTACATTAGACTCCTTGGCAGCCACTTTACAGTCTGTTCATAGTGAATCCGCTGTCCATTAAACCTCTCTGTTCCATATTAACTGCTATAAAGTGAGTTCTTTCCCATCCTGTGCTCTTGCAGTTGACATTTCTTAATGTAAGAGCTGGACTTTATTTTTATCTTCATAATATTTCATCCTGTTGGTTTTAGCCCACTCAAAAGATTATAAATTGTCCAACCACTATGCTGTACACCTGAAATTAACACAAAATATTGAATGTAAACTATAATTGAAAAATAAAATTTAAAATATATTTTAAAGTCTTCATTCAGTTCTTCAATGAAATATAACTTCCCAGCCTTTGTTGCCTTGAATTTGAGTATTACTTCTGTTATCTGGAAGACCAATAACATATATCTGGAGCTTAGGAGAGAGGTAGAGGCAAAAGACATTTTTAAATTCATTTTAGAGAGGAGAGGGATGGGGAGAGAGAAGGTGGGGGAGAGAGAGGAGCAGGAAGCATCAACTCCCATATGTGCTTTGATCAAGCAAGCCCAGGGTTCCAAACCGGCAGTGACTTCAGCATTCCAGGTCGACACTTTATCCACTGTGCCAACACAGGGCAGTCCAAGAGATTTTTTATTTTTAATTTGCATTTACAGAATACTTACCCCTTGTCAGACACTATGCAATGAATGTACGATCTTATTTAATCTTTACACTGGCCTAGCTGTGAACATCTCATTCTACAGATGAGGAAACTGAGGGGAAAGGATGAAGTTGAGGGTACCCTATTCCCTGATGGATGCTTCTCAGCCATCAGTCTCAGTAACAACGGAGCGTACAGATGCTCCTGAGCACACAAGCCGTGTGAGCTCCACCTCATGGTCCTGAAGGAAGATTTGGGCTCAGCTGTGGCTGAAAGGCTTGGACCAAACGGGAGGGAGAACAGAACAACTAACTCCTGGTTCCTTCTCCTTAGGATGATATCTCACCAGCCTTTTGACGAAAATGAAGTCCAGCATAGGAATGAGGAAAAATTGAAAACAGCTAGAAAAAAAATGAAGTTTTGTATTACAAGAATGAAGCTTATTGCCTGGCTGCTGGTGGCACAATGGATAGAGCTTTGACCTGGGACACTAAGGTCCAGGTTCAAAACCCCAAAGTTGCCAGTTTGAGCGTGGGCTCACTAGCTTGAGCACAGGGTTGCTGGCTTGAAACTCAAGGTCGCTGGCTTGAGCAAGGGGTCACTGGCTTGGCTTGAACCCCCTGGTCAAGACATGTATGAGAAGCAATCAATGAACAACTAAAGTGATACAACTATGAGTTGACTGTCTGTCTGTCTCCTAAAAAAAATAGAAAGAATGAGGCGTATTGGGCCTATAATGCTATAAAGTGTGACTTGGTCATACAGATGTTTTAGTTACATGATGTTGGAATTTGCACTTATGGCTTTATCGGGCTAATAGAATGTTATTTCTTGTATTTCTTTTTAGATTCTACAGGAGAGAATGATGATTAAGGATTTATCCCATATCACCCCTACAAACATTTATCTGTACAGCAAGTATGATCATATGATATTTTTCTTATCTCATTTCTCTTCACTGAAGTATAAGCTCCATGAAAATGGGGTCCTGTCTTGTTCTCCACTGTATATCCAGATTAGTGCTTGGCACATATTAAGTACTTAAAATGAATAAATCTACCATATTTCCCCATGTATAAGACACACCTTTTTCAAAAACTTTGGGGTCTAAAAACTGGGTGCATCTTATACAATGGTTTTAGAATTGTGGCATTTCAAATGCCATAGATGGAACTGAGGACGAGGCAATATATGAAGACAGTGATTCGTCATCAGACACAGATGAGGACAAGCTAACGGATGGGAATTTTGACAGTGATGAGGAGTTGTATGAATTTTATGATGAATAAAACTTGAGTTCAATAATTTTATGTAATACTTTTTTTTTTTCAAATTTTAGGCCCCAAAATTAAGGTGTGTTTTATACATGGGAGAGTCTTATACATGGGGAAATATGGTAAGTATGACACAGAAGACCTAGCATTTAAAAACAATGTAAAGGCTGCCCTGGCCAGATAGCTTGGTTGGTGGGAGCGACGTCCCGAAGGGCAGAGATTATCATTCAGTCCCCGGTCAGGGCACACACAGGAGCAGCTCGATGTTCCTGTCTCTCTCTCTCTCTCCCTGCCTCTCTCAAAAACAAACAACAACAAACAATGGAAGGCTGAGCCAGGGTTACCCCAGCACTCACCTGGATGTGGATGCTGGGCATATTGTTTAAATTTTAATATAGTATTACTAACATCCTTTTGCTGCTGAGACAGATCTACATTTTGATAAATTATTACAACAAATACTGCCCTCTGATGGTAGTTTTTTTTTGTTTTTTTTTTTTAATTGTAGCAGCAATAGTTGTACAGCCTAGTCCCTTAAGATAAAACTATGGTTGCAGGTAATGGAGTCACCTGGGAAGGACTTTAAGATTCACAGTGCACATGCATCTGCATATTCAAGACAATTCTCCTGGCTACTACCCTGGTCCAGACTTTTCCAACCAGTTTGCTGCCCCTGGCTCTCTTATTCTGGAGCCCCAGTGGTTAACGTGGCAGTGTCAGGGTACACCGTCCCCACCTTCCCAAAGGTTTATCAGAAGATATGACACAGTTTGGGCCAGCTGTGACCCATAGAGGGGGTGACCCCTCATATGGCAATTGTCCTTTATTTGTCTAACTTCTCAACTTGGCCTCTTTCTCTTTTGGCTCAAGCTTTCTGCTGTCTCTGGCTTCCTGTGCCCAGCTCCTCTCATAGGTGAAAATGTCAAAAATTTTAAATATGTCAGCCCATTATATCAAAAGCATGCCCTCAAGACTACTAAAATGATATTAATCCTTTTATCATATGGGTTCTCAGGTATCACAGTATACTTTTCAAAATTTTAAAAACCTAAACATTGGCCCTCGCCCATTGGCTCAGTGGTAGACAATCAGCCCGGCGTTTGGAAGTCCCGGGTGCAATTCCCAGCCAGAGCACACAGGAGAAGCACCCATCTGCTTCTCCACCCTTCCCCCTCTCCTTTCTCTCTCTCTTTCTCTCTTCCCCTCCTGTAGCCAAGTCTCCATCAGAGCAAAGTTGGCCAGAGGGCCAACTTTGGCTCCATGGCCTCCACTTCAGGTGATAGAATGGCTCTGGTTACAACGGGGCAACAATCCAGATGGGCAGAGCATCGCCCACTAGTGGGCATACCGGGTGGATCCTGGTAGGGTGCATGTGGGAGTCTGTCTCTCTGCCTCCCCACTTCTCACTTCAGAAAAATAAATAAATAAATAAATAAATAAAAACACCAAAATAAATAAATAAATAAATAAATAAATAAATAAATAAATAAATAAATAAAATAAGAAACCTAAACCTTGCCTGTTTAGGTGGCGCAGTGGATGAAGCATCAACCTAGAACGCTGAGGTCACTGGTTTGAAACCCTGGGCTTGCCTGGTCAAGGCACATATGGGAGTTGATGCTTCCTGCTCCTCCTTCACTTCTCTTTCTCTCTCTTTCTCTTGCCTCAGTAAAATAAATAAATAAAATTTTAAAAAGAAAGAATGAAATTTTACCATTTGAAAAAAACACACAAAATAACCTAAATCTTATGCCAATGTAAAATGAGTACATGTCTAAGACTTCCTGACTTATTGATGAAAGGACCAATGAGATGATGACAGTTGTCCAAAAATACTTTGAAGAACTGAATATTTATAGGTTTTCACAAAAGAATGTTAGATTAAGATTGCTAGATTAGGGGAAAAAAGATTGCTAGTTAGATACAAAAGTGCTTAATGTCTTACGGGAAAATAAACCTATGGTTATCTTCTCTATGGACAAAAATTTTCAAGTAAATATATAACTAACTACACAGTATCTGGGCTCTGATCAAATAGTAGAAGTCAAACACAAATACATTGTCCTAGAAAATAAAATAATCCTTGGGAAAATTTATTTTTTTTAATGTTTATTTTATTAATTTTAGAGAGAGAGGAAGGGAGAGAGTGAGAGAGGAACATCAATCTGTTCCTGTATGTGCCTGACTGGGGATCGAACCAGCAATCTCTAAGCTTCGGAATGATGCTCTAACCCAGGGGTAGTCAACCTTTGTATACCTACCGCCCACTTTTGTTTCTCTACTAGTAGTAAAATTTTCTAACTGCCCACCGGTTCCACAGTAATGGTGATTTATAAAGTAGGGAAGTAACTTTACTTTATAAAGTGTATAAAGCAGGGTTACAGCAAGTTAAAGCATATAATAATAATTACTTACCAAGTACTTTATATCGGATTTTTGCTAAGTTTGGCAGAATAAATCTCTATAAAACAACTTACTATAGGCCTGACCTGTGGTGGTGCAGTGGATAAAGTGTTGGCCTGGAAATGCTGAGGTCGCCGGTTCAAAACCCTGGGCTTGCCTGGTTAAGGCACATATGGGAGTTGATGCTTCCAGCTCCTCCCCACTTCTCTCTCTCTGTCTCTTCTCTCTCTGTCTCTCCCTCTTCTCTGTAAGATGAATAAATAAATAAATAATAATAAAAAAAAAAACTTACTATAGTTAAATCTACTTTTTATTTATACTTTGGTTGCTCCGCTACCGCCCACCATGAAAGCTGGAACGCCCACTAGTGGGTGGTAGGGACCAGGTTGACTACCACTTAACCAATCAAGCTATCTGGCCAGGGCTTCCTTGGGAAAAATTTAAAACAACGCTGCATTACAATGTTAAAAGAACGTGTGGCCCTGATCTTTTGCCTTATTTGTAAATTTTGGATAATTTTTCTTAATACAAGTTAATATATAGATTATATATTTTTATATAAATTAATATATTTTTATATAAAGTTTATGTATATATATCCTGTTAGTCTTTTACCTGTTTTGGAGTGTTTAGTACTTCTCAAATAGCTAACAGTGGATATGAGAGAGCGAAACCGAACCACCACCTGTCAGGCTCTCCTTTGTACTTTGTATCTCTCTTTCTAAATATTTATTAATTCTAATATTAACTCCCTTCCTGTACATTTTCTTCTTCAAATTATTGATGCAATTGCCCAAAACCATAGTAAGCATTTTATACCTACCCAATGACTTTAGGATTGCCCTGGCCAGGTAGCTCAGTTGGTTAGAGCATTGTCCCCATACACCAAGACTATGGGCAATACAAGAGTCAACTGATGAATGCAAAAATAAACGAAACAATAAATTAATGGTTTTTTTCTCTCTTCTTCCTCTCTCTAAAAAACCAATAAATGGATTTTAAAAAATTCTTTTAATGACTTTAGGATCTGGCTGATTTTCTTTTCCCCTTTGCCCCTCCTCAGTGTTCCTAGGATCTTTCAATATCTGAGCTCTTGCTCCTCCAAACTCCTTGATCTCAAGATTTCATAACATTTTTAATTTTATGAACTTCCCTCTCTATCAGTTTCGGTCTGGAAAACTCAGATGCTGGATGACATCACTACCAGGACTTGCTACACTGCTGAGATCTCTTAACTCAGCATTTCCCTTCTCTGACCCCAATGCTCTCATTGCTTTCTGTCAAGCTCACTGTTCACAACTTGCCAGACTCTTCTGGTTCCACCTGTTCTAGTGCTTTTCATTGCTCAGCCCTTCCCATTTGACTCAGCTTCCTCTTGGCTCCACAGGGCTCTATCCAGCCTTAGATCCCAAGGTCCACTGCTTTGTGCTGCCCTTGCCAGTTGCCTGGCCTTCCTCAAACCCTTATGCTTTGTTCTGTCCATGGTATCAAGCTCTTCTCAGATGACTCAGCATATCCTTGAAATACAGACGGGTCATATTAGGTCCAGCAATGGAAGAGGCTTGCTCCTTTATTAACAGTTAGGAGATTATTTATTTATTTATGGTTGCACAAACAGAAAAACATCAATTTAAATTGGCTTTAAAATGGAGAAATTTGTTATTTCATATAATAAACTTTTAAAAGGGAAGGCAGGCTCCAAGTACAGCATGCCAGGGCTCTGGCTTATTACTTCCCTGTTTCTCTCTCTCTCTTTTTTTTTTTTTTTGTATTTTTCTGAAGCTGGAAATGGGGAGAGACAGTCAGACAGACTCCCACATGCGCCAGACCAGGATCCACCCGGCACGCCCACCAGGGGCGAGCTCTGCCCACCAGGGGACAATACTCTGCCCCTCCGGGGGGTCGCTCTGCCACGACCAGAGCCACTCTAGCGCCTGGGGCAGAGGCCAAGGAGCCATCCCCAGCGCCCAGGCCATCTTCGCTCCAATGGAGCCTTGGCTGCGGGAGGGGAAGAGACAGAGAGGAAGGAGGGGGTGGGGGTGGAGAAGCAAATGGGCGCTTCTCCTATGTGCCCTGGCCGGGAATTGAACCCGGGTCCCCAGCACGCCAGGCTGACGCTCTACCGCTGAGCCAACTGGCCAGGGCCTTCCCTGTTTCTCTTTGTTCTGCCCTCATTAATGATTAGCACATCTTCAGGCGGCCACAAAATGACTGCAGTATTTTCAGGTGTCACATTCAGATACAACCATGTCAGGAGAAATAGAAGAGACTTGTCTCCAACAAATAGAAAACACCTTTGCCCTGGCCGGTGGTAGAGCGTCGGCCTAGCGTGCGGAGGACCCGGGTTCGATTCCCGGCCAGGGCACACAGGAGAAGCGCCCATTTGCTTCTCCACCCCTCCGCCGCGCCTTCCTCTCTGTCTCTCTCTTCCCCTCCCGCAGCCAAGGCTCCATTGGAGCAAAGATGGCCCGGGCGCTGGGGATGGCTCTGTGGCCTCTGCCCCAGGCGCTAGAGTGGCTCTGGTAGCAACATGGCGACGCCCAGGATGGGCAGAGCATCGCCCCTGGTGGGTGTGCCGGGTGGATCCCGGTCGGGCGCATGCAGGAGTCTGTCTGACTGTCTCTCCCTGTTTCCAGCTTCAGAAAAATGCAAAAAGAAAAAAAAAAAAAAGAAAACACCTTTTTCACAAGTCCTTGTAGATCCCCCTTCACCTCTCATCAGCTAGAACTAGGTGACATGCACATCTCTAAACCAATCATAGATAATGTAATGGGATCACTGGGGTTTATTGATGTTTTCTGGACCAAATCACCTATCAGGATTTGTCTCTGGATCTGAGACGTATGTGGGAGGGGTTATACCCAAACAAACAATATTGGGCAGGAAATAAAGAAGGGAAAAAGGATTTTGGTTAGGTAATCAACAGTATCTGCTATAGTGTGATATGAACCAGGGAGAGAAGGACCTTCCAGCCATAAAAGCTAACATTTTTGAGCTTGAAGTTTGATTGTTAATTCAGCCATTAACATTCCTGTAAATTTGACCATGGGAAGTTCTTTCATTAATTTGTTTTTAGGAAAGTGAAGGTAAGGATTAGGAAAATCTTTTTTAGTTTGTAACTAACTCCTAGAGTGTAGATTTTCATTTGATCCCCTACAGTCTAACTATGTTGAATTCATCCAATGTCACGGTTCCAGCTGAAAGAGGTCCTTCTGCTGGCCTCTCATTTTCATCCTGACTCCTCACTCTCTCTACCGTAGCTTTTCCTCAGTCGCACTATAATCAGATGGTACCATCTGGTTCATTAAAGAGAAGATCGGAATCATAAACCTAGACATGCCCCTGATATGACTAGTCTATGTCAATCTTCTCTCTGGTTTTCCCCTCTTCTTTAAATTTATCCTTTTCAAGACATCCTAGGGAGATTCCACAGAGTAAATACTTGAAAAGTGTTTCTTGAAGGAATGCATTTTTTTCACCCCTTCAACCTTTTTAGAGTTTCCATCTCTATATGGGTTCAAAGAGGTTTCTTGTTCATTTTTAGAATAAATGATCTCTAAATATTGATTCTATTCTTTGTTTCCTATTTTAACAGCTTTTTTCTTTCTTTCTCTCCCTCCCTCCCTTTCTTTTCTTTTTCTTTCTCTTTCTTTCTTTCTTTCTTTCTTTCTTTCTTTCTTTCTTTCTTTCTTTCTTTCTTCCTTTCTCTCTCTCTCTCTCTCTCTCTCTTTCTTTCTTTCTTTCATTTTTAAGTGAGAGGAGAAGTGATAGTGAGACAGACTCCCGCATGCACCCAACCAGGATTCACTCAGCAACCCCTATCTTGGGTGAGTGCTTGAATGAATCCAGATATTTTTAATGCCTGAGGCTGACACTCAGACCAAACTAGCCATCCTCAGGAACTGGGGCTGATGCTAAAACCAATGGAGCCACTGGCTGCAAGAGAGGAAGAGAAAGAAGAAAAGGAGGAGAGGAAGGGGAAGAGAAGCAGATGGCTGTTTCTCCTGTGTGCCCTAACTAGGAATTAAACTCAGGACATCCATATGCCGGCTGAAGCTCTATCCACTGAGCAGGCCGGCCAGGGCCACAGCTTTATTAACGTATAACTTATATACTTCAATATATATCCCATAAAATTCAACTATTTTTTTTTAGTATATGTACTACCAAAGTGAGCACTAAACTTCACCTGCGTTTAAGTGCACAAATCAGTGATTCTTTTGTGAATTTACAGAATTTTGCAAACATCACAATCCAGTTTCAGAGTGTTTTCATCATCTGCAAAATATCTCTCATGTCTATTCGCAGTCAGTTTTCACTCCTTAATTCCAGCCCTAGGTTTGGCTATTTCATATAAATGAATCATATTATTATGTATGTAGGTTTTTGTATCTGGCTTTTCATTTAGCATAATGTTTTATTGATAAATAATATTCTATTGTATAAATGTTACTCATTTTGTTTCTCACCAATTGATGGCTATTTACAGTGTTTCCATTTTTAGGCTATTATGAACATTCAAATGTGAGTCTTTGAGTGGACATGTTTTCAGTTCTCTTATGTAGATTCCTAGAGGTGGAATTGCTAGGCAGTATAGAAAAATTATGTGTAACTTTTAAAGCATATGCCAGACTTTTCCAAAGTGGCTGTACCAGTTTACATTCTTACCAACAATATATGAGGGTTCTAACTTCTCCCATATCTTCTTTGGCAAAATGTCTATGCAATTATTTTGCTCATTTTACTTTATTTTTCAAAAAGTAACAGAAAGTTTATTTAGACTGTCACAGAGGTAAAAGAAATGAGCTTTAGGAAACAAGTTACAGGAGCAAAAAAAGAGCTTAGGATGAAAGAGAGAAAGTGCCTGGGGGGAAGGGAAAGGGGAGGGGAGAAGGGAAAGGTGAGAACCTGCTTTCAGGAGGGTGAGCGCCTCTTTTGCTCATTTTAAATTGGGTTCTTTTTCTTCTTATTATTGATATGTAAGAGTTCTTTATATATGCTGGATACAAGTCCTTTTTCAGATATATGATCTGCAGATATTTTCTATCAGTCTGGATTGTCTTATTATGTTGTCAGTGTTGTCTTGGAAATACAAAATCTTTTAAATTTTAATGAGGTCCAACATACTAGTTTTTCTTTTTTACAGATCATGTTTTGTTTTTTTTTAATGTTCTCTTTTGCCTTTTTTTTTTGGTCTTTATTTTTTTCTATTTTTTTAATCTTTTATTTTTATTGAATCCAGAGAGAGGAAAGGGGGTAAGGGGGAGACAGAAGCATCATTCTGTTTCTGTATGTGCCCCGGCCAAGGACAGAACCAGCCACCTCTGCATTGCAGGACAATGCTCCAGCCAAGTGAGCCATCCAGCCAGGGCCAGATCATGGTTTTGATGTCACTCCTGAGACTTCTTTGCCTAACCCAAGTGTTATGGGTTGAATCTTTATGTACTTGCAAAATTCATATGTTGAAACCTTATCCCTCAACATGATATTGGTGAGGTCTTCAGCAGGCAATTAGGATCAGATGAAGTAATTAAAGTGCAGTTCTCATGTATGGGATTAATGGCCCTTAAAGGTCTCAAGAGCTGGCTTGCTCTGTTCTGCTCTCTACCATGTGAGGATACTACGAGAAGTTGATAGTCTGCAACCTGGAAGAGGGTTCGCACCAGAAAATGACCACACTGGCACCCTGATCTTGAACTTCTAACCTCCAGAATTGTGAGAAATAAATTTCTGTTGTTTGTAAGCCACCAGTTTATGGTATTTTGTTGTAGCAGTCTGAGTAAGATGCCAAAGTCATAAAAATTTTCTCCTTTATTATCTTCTAAAAGTTGTATAGTTTTAGCATTTTCACTTAGGTCCATGATACTCTGTTTCCTTTATATTATTTATTTATTTATAATTTTTTCCCAGTTCTATTGAGGTATAATTGACAAAAATTATATATATTTAAGGTGTACAACATTTTTGATATACACAGTGAAATGATCAATCAAGCTTATTAACATATCCATCATCTCAAATAAACATGATTTTTGTTTTCTTTTTAAATTTCTTTTTATTTATTGATTTTAGAGAGAGGGGAAAAGAGAGAGAAAAACATCAACTTGTTATTTATTTATGTATTTATTTTGACAGAGACAGAGTCAGAGAGAGGATGAGAAGCATCAACTCTTCGTTGCATCTCCCTAGTTCATTGCTTTCTCACATGTGCCTTGACCTGGGGGATACAGCAGAGTGAGGAGCCCCTTGCCCAAGCGAGCAATCTTGGGCTCAAGCCAGAGACTTTGGGCTTCAAGCCAGCAACCTTTGGGCTCAAGCCAGCGACCATGGGGTCATGTCTATGATCCCACGCTCAAGCCAGTGACCCCACACTCAAGCTGGTGAGCCAGTGCTCAAGCCGGATGAGTCTGTGCTCAAGCCAATGACCTTGGGGTTTCAAACCTGGGTCTTCTGTGTCCCAGTCAATGCTCTATCCACTGCGCCACTGCCTGTTCAGGCTCAACTTGTTATTTTATTTATTCATGAATTCATTGGCTGATTCTTGTATAAGCCCTTACTGAGGATTGAATCCGTGACATGGTATAGGGGAGGATGCTCTAATCAACTGAGCAAACTGGCTAGATTTCTATTTCTTTTTTTAATATCCTGCAATTTCTATCCTAATTGCTCCCTTCAAGCTTCACTCTTGAATATTAAGAGAGACCTAGCTGCCAAATTTAATGACCTTTTCTCAATTTTCTCCACTACTATTGTCAAAATATTAGATAGGTAATTAAATAATTACAAAGAACCTGACAAGTAAAATAATCACAAAAACACAAGGGAGACAGGTCCAGTGAACCTCTCAGGACATATTTAAGGTAATCACTCACAGTACCTTGCAATGAGGATGCTGGATACATACTTGCTTAATTGGTAAATAGAAAAGACACTTTTGGTCAATTCTTGGGCTGACCCAGGGATTCCTATACAATCTTTGGTTAGGAGTACAGTACACTAAGAGGTACAAACTGAATTCCAGTTCCACACTCACATGTGAACAAACCTACACCCCTCCATGAACCAGAGTTTCTTAGGAATCTAATGGACTCAGGATAACCTATGGCCAAACTGAACTTTCAGGGCAGCACTTGAAGGACTGAGCTTCACAGGATAAGTAAACACGCATCTCTAGAACTAGACAAGACCAGATCTGCTCTAAAGGGTGGGTGAGTGGTATGGGAGTGGGAGGGTTAGGTTTATCTCACAATTAGATGCGATAAAATTTGACTAGATACAGAATTAGGTGAAGACTGGATAGCTCTGTTGGTTAGAGCATAGGCCCAAAGCACAGACATTACTGGTTCAATCCCCAGTCAGGGTACATACAGGAACAGATTGATGTTCCTGCCTCTCTCTCCCTCTCTTCCTTCCTCTCTGGCTAAAATCAATAAATAAAAATGAAAAAGAAAAAAGAGGCCCTGGCCGGTTGGCTCAGCGGTAGAGTGTCGGCCTAGCGTGCGGAGGACCCGGGTTCGATTCCCGGCCAGGGCACACAGGAGAAGTGCCTATTTGCTTCTCCACCCCTCTGCTGCGCTTTCCTCTCTGTCTCTCTCTTCCCCTCCCGCAGCCAAGGCTCCATTGGAGCAAAGATGGCTCAGGCGCTGGGGATGGCTCTGTGGCCTCTGCCTCAGGCGCTAGAGTGGCTCTGGTCGCAACATGGCGACGCCCAGGATGGGCAGAGCATCGCCCCCTGGTGGGCAGAGCTTCACCCCTGGTGGGCGTGCCGGGTGGATCCCGGTTGGGCGCATGTGGGAGTCTGTCTGACTGTCTCTCCCTGTTTCCAGCTTCAGAAAAATGAAAAAAAAAAAAAAGAAAGGAAAAAGAAAAGAGAAATACAAAGTGATATCCAAGTGTTGCCTTACGTATATTCACAGGTAGCAGAGAATGAAGCTGATGAGAAAGACAAGGTCAGAGGAAGAGAATAACTGATGAAGCTAGGTCACAAGAGAAGATGGAATCCAGAGTACTCTAGGAAAGGAAATTTCTATGCAGAGTGAGAACTGAGAGGTGAGGGGAGAATTTCCTCATATCACATTTACACTTTGATATTTGTCTATATTTTAAAAATAATGAATATTGAACATGCATTAATTTTATAATGGAAAACAATTTTAAAGAACTCTACAGAAGAATTACCTTTGGACAGGATCCTTGGAGGAAAAAGCCCATAACTGCTCAGCTCACATGAACTCCCCTTTTGCTCTCACTATATGTAGTCAGTACCTATATCTTATATATGCTGGTTCTGTTGCTTTTGCTAAACTATGTTAACTTCTCAAAAGCAAAAGTTAGGGCATATTTTGTATCTTTCCATAGCTTCAATTTAGTGAACACATGAGATGTGCTCAATAAAATCAAGAAAACATGGATTAGGTAAGGTAGCTCAGTTGGTTAGAACGTCATTCTGATATGCCAAGGTTGTCAGTTCCTGCATCAGGGCACATACAAGAATCAACCAATGAATACATAAATAAGTGGAACAACAAATCGATCTCTCTCTCTTCCTCCCCCTCTCTCTCTAAAATCAATAAACAAAAATTTAAAAAGGATCACTCCTTTGGCTGGAGCATCATTCCATATGTAAAAGTTGCTGGTTCGGTCCCCAGTCATATAGAAATTGTTGGGCAGATAAGATATATTATGCTCACTTTGTTAAAGATGGCACTGCCCACGTGGATGGCTGTCACCTAAGTTATAATATTAATGCCCTTCTTGCTTGGGAAGGAGTGTGGTTGTGCTAATGTGTGTTGGGGGAGGGCTTTTGCGCCAAAAGGTTTTAAAAGGTGGAGCTAGGAGGCCATTTTGGGGAAAGTGACCACATTCTTGTAGAGAGGAAGAGCCCGTGGTGGCAGGGCAGGGAAGTCACGTGGAGAGGCAGCCAAAATGGTGGGATGGGAGGAGAAGCCAGTTCGTGGAGGAGAAGAAGATGGGGAGCAGAGGTGAGTAAGACCGGTGAGGTGGATGCCTTTGATTCTAAGCTTGGATGAGTCAGTAGCTTTGTGAGCGCTAAATGAGTGGGTTTTAGAGCCCAGTGTGTGTATTTTCTAGCCTACTGGGTACGAGCTAAAATAAAGGAAAATGGATCACCAGTTTTTGGCTCAATTATTTCTCTATGACAGTGGTTCTCAAAGTGTGTGCCAGGGCACACTGGTGCACCCTAGATGATTTCCAGGTGCGTCCTATGGTATTTCAGAGAAATATGTACCTGTTGGGGACCAAAAAACCAACAGAGTTTTTGGAGTTTAGATTTTTGGGGGACAGAGGTGTGGAGAATTGGCTGTAAGCTGACAGTCTGCCCAACACCCTACCTCACTTGCCTGATTAGGTTACAAAAGGCTGTTAAGCTGTGGTGCTGGATTGTTTACACTACCCCCCATGTTTCCCGGAAAGACTAGAGGCAAGTTTCTTTTCCATCCTTTGTTTGGTGTAAAGTTAAGATGATACGTATGGTGGGGGTTTTGGATTGATGATTAAACATAAGGAATTGTCTCTTGAAGCCTTTCAGATTTCTATAAGAGAAGAATATGTGGCAATATCTAAAAAAGCTTTGAACATTTTACTACAATTTTCAACATCCTATTTATGTGAATTAGTATTTTCTACCCTCAACACAATTAAGAGTAAAAAGAGAGGAATTCTTCAATGTATTGACGAGAAAAGGAGAGTTTGCCTTTTAAATATATGCCCAAACATTGAAGAAATCGGTAGGACACATCAGGCTCATGTTTTTCATAAACACAAGAATGAAAAAACTTAACACATTTGCGCTGGGACCCTCCAAATTTACTAAATCTTACTAAGAATGTATCTATATATATAAAAAGATAACTTTTTTGTTGTTTTTTAATTTTTTAACCCCCCTTTTTTATGAATTCTAAAAAGTATAACAAAAAATGTAACATAAAATGTCTTTTAATGTCAGAATAAATTTAATTTTGTTGTATTTATTTCATTTAATTATCATGAAAGCACGCTTGAACTTATATTTTTTCTTTAATATTTGACTTAATTATTATAACATATTTCTCAGAAATTTGTATATAGTACACCTACAATTATTTGTAGGATTTTAAATGTGCTCCGACTTCACAAAGTTTGAGAACCACTGCTCTATGATCTGTCCGAATCAAACCTGAACCTGCGTTGGCCAGGTGGCTTTGATGGTAGCCATGAATACTGGCTCTACAGAAATATATCGATGTTTTTGTCTCTCACTGTCTACCTTTCTCTCTGAAATCAATAAATTAAAAAAGAAAGAAAGGGAGGAAGGAGTGAAGTTAGGAAGGAAGTTAGGAAGGAAGGAAGGAAGGAAGGAAGGAAGGAAGGAAGGAAGGAAGGAAGGAAGGAAGGAAGGAAGGAAGGAAGGAAGGAAGGAAGGAAGAGGGAAGGAAGAAGGAAGGAAAGGAAACATGGATTGGACACTCTTGTGAGCACCCCTACACCTTCTTCTTCCCCTTCTTCTCTCCCACCTGCCTACATTCCCTAAACTCTAAAAGATCCCACAAGATTTGCAACCAGGGGAGCAATGGACAGTGGTGGCTCATCCTGGGCTAACTTTCTGAACCTGTCTCCAAGGCCCCCTCTTCTCTGACTTCTCAGCGAACCAAAACAGCTCTGCCAGGCTCTGTCCTGTTGCTTCTGTGCTTTTTTCCTTTTTTCAATTGATTTTAGAGAGGCAGGGAGAGAGAAACATTAATTTGTTTTCCACTTATCTCTGCATTCATTGGCTGATTCCTGTACGTGCCCTGACTGGGACTGAACCTGCAACCTTGGTGCATCGAACTATCAACTGAGCTACTTGGTCAGTGACTGTGGCTTCTATGGTAAGCCCTTCCTTGTTTCACTATCCCCTGTAGTACTCCAGCCTGCTGGGAACTCAGTGTCACATGGAAAAAGCCTACTCAAGACACAAACTGATGTCAAGAGGAAGAGGGGGAGGCTTGCCAAGGGAGGCAAAGAAGACCTCCTGTGTTTCTTTTTCCCTCAGCTTTTATTGATCAGAAGGAGACCAGAGGTAACAGGCTTACAAGGCAGGGAGATCAGGTGATAAGGGGAAAAGAATGATTAATGTCAGTTTTGCTGACATGGAGAAAGGGCTAATTTGGTCAGTACATTCTTTTTCTTTTGCTAATTAACAAGCACATAGGGAGGGGCAATCTAGAACCTCTAGAGTCGGCTAATTTTCTAAACTCTGTTTACATGCATTCCTTTGTGTCAGCACAAAGGTCACTCACTCACACAGCTTCTTAGTGTTTCCATCCAAAAGACATTCACTCAGGGCTTTTTAAAAAAATTAATTTTAATGGGGTGACATTGATAAATCAGGGTACATATGTTCAGAGAAAACATCTCTAGGTTATTTTGACATTTGATTATGCTGCATTCACATCACCCAAAATCCAATTGTCTTCTGTCACCTTCTAACTGGTTTTCTTTGTGCCCCTCCTCTCCCCCACTCAGGGCTTTTAACTAAAGTTCCCTAACCCAAGTCATAGGGTTCAAGGTTAGATGGGTGATTCCCTACAATCCCCAACATTAATAATAGTATTCACAAACAAGCATGGACTGGGAAGTGTGTTGCAGATTACATTAATGTAATTAAAAGATAACTATTTTCATATATACTTAGTATGTGATTAAGAATGCATTTCAAATTGATGGGGGAAAAGATAGGTAATCCAATATACATTGGCGTTGAATGTGCATCTGAAAAAATATAAAGTTGGAATCACATCTCACATCTTATACCAAAAGAAATTGCTGCACAGAAAAAATCATGGGGGCTCCTGGCCAGGTAGTCCAGTTGGTTGGAGCATAGTCCCAACACGCCAAGGTTGTGGGTTTGAACCTAGTCAGGACACATACAGGAATCAACCAATGAATGCATAATAAGTGGAACAACAAATTGATGCTTCTCTTTCTCTCCCCCCTCCCTTTCTCTCTAATATCAATAAATAAATTTTTTAAAAGTCAAGGGATAGGCCCTGGCCGGTTGGCTCAGTGGTAGAGCGTCGGCCTGGCATGCAGAAGTCCCGGGTTCGATTCCCGGCCAGGGCACACAGGAGAAGCACCCATTTGCTTCTCCACCCCTCCCCCTCTCCTTCCTCTCTGTCTCTCTCTTCCCCTCCAGCAGCCGAGGCTCCATTGGAGCAAAGATGACCCGGGCGCTGGGGATGGCTCCATGGCCTCTGCCCCAGGCGCTAGAGTGGCTCTGGTCGCAGCAGAGCAACGCCCCGGAGGGGCAGAGCGTCGCCCCCTGGTGGGCGTGCTGGGTGGATCCCGGTCGGGTGCATGCGGGAGTCTGACTGTCTCTCCTCGTTTCCAGCTTCAGAAAAATACAAAAAAAAAAAAAAAAGTCAAAGGATAAAAAGATCTTGGAGTGAGGAATATTTCTTTATATATGACACAAAATGTAGACGCATAGGGAAAAATAATGATCAATTTGACTTGAAAAATATCTGCCTGGAAAAAATATGAACAAAGTCTAAAAACAAAGAACTCTCCTGACCTGTGGTGGCACAGTGGATCAAACGTCAACCTGGAACGCTGAGGTCACCGGTTCAAAACCCTGGGCTTGCCTGGTCAAGGCACATATGAGAGTTGATGCTTCCTGCTCTTCCCCACCTCCTCTCTCTATATACTATACGTCTCTCTCTTCTCTAAAGTGAATAAATAAATAAACAAAGAATAAGGTAGAAATATCTGCAACTCAAATCATAGACCAAGGATTATTTTCCTTAATAAAGAACTTTTTACAAATTAGTAAGAAAAAGACCAGAACAGTAACCTAAAAGAAAAATGAGCAAAGGACACAATAATTATTTCATTAAAAGTAGCTTATAGCCTGACCTGTGGTGGCGCAGTGGATAAAGCGTCGACCTGGAAATGCTGAGGTCGCCGGTTCGAAACCCTGGGCTTGCCTGGTCAAGGCACATATGGGAGTTGATGCTTCTAGCTCCTCTCCTCTCTCTGTCTCTCTCTCTCTCCCTCTCTCTCTCCTCCCTAAAATGAATAAATAAAATTAAAAAAGTAGCTTATACTCGATCTCACTCATAATAAAAGAAATGCAAATTAAAACTATGAGATACTATTTTTAAGTTATAAAATTGGCACAGATCAACAAGTTGATGACATTCTATCAATGAGCATGTGGGAAAAATAGGTACTCTCATGTATTGCTGATGGTTTAAATTGGTACAATCTTTTTTTTTTTTTAATTGGTACAATCTTTATGGTAAGCAGTATACATTGGAAAAATACACTCCAACCTCATCTCTTACCATTTTTCTTGCTCCATCTGTATGAGCCACATTAGCCTCTTTGCTGTACCTCAGATATGCCAAGCACACTCCAGCCCTGGGACCCATTCACTCACCTTTCTCCACTATCCCTGAAATACATATCAATTCTTCCCTACTTTCTTCAGGTCTTTGCTCAAATGTTGCCTCTACAGTGAGGCCTTCTCTGATCACCTATCAAAACCAGTGCCTCCTGCACTGGCAACTGCCCTAGGTGCTCAGTTGGTTAGAGTGTTGTCCTGAAAAACCAAGGCTGCAGGTTCCATCCCTAGTCAGGGCACATATAAGAATCAACCAATGAATGTAATAAATAATTGGAACAACAAATTAACCTATCTTTCTCTCTCTAAAACAGAAAAATAGTAGTTTTAAAATTTTAAATTAAAAAAATAAAAACCAGTGGCTCCTATCCTTTATCATTCTTTTTATCACGTTTTTAATTCTGAGCACTTATTATATGACATTACTGTATGTATCATATTTATTGTCTTTCCTCTCCAACTAGACTATAAACCTTGTAAAGCAAGAACTTTGTTGTATATACTGCCGCATCCCCGGACTCTAGAATATACAATAGTACATGCTCAGCATGTAGTAGGTACTCATTAAGTAATAATAATGAATGAATGAAAATTTATTGGAGGAAAATTAAGCAATATCTATTAAAATTTAGAATGCACATATCCATCAATTCCCTTCTATGTACTATTTATAGTTTTTGTCTCTATGTGCAAAATAGAGACCTGTGCAAGGTTATTTACTGTGGAATTGTTTCTTTATTTTTTATTTTTTGTATTTTTCTGAAGTTGGAAACGGGAAAGCAGTCAGACAGACTCCCGCATGCGCCCGACCGGGATCCACCCGGCATGCCCACCAGGGGGCGAAGCTCTGCCCATTTGGGGCATTGCTCTGTTGCGACCAGAGCCATTCTAGCGCCTGAGCCATCCTCAGCGCCTGGGCCAACTTTGCTTCAATGGAGCCTCGGCTGCGGGAAGGGAAGAGAGAGACAGAGAGGAAGGAGAGGGGGAGGGGTGGAGAAGCAGATGGGCGCCTCTCCTGTGTGCCCTGGCCGGGAATTGAACCCGGGACTCCCGCACGCCAGGCCGACGCTCTACAACTGAGCCAACTGGCCAGGGCGAATTGTTTCTAATAGTGAAAGGGGAAACAACTTAAGGTCAACTTTTAAAATACACCAGCTACATCTATATAATAGAATACTATGTAAATCTGAAAGATTCTCCAATTCTGAAGATTCTTTTGCTACTGTTGGCAATATACATGAGTCATGACCATCTTAAGTCCCTGGTGATGTCATCATAAGAATTATCCCGGCCCTGGCCGGTTGGCTCAGCGGTAGAGCGTCGGCCTAGCGTGCGGAGGACCCGGGTTCGATTCCCGGCCAGGGCACAAAGGAGAAGCGCCCATTTGCTTCTCCACCCCTCCGCCACGCTTTCCTCTCTGTCTCTCTCTTCCCCTCCCGCAGCCAAGGCTCCATTGGAGCAAAGATGGCCCGGGCGCTGGGGATGGCTCTGTGGCCTCTGCCCCAGGCGCTAGAGTGGCTCTGGTCGCAACATGGCGACGTCCAGGATGGGCAGAGCATCGCCCCCTGGTGGGCAGAGCGTCGCCCCATGGTGGGCGTGCCGGGTGGATCCCGGTCGGGGGCATGCGGGAGTCTGTCTGACTGTCTCTCCCTGTTTCCAGCTTCAGAAAAAAAAAAAAAAAAAAAAAAAAAAAGAATTATCCCTTTAATGGGGCTTTTGATGGTAAAGAGAGGAGAAATGAACAGGTAGAAAGAATGAATAAAGTTTTATTCAGTGACTATCAATTTCCTTGCAGAAAACACAGGATTTTTACCAATTAAATAACAATATAAAGGTCAATACAAATATGACCCAACATGTACGTTTAGTGTTCTTTCCAGATTTTTCTAGAACGAATCCACATTCTCTTTGTAAACATTACATTTCTGCTAGTCCAATACATTTTTGCTTTTGGTATCAGGACTCATCAGCTGACTCTGTGTCCCAGCCACAGGACTGCAGTTGCTCATCCTGTGGGAACTCAACTTCAATATCATAAACAAAACCTGGATCATCCTTCTTCTTATTATTCTTCTCAAAAAGTTCATCCATGATGCTTTTCCTTTTAGCAAGTTCTTTGTCATCTAGTTTGTTCAGATCTTCCTCAGGATCGATGCTTTTCCTTTTATCAAGTTCCTTGTCATCTAGTTTGTTCAGGTCTTCTTCCTCAGGATCGATGCTTTTCCTTTTATCAAGTTTGTTCAGGTCTTCTTCCTTAGGATCGATGCTTTTCCTTTTATCAAGTTCCTTGTCATCTAGTTTGTTCAGGTCTTCCTCAGGATCGATGCTTTTCCTTTTATCAAGTTCCTTGTCATCTAGTTTGTTCAGGTCTTCCTCAGGATCAATGGTTGTTTCCAGTCGAATCTGTTCCATTGTTTCTGCCAAACTCTGCCCCAACAAGTAACCTCGTAAAAAACTGAATAACTTCTCTAGCTGTCTCAGGGACACTTGTTCCAGGTAACTCTTGTGCCGTGGATTATTCTTTAACTGTTCAGCAGCTTTGTTGCAATCTAAGAGGGAAGAAACGCAACTATATACCACACAGAACTTATACACCACAAACCCTTGGTGCACCACAAACTACTGACAGCATTACCTCCCATTACAGTCAAGTAGCTAAGTGGCTTTTCTGGAACAAATTATTCTGCAGCGCTATCCTTTATATTGAGCTTTGAGTCTGGTAGAGGAAGGAAGGATGTATTTTTTATTTTCTTAAAATCACTTTGAGGGCCTGACCTGTGGTGGCGCAGTGGGTAAACTGTCAACCTGGAATGCTGAGGTCACCGGTTTGAAACCCCGGGCTTGCCTGGTCAAGGCACATATGGGAGTTGATGCTTTCTGCTCCTCCCCCCTTCTCTCTCCTTCACTCTCTCTTTCTGTTCCCTCTCTCTAAAATGAATAAATAAAATCTAAAAAAAATCACTTTGAGGAGATGTTACACTTTCCACTGAAGAAAATGTCTGAGAAGAAAACGTATTACAGCTTTAGATATTAGTACTGGTACTAAGAAAATTTTAAGACTACAAATAAAAAACACATTTGGAGGAAGAGAACGGAATTAATGTTATTGAATAATGTTATTTCATTTAGCCCACATTGCAATCCTGAAAGGGTGGGGATTATCAATTTCCTTTTAGATTAGAAAAATGAAGCTCACTGAGAGTAAGCAATTTAACCAGGGCCATACAGCTACCCCGATGGAGATATGATCTGAACCCACGTCTGTTTAACCCTGAACGCCATGTCACACCATTACATAAGGCTCAAATTGTTTCAGTTAAGTGATTTTAAACAGGAGGCGAGATAAAACATGAGGTACCTGAAAATTTTGAAAAGTTTCGGACAGGCATGATGCGCTGACGAATTTTCTCCTTAGTTTCATTCTCATAGATTAAGATAATAGCTGGAGGCTGAAACCTAATTCCACATTTCTTGGCAGTGCACATCGTTCTCACATATACTTCAGCGTAAATCAGAGGAAATCTGATGAAAATGTGTTAGTCACATAATGACTTCCTGCAAAAGAGGAAAAAAATAAGTGCTGGATAAATCACATTCCTCCCTCCCCCTCCCCCCCCCCCCATCAGATCTGGCTCTAGTCCAGATCTAGGTCAGTTCTAGAGATGCATGCTCAGCCTGTCAGTCTCAATTATTTCGAGAGTGGTCCTGAAACTTCAGTTTGGCCCTGGGTTACCCTTAGTCTGTTGGATACCTGATTCATTGAGGGGTGTAGGTATGTTCATGCATGAGCCTGGAAATGCAGTTTGGTTTGGATCTCTTAATGTACTATTGTCTTTTTTTTTTTTAATTTAGAAAATTAAATTTAATGGGGTGACATTGATCAATAAGAGTATAGGTTTCAGGTAAACATCTCCACAGCATTTAAACTGTTGATTGTGTGGTGTACCCCATCACCCAAAGTCAAATTACTCTGTCACTGTATACTTGTCCCTCTTTACTCCCCTTCTCCTAACCCCATAGCCTTGTACTGTATGTAACCACTTCACTTTACCTATGTGCATGAGTCTGTTTTATATCCTACCTATGTATGAAATTATATAGTTCTTAGCAGTATTTTTTTTTTTTTTCTGAAGCTGGAAACGGGGAGAGACAGTCAGACAGACTCCCACATGCGCCCAACCGAGATTCACCCGGCACGCCCACCAGGGGCGACGCTCTGCCTCGACCAGAGCCACTCTAGCGCCTGGGGCAGAGGCCAAGGAGCCATCCCCAGCGCCCGGGCCATCTTTGCTCCAATGGAGCCTTGGCTGCGGGAGGGGAAGAGAGAGACAGAGGAAGGAGGGGGGGGTGGAGAAGCAAATGGGCGCTTCTCCTATGTGCCCTGGCCGGGAATCAAACCCGGGTCCCCCGCATGCCAGGCCGACGCTCTACCGTTGAGCCAACTGGCCAGGGCCTTAGCAGTATTCTTGACCAAAGATTATATATGAACCCATGAGTCAGCCCCCAAATGGACTTACAGGATCTTTTTTATTTACCAATTAAACAAGTGTGCACAAGCACCCTCCATGTCAAGGAACTAAGGATTTTTTAACCTTAAACATTATGTCTTTTTTTTTAACATGAAATTTATTTTAATTTATTGTGTTTACATAGATTCTAGTGTCACCCCAAATACATCCTCCCCTCCCCCGTGTTCCCCAGTACATCCCCGTCCCCTTCCCCTTAACCTCCTTCCCCCTCCCTTCTAGGATTTGCTTTTGTGCTCTCATTCCACCCTATCACCCTATCATCCCCTTTCCCTCTGTCCACTTTCCTTCTGGATCCTTTGATCCCGTCTCTGCCTCTATTCTGCTCCTCAGTTCATATTGTTCATCGGATTCCTCAAATGAGTGAGGTCATAAAAATAAAAAAAAGTGAGGTCATATGTTTTTCTTTCTCTGCCTGGCTTATTTCACCAGCAATTATTCTGTGTTGTTTTGTTGATGAGCACCACTCTGACTGGTGTGAGGTGGTATCTCATTGTGGTTTTAATTTGCATTTCTCTAATAATTAGTGAGGTTGAGCATTTTTTCATATGCCTATTGGCCATCTGTGTGTCCTCTTTGGAGAAGTGTCTATTCGTTTCTTTTACCCAATTTTGGATTGGATTGTTTATCTTCCTGGTGTTGAGTTTTACAAGTTCTTTATAAATTTTGGTTAACCACTTATCAGACGTATTGTGGAATATGTTCTCCCATTGTGTGGTTTGCCTCTTTATTTTGTTCATATTGTCTTTAGCTGAGCAAAAGCTTTTAAATTTGATATAGTCCCATTTGTTTATCCTGTCCTTTATTTCCCTTGCCCATGGAGATAAATTAACAAATATATTGCTGCAAGTGATGTCGGAGAGCTTATTGCCTGTTTCCCTCTAGGATGCTTATAGTTTCACAACTTACATTTAAGTCGTTTATCCATTTTGAGTTTATTTTTGTGAATGGTGTAAGTTGGTGGTCTAGTTTTATCTTTTTGCAGGTAGCTGTCCAATTTTCCCAACACCAATTGTTAGACTGTCTTTACTCCATTGTATGCTATTACCACCCTTGTCAAATATCAATTGTTCATAAAGGTGTGCATTTATTTCTGGGTTCTCTGTTCTGTTCCATTGATCTATATGCCTGTTCTAATGCCAGTATCAAGCTGTTTTGAATACAATGGCTTTGTTGGTTCCATATGAATTTTTGGAATATTTTTTCTATATCTTTGAAGTATGTCATTGATATTTTAATAGGAATTGCATTGAATTTATAAATTGCTTTGGGTAATACGGACATTCTAATAATGTTTATTATTTCTAACTGTGAACACGGTATATGCTTCCCCTTGTTTATATTTTCTTTGATTTATTTTATCAGTGTTTTATAATTTTCCGAGTACAAGTCTTTAACCTTCTTGGTTAAATTTATTCCTAGGTACTTTATTTTTTTTGTTGCAATAGTGGAGGAGATTGTTTTCTTAATATCTCTTTCAGACATATCACTGTTGATGTATAAAAATGCCTCTGATTTCTGAGTATTAATTTTATATCCTGCCACCTTGCTGAATTCATTTATCAGGTCCAGTAGTTTTTTGACTGTGACTTTAGGGTTTTCTATGTACAGTATCATATCATCAGCAAATAATGATAGTTTCACTTCTTCTTTTCCAGTTTGGATGCCTTTAATTCTTCTTCTTGTCTGATTGATGTGGCTAGGACTTCTAGAACTATGTTGAATAAGAGTGGTGAAAGGGGGCACCCCTGCCTTGTTCCTGATCTTAAGGGGATTGCTTTTAACTTTTTCCCATTGTTCTGTGTGTGGCTTGCAGGCTTGTTCCAGTTGTGGTCTCCTTACCTAGTAGAGCAGCTTTGAAGTCTTGATTTATTTGTTTTCTTTTCAGTTTAGGTATCTCAGTGCTGTGCTTGTTTACTGATCTCAGCAGGGGGCTTATTTGAAACTGTATCCAGGAGCCTGACCTGTGGTGGCGCAGTGGATAAAGCATCGACCTGGAAATGCTGAGGTCGCCGGTTCGAAACCCTGGGCTTGCCTGGTCAAGGCACATATGGGAGTTGATGCTTCCAGCTCCTCCCCCTTTCTCTCTCTCCCTCTCTCTCTCCTCTCTAAAAATTAATAAATAAAATTAAAAAAAAAAAGAAACTGTATCCAGGAATGCCATGGGTGTAACCTCTGACAATCTGAAGGCAAGTTCTGCCAGCCGCTTTTCCAGGCGGGATGCTTTCTCAGCTTCAGTAGGGGGAGGTGTATATCAGATCCCCCTGAAGACCTGAGTTACTGCCCCTCTACCCCACTTCTGCTTTGCTGTGTCTTTCGCACTGATTGGAGCTGGAAAGCTTTCTGGAGGTGGGTCACCCAGAACCACTTTAGGCTTCTATTGTATGGAGGGATCAAGTCCTCCCCCAGCTATGGCCACCTCCGCACCGGATGAGACAGCTTCTCAGGTTATCCCAGGCATTCCTCTGCCCGTCACAGTCTGTCTCGCACTCCCCTCTTTCCTTCTGGAAGACAAACCAGTCCTCTCAGCCCTCCTCGCCCTCCGGGCCTCAGGCAAGTGGCTGTGAGCAATATTTTGTGCTCCGTCCCTTTAAGGCACCCCTGCCGTTTCCCACTCACAGAACTTGGCTCTTCTCCCCTCTCAATGCTTTCCATCTGTCTCCTCCAGGCCCTGGATTTCTAGGCTGGGTCTCCGGTTCTGAGACTGCGGGCCCCCATCTCTCAAAGTCTCTCTCCTTATAATGAGAGCCCTTCTGGGCTCTAGGGCCTCAGCCTCCCCTCACTCCGGGAAGCAGGGGAGCCCCCACCATGCCCCCGCACTCCCTACCAGGCTTGGTGTGGCTTCTTCTTTGCTCCTTGGTTATTGTTTGTTTGTTTGTTTTTGTATTTTTCTGAAGTTGGAAACGGGGAGGCAGTCTGACAGACTCCCGCATGAGCCCAACCGGAATCCACCCAGCATGCCCACCAGGGGGCGATGCTCTGCCCATCTGGGGCGTTGCTCTGTTGCAACCAGGGCCATTCTAGCACCTGAGGCAGAGGCCATGGAGCCATCCTCAGCGCAAAGTGCCCAGGCCAACTTTTGCTCCAATGGTGCCTTGGCTGCGGGAGGGGAAGAGAGAAATAGAGAGGAAGGAGAGGGGGAGGGGTGGAGAAGCAGATAGGCACTTCTCCTGTGTGCCCTGGCCGGGAATCGAACCCGGGATTCCTGCATGCCAGGCCGACGCTATACCACTGAGCCAACCAGCCAGGGCCTTTTTTTAAAAAACATTTATTTATTTATTTTTAAGACTTTATTTATTCTTTTTTTTTTTTAGAGAGGGGAGAGAGAGAGAGAGATAGAGAGAGGAGAGGAGCAGGAAGCATCAACTCCCATATGTGCCTTGACCAGGTAAGCCCAGGGCTTCGAACCAGCGACCTCAGTGTTCCAGGTCGACGCTTTATCCACCATAGGTCAGGCAGTTGCTCCTTGTTTTTTGAGACCTGTTCTTTTAGTCCAAAGTTGGCTTTTCATGCTGATTATTCCTAAATTAATTTGCAATCCAGTTTGGTGGTGTGAGCTGGGAGTCTGTGCGTCTGCCTACACCGCTGCCATCTTCTCTCTCCTCTGAAATCATTTCATTTTAAGGACTCAATCATTAAGGTAAGAATTGCTGAACTAAGCACAGGGTCATTTTGTTATGGTCTTCATTTTATCATTATTAAACTTTAATCTCCTAACATAATCCAATGCATTATACAAGTGCTCAATCAAAGAAATTAGGTTGTTCTCCAGAATTGGCTCTCCTAAAGGTAGAAACCCCCAACCCTATCTTTTTGTATTTTCTGTGCTTAAACATTACATCTTGAGAAGTTCACTAGACCAGATATTTCCCTTGTATTTTCCCATATTGCTCATTGAGTTTGTTTTTTTTACAGAGACAGAGAGAGTCAGAGAAAGGGATAGATAGGGCCAGAAAGACAGGAACAGAGAGAGATGAGAAGCATCGATCATTAGTTTTTCGTTGCCCATTGCAACATCTTAGTTGTTCATTGATTGCTTTCTCATATGTCCCTTGACTGTGGGTCTACAGCAGACCGAGTAACCCCTTGCTCGAGCCAGCGACCTTGGGTCCAAGCTGGTGAGCTTTTGCTCAAACCAGATGAGCCTGTGCTCAAGCTGGCTACCTCGGGATGTCAAACCTGGGTCCTCCGCATCTCAATCCGACACTCTATCCACTGCGCCACCGCCCGGTCAGGTGCTCATTGAGTTTTTATAATTACTTGTTTAATCATTTATCTTCCCTTCTATTCTATATGCTCCATGAGAACAGGGAGCATATTCACTGTTTATCACAATATCCTAGCACAATACCTGAAATGTGGTAGGCATTCTGTACATACTTATTTAATTCAATGTATTAAAATAAGATAGCTCCTGTACATCCTGTAAGTCTTTACAGTCTGACAAAAAAAGCATTGTCAGGGACACTGGAAGGTAGGCTTCCCCCTTGCTCCTCTAAGGGAGGGTTCAGTCTCTTCCAGCCCTGCTCCAGCCACCTACGACCTAACCTTGCCCAGAAAGCTGGGGTTTGCCACTGAAGGCTGAAGGTGCCCAGGGCCATCGGCCCCATCTATGACACTGTGGACGAGCCTAGGGTTTTTCTTCCAAGAAGCAGGTAAACTGATCTCATTTGCACAAGGGCCACTTAACTATGTTTGGCCTGAAGAGTCAGGTTTTTTATTCTTCCCTCAAAGATCTCTGGTGTGGGTGTTGATAGTCCTATTTTCTGCTGCTTTGCTTAATATATAGTGTTTCCTTTATCCCTCCTACCTCAATGTCCCACTCATTTTTCAGGCTGGGACCTACTCCTAATTTAGAGCTCTCTTTCCCCCTTTTGCCAACTTGTATTATGAATCTACCTTTGCCACCCAGCTTAGTGTGTCCCAAGGTTCTCCTTACCAGGCCACAGTTGCAGAGCTCCAGGGAAAAGCAACCTGGTCTCAACTCTCCAGGCAGAGGAGAACAGAAGCTCCATATCCACGCATGCTGCAAATGGCTTTTCCAGTCTACCTAAATCATTACCAGCTAGAAGCAGCGGTCATTGGGACTTGGACATGAGCTGCAAAATATAGAATGGTGACAACAATTCCAGTGCCATGCGGACTTTTCCTGTGTGGACTTTTCCTGGACTCCTGCTCCCTGTGACAGCTCCTAACAGACTGAACTGTGATTGGGTTGCATTTTTCAGGGATTTGGCATGGTGATGGGGCCAATTTGGACTTGGTGAACAGGTTAAGGACACTACTCTTTTATGGATTCTTGCTGCATTGGCCAAGAGTTTGCTTAAAGGCTTTTAATCACTGTAAAAAAAAATATAGAAGACTGGATAAAGAAGATGGGGCACATATACACCATGGTATACTATTCAGCTAGAAGAAACGATGACATCGGATCACTTACAGCAGAATGGTGGAACCTTGATAACATTATGTGGAGTGAAATAAGCGAATCAGAAAAAAACAAGAACTGCAGGAGTCCATACATTGGTGCATTGGTGGGACATAAAAGCGAGACTAAGAGACATGGACAGGAGTGTGGTGGTTACGGGGGGTGGGGAGAGGGAAGGGGGGAGAGGGGGATGGGGAGGGGGAGGGGTACAAAGAAAACTGGATGGAGGGTGACGGAGGGCGATCTCTCTTTGGGTGATGAGTATGCAACAGAACTAAATGACACGATGACCTGGAAATGTTTTCTTTGAATATATGTATCCTGATTTATTGATGTCACCCCATTAAAATAAAAATTTATTTATAAAAAAAAAAGCAGACTCAATTCAGAACCAGCTTATACATATACAAGGCAATAAAGTTTACATGACTTTTAGTTCAACTTATTTGTTTCATTATATATTTTTTTTCAGTTACGAGAAATACAGCTATATTGTAGGTTAATACTCTTTTACTTATTTATTTACTTTTGCAAAAGAGAGAGAGGGAGAGGGAAAGAGAGAGAGAGGAACAGACATGGATAGACAGGCAGGAAGGGAAAGAGATGGGAAGCATCAACTCATGGTTGTAGAACCTTAATTTGTTCATTGATTGTATTCTCATGTGTCTAATGGGAGGGGGGCTCCAGTCAAGCCAGTGACCCCTTGCTCAAGCCAGCAACCTTTGGGCTCAAGCCAGGACCTTGGGGTCATGTCTGTAATTCTACACTCAAGCCAGAGACTCCATGCTCAAGCTGGTGAGCCTGTGCTCAAGACGGATGACCCCGTGCTCAAGCTGATGACCTTGGGGTTTCAAAACTGGGTCCTCATCATCCCAGGCCAATGCCACTGCCTCGTCAGGCTGTAGGTTAATACTTTCTAATCTCTCTTCCCTCCTCTGCCCCCAGTATCAAAGTATACTTACAGGAACTGCTTTACAAGTGATTATATTATTCCCAGGAAAATTTGCAAATATCAAGGAACCTAAAAGTAAAGCAGCATAGGGTAATGATATCTTCATAAACTCAATTCCATCAATGAATCACTATAGAAACATAGTTATTTAATATATGTTCACTGTAGAAAACTGAAGGTGAAGGTGGGACAGGAGAAGGAGGAAAGATATATAAAATAATCACCCTTGATTTCTTCCAGTCTTTTTTGTAGGCATACCATTTTATTTTTTAAACTATATTATGTTTTTTATATTCTACACCTATTTTCTTCCTTTTAAGTTAACAACCTATGTGATTTGGTCATTAAATGTTGTACTAAAATGTGAAATTTTATATGACTGCCAAATGTTTGTCCTATGGATGTACCAAAATTTCTATTAATGCCTTATTGTTGGATATAAGAATTTTTACTTTCAGAAAAATGATACTATATAAAGAACTGCTTTTTCAAATTTCTGTGCTCTGTCCCTGATCTAATGCAATAATCCCACCCCAACCCCTCCTCCTCCATTTTTTAAAATTAATTAATTTATTTTTAACAAATGTTAATCTCATCCTGGCTGGATAGCTCAGTTGGTTAGAGCATCATCCCAAACCACAGAGGTTGCTGGTTCAATCCCCAATCAGGGCACATACATCTCTCTTCCTCTATTGCTGAAATCAATAAATTAAAAAACAAAAGAAAAAAAAAACAAACTAATCCCAGTTCACCTTACTGAAATTTGGTGTATTAGTAAACTTTGTAGGATAGCCTACTGAGCAGAATGTAATTCCTCACACTGAAGCAAATGTCTGTACTCATGAAGGATGTATGCAATTGATATTCAGTAATGTAATTTTTTACATTTTTATTTTTAAAATTTTATTTTATTTTTACTATAGTTATGTTTGTGTTCTGTTTAAAATGGAAAATAATTCTAAAAAAATTATAATAAATACTGTCCCCTGCCATTCTTCTCTCTACACAGGCAACCAGTTGCAATTCTTTAAAGTGTTTCTTCTTCCAAAATTTATCTCCATGGTTTTTCTTTCTTGTTTTTTGTTTGTTTGTTTGTTTGTTTTCTTACAGAGACAGAGAGAGAGTCAGAGAGAGGGATAGACAGGGACAGACAGACAGGAATGGAGAGATGAGAAGCATCAATCATTAGTTTTTCATTGCGCATTGCGACACCTTAGTTGTTCATTGACTGCTTTCTCATATGTACCTTGACCGGGGATCTTCAGCAGACCGAGTAACCCCTTGCTCTAGCCAGAGACCTTGGGTCCAAGCTGGTGAGCCTTGCTCAAACCAGATGAGCCTGCGCTTAAGCCGGCGACCTTGGGGTCTCGAACCTGGGTCCTTGGCATCCCAGTCCAATGCTCTATCCACTGCGCCACCACCTGGTCAGTTTCCATGGTTCTTAATAGCATTCTTATACTGCTATTTTCAGGTTTGCAATCTTCTGACATCTTTCCTTTTTGAGACATTTGTCCTACAGTTTCTGTTCTGCTTCAATCAGCAATGGATACTCTCTCTGCCTACTTACAGATTGAAGATTCAATTCAATTCATGAAGAGAGAAGGACTCATTTACCCAACTTTTCTTCCTAGACATTAATACTTTCCCCCCAGGGATCAGTGACTGTCATAATTTTGCCAAGCATCCCCCACAGCACCCAAAAGGGTACAGATACTGCGACCAGGTAACTATCTTCTCCCTACTCAGGTCCCCACTAGCGGAAGACCGACTTTTTTTACCTTTAGATAAGAACAGAAGGTGCATCTTCTCCTGCAGGCCATCTAGTATCTAAAACCTCCGTGAGAGGGTTGTTTCTATCCAACTGCAGTGCACAGAGAAGCACCTGATTCGACTTTGGGGCGGGGAGGAGCCTGGCGCTGCAGGAAGAGGGGACAGCTACAGTTCCGCAGACGTGACTGTGGGGCGAACTCCCCCGCAGGACCGAATCCACAAATACCTGGAAGGGAAGATGGAGACCGCCAGCTGGACGAGTCAGCTCTTAAGTCCGTATGCCGAGACGAAGGTCGAGATGAAGGACCACGGAGTAGTCGCTACAGAAACAACCCAGTGCACTCACGGCGCACGCGCCTCTCCTCGCCCCGCCCACGAACAGAACAGCAAGGGGCGGGGCAGCGAGGGAGCGAACCAAGAGCCTGGACGGCTCCCCCGCCCCCGGACCCCGGAACTTTCGAGGGGCTGCGGCTAATGGTTGCGAACGACAGGACCCGAGGCATGCGCAATGCGCACCCCGAGGCTTCGGTCCCAGTCACTAACTCCGTGGGAGCGCGCTGTAGGAGCGGCGTGAAGCGTCCGCGGGCTCCTCTGTCGGCATTTCATCCAGGCGCGCTCTTCTCCGGCGTCCTGGCTGCCCCGGCCGTGGTCGCGGTCGTCCGAGTGGTGGCCTGGCTGCTCCTCTGGAAGGCGGCTGGGCTCACCTGCACGTCCGCCGCGGGTAAAGGGAGGGGCGTGGCTGCGAGGGTGGGGGCGGGATTCCGAGGGCCGAGGGCCGAGGGGCTGGGCGGCAGCTCGGACTCCCGGGTCCTCTCTATTCACTGTTGACAAAGGTACTTCTTTGAGCCCTGGAGCGCCGCCCTACAACTGTAGGGTGAACTGGCGGAGGTAAAAACGAAGGCCTGTGCCTCTCCTCTCAGAGTTGGGCTTTGTTGTTCCGAGGCACAACTGGCCAGACTATTACTCAAATACTGTGAAAGATGTACATCCGGGAGGCGTCTTGGGATGCATGAAGCTTCTAACCACCAAGGCGCCGGCAGGGCCTCGTTGCCCTGGGAGACTCCCAATCCAGAATAGACTGTGGGCGTGGGAAGAAGAGAAAGATTAGTTTTGTATTACTAACACTTTTGATGATAGACTGGATTGGGCTGGTTGGGGTTCTTCATGACTCCTGTCTAGGCAAGCGAGGTGTTTCTTTGGGCCCCAGTCCTTGGGCTGAGCTAAAAACACGACCCTAACCCTTGTGGAACTTTTAGTGTGTTGATGATGGTGATGCGGGGGACGGATTCTTGCAGTGGTAATTAGATAAAGCGATAATGTTTGACAGGGAAAGGAAAGTCAGGACAAACCACGTGAAGTTACTCCATCTGGAAAATGAGGATATTAATCTAGTATCTATCGATCAATGCAGTCCTGCTTTTGTGTGTTTTCATATTAGGTTTCCAAATTTATATGATGAAAAGATTACGAGGCCAAAATATTTTTATTTTTATTTATTAATTTTGTATTTTTCTTAGGCGAGAAGCGGGGAGAGAGAGAGACTCCTGCATGCAACCCACTGGGATCCACTCGGCAAGCCCACTAGGGGGGATGTGCTGCGGGTATGGGGCATGGCTCTGTTTCAACCTAAGCCATTTTAGCGCCTGAGACGAGGCCATGGTGCCATCCTCAGCGCCCGGGCCAACTTGCTCCAGTGGAGCAGGAGAGGAAGAAAGAGATAGAAAGAGAGAAGGGAGAGATTGGAGAAGCAGGTGGTGGCTTCTCCTTTGTGCCCTGACCGGAATCTAACTGGACTTCCATATGCTGGGCGAATGCTCTACCACTGAGCCAAGTGGCCAGGGCCAAAAGATTTTTAAACAACTGGACTTTGTGATTTCTAAAGACTCTTTCTGCATTGTCATTTTATTATTAAGAAGGGGTCAACCACAATAACCAAATAAAGGAATAATACTTAAGAGAAAAAAATAGAAGATGAATTCAGATGCAACATACTCGTTTTGAAAATGGTACTTTTGCTTTAAAAATCATAAATTGTCTAATATTTGCTATACTGTTTGTAAATTAACGTTTTCACCATCCCAAGATGAATGTGATTTACTACTCTCTAGTGTATATCCTAATAAAATTTAAAGCTATTAATCTGACTTTTTTTTTTTTTTAGTTTTTTTAAAGATTTTGTTTATTCATTTTAGAAAAGGGGGGTCAGGAAACAGCAACTCCCATATGTGCCTTGACTGGGCAAGCCCAGGGTTTCAAACCGGCGACTTTGGCATTCCAGGTCGACGTTTTATCCACTGCGCTACCACAGGTCAGGCTAATCTGATCTTTTAAAAACTAATTTATTGATTGATTTTAGAGAGATAGGGAGAGAGAAACATTGATTTGTTGCCCCACTTATGCACTCTTTGGTTGATTCTTTTTTCTTTTCTTTTTTAATTTAGAGAGACAGAGAGAGGAAGGGAGAGAGAGAGAAAACCACTCACTTGTTCCACTTAGTTGTGCATTCATTGGTTGCTTCCCCTGTGTGTGTGTGGGGGGGGGAGGGGTTGTTGTTGAACTGAAACTTTTAGGAGGACACTTTAACCAACTGAGCTATCCGGCCAGAGCTGACCTTTTTATTTCTAATTTAATATACTGGTATTTTAAAACTCTTACTCTTGCCTGACCTGTGGTGGCGCAGTGGATAAAGCGTCGACCTGGAAATGCTGAGGTCGCCTGTTCGAAACCCTGGGCTTGCCCTGGTCAAGGCACATATGGGAGTTGATGCTTCCAGCTCCTCCCCCCTTCTCTCTCTGTCTCTCTCTCCTCTCTCTCCCTCTCTCTCCTCTCTAAAAATGAATTAAAAAAAAAAACTCTTACTCTTCACTCTACACCCATTAAAATTAAACATGATGAAGAAACATCTGGATTTGTACAAGAAATAACCTAAGTTATTTGTTTGGGAAAAGATTATATATGCTTTTCCCAAACAGCTTTCTTTAAGTAGCTAGGAGAGTGAAAATATCTGAGACTTTAAGAGTCGAGCAACTGCGCTAGCCAGTAGCTCAGTTGGTGATCATCGTCCAGATATGCCAAGGTTGTGGGTTCAGTCCTCAGTCAGGGCACATTCAAGAATCAACCAAGTAAGTGGAACAACAAATCAATGTTTCCTTCTCTCTTCCTGCCCCCTTCCCCTTCTTCTCTATAAAATCAATTAAAAAAAAAAGTCAAGGCCCTGGCTGGGTAACTCAGTTGGTTAGAGCTCAGTTGGATATGCCAAGGTTGTTGGTTCGATTCCCTCTAAGGCAGAGGTTCTCAACCTGTGGGTCGCGACCTCGGCGGGGGTCGAACAACCAAAACACAGGGGTCGCCTAAAGCCATCGGAAAATGCATATTTATTATACAATACATGAATCAGCCAATTAGATGGCATGAATAAGTGGAACAAGAAGTTGATATTTTGCTTTCTCTCTTTTTCTCTCTCCCTTCTCTCTCTCTCTTAAAAATCAGTAAATTAAAAAAAAAAGTTCAGGCAAATCTTGCTTCTAATCAGTAACTTATTTGTAAGACCCAGAGCCAGTTAGTAACTGTTTACAAGTCAGTTTCTTCCTTTGTACAAAATGGCAGTAATTTTGCCTGCCTGTTTTGCTAGGTTGTGAACGTTAAAACTAATGTGAAACCCCCATGTAGAGGATCTATCCTATAGATATCAGTTAATAAATGATATTTTTCCATACCTTTTCCCTTCCTTTGTATATTTAAAATGTTTTCATCTCTATGTCATTTTTTAAAAATACATCTTTTCAGGACTATAGCTAATAGACCTAGCAACATAGAATACAATAAGGTTTTCTGTGTGTTTGCTTTAATGTTCTTCCTACACTGCCAGCTTTTGAAAATCGAGTAAAATTGTATAGTGAAGTGATCTGATCATTAGTAATCAAATTTTTAATTTTATGATGCTGCCATTAAGTAATAGTTTTAGTGTCCAAATTCTGTATGGAGTCTATATAGTGAGATTTCTGGTTATTTATAAAGGAACTCTTTGAAAAGATTTCACTTTTTTAAAATTTTTTGTGACAGAGACAGAGAGAGGGACAGACAGACAGGAAGGGAGAGATGAGAAGCATCAATTCTTCGTTGTAGCACCTTAATTGTTCATTGATTGCTTCCTCATATGTGCCTTGACGGGGGGGGGGGGGGGGGGCTACAACAGACCAAGTGACCCCTTGCTCGAGCCAGTGACCTTGCTCAAACCAGATGAGCCCGCGCTTAAGCCGGCGACCTTGGGGTTTCGAACCTGGGTCCTCTGCATCCCAGTCCAATGCTCTATCCACTGCGCCACCGCCTGGTCAGGCTGTTTTGTTTTTTAAACTCTCCCAACATCTCCAGTAGGCATAATGTACTGTCTTAGAATACAAAAATTTCCAATATGTATCTGATACACAGTTTCAGAGAGCTGGGATTCAAACTGAGATTTTCTGGTTATTTTTTAGCCATTCTGTTCTTTTTGATGTCCTGGGGTCACTTGAATGAAGTAATATTAATAACAAATACTTACAATAGCACTGTGTAGTAGGACCTGTTATAAATACTTTGACATATATTAAGTTCTTTTGATAGCTAGCAGAGCAATAAACTATCTTGACCAAAGTCACACAGCTATTAAGTGACAGACTTGTTTCTGATAAGCTCTAATTCCAAAGTCAGTGTTCTTAACTCCCATGCGATACTAGATTTATATTTACCTCAACTTGCTTAAGTTTTAAAAGTTTTTGTTTTACTTTTTTTTTTGACAGAGAGAGGGAGGGACAGATAGGGACAGACAGACAGGAAGGGAGAGAGATGAGAAGTATCAATTCATCGTAGCAGCTCTTTAGTTGTTCAGTGATTGCTTTCTCATATGTACCTTGATGGGGGAGGTGGAGCTACAGCAGAGCAAGTGACTCCCTGTTTAAGCTAGCGACTTCATGCTCAAGCCAGTGACCTTGGGCTCAAGCCAGAGAACTTGGGCTTCAAGTCTGCGACCTTTGGGCTCAAGCTAGTGAGCCCACGCTCAAGCCAGCGACTTCAGGGTTTCAAACCTGGGTCCTCCGCATCCAAGTCCAACACTCCATCCACTGCTCCACCACCTGGTCAGGCTTGTTTTACTTTTAAGTTGGTTAGATTTTCCAGGTAAGTAAAGCTTATTAAAACAATGATTTTCCTAATTACTTAACTATTCCTTCACTGAGTGCTTGTTTTATTTTTTAAAAATCTTTTGGTTTTTATAGACATAAACGCCACTTGTCCTGAAATTATTTTGTGGCAAGAAGTTTTGAAAGATGGTTTCCATAGGTAAGTTGCCTGTTGATTTCTACTTGTATCACATTACTGTTTTATATAATTTAGGGCAAAAAATCAATAGTTGAAAATGGATAAATGGAAAAAAAATCACTTGCTTTCTTCCAGTTAGATGTGACAGATTTTTTTCTATATAGCTAGCCAGTTGTTTCAATACCATTTTTTGAAAAGATTATTCTTTCCCCATCAAATTATATTGGCACCTTTATTGAAAATATGTGTATGTATATTTTTGGACTGTATCCCTTTTCATTGATCTTTGTCTTTGTTTTGTTTGTTTATTTTTCTTTTTATAAGTTTATTAAAGCTGAGGACAGTGAAACAAGGACAGGTCTAGAATAGAAGAAGCAACAGGAGAGCCCGGATGAGGCAGCTTTGGCCACTGGGAAGTCAGAGAAAAAGTGGCCTTGGAGACAAGTTCAAGGAATTAGCCCAGAACATGCTGCCGCTGCCCTCTGCTCCCCTGGTTGCAAGTCTCCTGAGACCCTTACAGTTTAGGAGATACACACCTGTGGGGCTAGAAAAAGGGAAGGGAGAAGGGAAAGGCACGGGCTTGCTCTGGGAAGGGAGAGCACCTGTCTGTTTTCACCTTTTTCACCAGTTTTTCACTTTTCAGCAATTTCAACCTTTTCCACCTCTTGTCACACATAAACTAATTGCTAAAATTTTGTGGCATGCCAAAAAATATTTTTTGCTGATCTGACAAAAAAAATAGGTATAATTTTGATTCATTCACACTGGACAGCTATTGTGTTAACTGTTGTCATTTTTATATTTGACAATCTAAGGGAAAAGAGGTCAGTGCCCCTGACTAAATAGTTAAGT
Source organism: Saccopteryx leptura (assembly GCF_036850995.1). Taxonomy (NCBI): domain Eukaryota; kingdom Metazoa; phylum Chordata; class Mammalia; order Chiroptera; family Emballonuridae; genus Saccopteryx; species Saccopteryx leptura. The sequence goes on from NC_089510.1 coordinate 56,698,641, forward strand.
ATTACATGTTTAAAAATTCTGCAACACACACACAAAAAAAATTCTGCAGAATATCGGTTTACCTCTTGTGGAATGCCAGTTGAAAATGACTGCACTGATATAATCCTATGGCTTCTGACATGAATTTGTGAAAGATCTAATGGTTGGTTCAGACATGATATAAATATTTCATTTGACTTTATAATCGTTTATAATCTTTGAAATACAGTGTTTCTACTAATTTGAATGTAATGTTATGCTATCTCATAACAATTGAAGAGATTTACTGTAAACATATTTGTCTTACAGAGATCTTTTAATAAAAGTGAAATTAGGAGAAAGCATTGAAGAATTACAGACCTGCCGACTCTTAATTAAACAGTACATCCCGACAGGACTTTTTGTGGATCCATATGAGTTGGCTTCATTGCGAGAGAAAAACATAACAGAGGTACAACTATTAGAGGATTTTGTTTTGAGAGGGAGAAATTTTTTAGGGATGCTATTTCTTGGATTAAGGCAAAATACTGTGCAAGAAAACATTGTAGTATTTTTTATTCATTTTGTAAAAGTATATAAAGTAACATTTTTAGATAGTATAGGAGTCTTCTTTAACAAGTGGGTAATACTTGTCATACTTGTCAGTAGTAAGCCAATTAAACTGAGCTAGTTAAATGCTTTTTGGCAGGATGATTCCTAGTGTAGTGACTATGAAAATTATATGTGTTTAACAATTAATAAATACTGCTTCAACAGTAACTTTGTTAAATTAGAGAGGCATACTTCAACATCTGTATAATTTAAGTATGGGAGGAAAGGAAATTAGTATTGGATCTCTATATGCCAGATGTCTTCCTTTTTTATTTTTAAGGAAGTAAGGTAAGATTAAGCATTAAAGAAAGATTATGCTCTACACATTTTACATAGATTAATCTTTATAACAACCCTGTAAAGTAGTATTTCCATTTTATAGATAAGAATACTAAAGCACAAAGAGGCCAGGCTTATCCAGGACTATAGAGGTAAATGAAAGAAGAGCCAAGAAATGAATCCAGGGTTATCTAATTGCAAAGTTGTTGCGCTTTCTGGAAATGAATCTTACTCCTTAGTTAAGTGTTTCCCTAACTTTAGTAAGAATCACCTAGGGGTAGTTTTTCTGCAGTTATATTGTCTCCCTGGAAAATCTTAACTCAGCAGGTCTAGATTGGACCTCAAATTTTTTTTTTTTTTTTTTTTGTATTTTTCTGAAGCCAGAAACGGGGAGAGACAGTCAGACAGACTCCCGCATGCGCCCGACCGCGATCCACCCAGCACGCCCAGCAGGGGCGATGCTCTGCCCACCAGGGGGCGATGCTCTGCCCCTCCGGGGCGTCGCTCTGCCGCGACCAGAGCCACTCTAGCGCCTGGGGCAGAGGCCAAGGAGCCATCCCCAGTGCCCAGGCCATCTTTGCTCCAATGGAGCCTCGCTGCGGGAGGGGAAGAGAGAGACAGCGAGAAAGGAGAGGGGGAGGGGTGGAGAAGCAGATGGGCGCCTCTCCTATGTGCCCTGGCCGGGAATCGAACCCAGGACTTCTGCACGCCAGGCCGACGCTCTACCACTGAGCCAACCGGCCAGGGCTGAACCTCAAAATCTTTTAAAGACTCACAGGTGGTGGCGCAGTGGATAAAGCGTCGACCTGGAAATGCTGAGGTCGTTGGGTCGAAACCCTGGGCTTGCCTGGTCAAGGCACATATGGGAGTTGATGCTTCCAGCTCCTTCCCCCTTCTCTCTCTCTGTCTCTCTCTCTCCTCTCTAAAAATGAATAAATAAAAATTTTAAAAATAGTTAAAAAAAAAAAAAGAAATGTTGGGGCCCTGGCCAGTAGGCTCAATGGTAGAGCGTTGGCCCAGCATGTGGATGTCCCATGTTCAGTTCCTGGCCAGGGTGCACAGAAGTGACCATCTGCTTCTCCACCCCTCCCCCTCCCTTTCCTCTCTCTTTCTCTCTCTTCCTCTCTCGCAACCATGGCTTGAGTAGTTCAACAAGTTGAACTGGTGCTGAGATGGCTGAGATGGTGCTGAGATGGCTCTGTAAAACCTCCATGTCAGGCACCAAAAAATAGCTTGGTTTTCCAGCATTGGCCCCAGATGGGGGTTGCTGGGTGGATCTAGTCAGGGCACATGCAGGAGTCTATCTCTCCTCCTCTCACCTAAAAAAAAAGAAAAGAAAGAAATTTTGGGAAACACTGTCTTAATTCATAAAAATATAATCTATATGTGAACTTAAATAAACAAAACAGATACACTTGGGAGTCATTCCTGATGGCAATTTATGTCTAATTGCCAATTCTTCACCCATTTTATTTATTTAAATTTCTTTTTGAATAGGTAGTTATATTCTTATGGTTCAAAATTTAGGAGGTATAAAAATATAAGCTTCTACCTCTCTTAATCCCCAGTCACCAATTTTTTCCTGTGCTCTGTTTTTTGTGTATATATGCAGTTTTTTTTGGGGGGGGGTTGGTATTTTTCTGAAATTGGAAACAGGGAGACAGTCAGACAGACACCTGCATGCGCCCGACCGGGATCCACCCGGCATGCCCACCAGGGGGCGATGCTCTTCCTATCTGGGGTGTCGCTCTGTTGCAACCAGAGCCATTCTAGCGCCTGAGGCAGAGGCCATAGAGCCATCCTCAGCACCCTGGCCAGCTTTGCTCCAATGGAGCCTTGGCTGCGGGAGGGGAAGAGAGAGACAGAGAGGAAGGAAAGGGGGAGGGGTGGAGAAGCAGGTGGGCACTTCTCCTGTGTGCCCTGGCCGGGAATCGAACCCAGGACTCCTGCACGCCAGGCCAACACTCTACCACTGAGCCAACCGTCAGGGCCTGTGTACATATGTAGTTTTAATACACATATTCACATATATGGCAATTTAGATACATATACCTATGTGGAAAGACCTCATTGCTTTTTTCCTCATCTTTCTTTTCTTCACTGAGTCATGAATTCTTAAAGAGGTTTTTGAAATTTCAAATAATGGTGTTAAATGTAAATGCTGTTTTGGCATATAGTGACACGTGTTGGAATCATATTTAAATCTACTAAATAAAATTGTTTACCACATTTTAAGAAAATGGAATTTTTTACATTGAAGTAACCAGAAAAAGGTCATTCACACACCTTTGGTTAGGATGAGATTGGAGTATATGTAGTTGACTTTTATTTTTTTTAATTAAGTGAGAGGTGGAGAGGCAGAGACAGACTCTCACATGTGCCTGGATGGGGATCCACCTGGCAAGCCTACTAGAGGGCGATGCTCTGTCCATCTGCGGCTTCTGCTTTGTTGCTCAGCAACTGAGCTATTTTAGCACCTGAAGTGAGGCCATGGAGCCATCCTCAGCACCCAGGGCCAACTTGCTCAAGAAGCCATGGCTGCAGGAAGGGAACAGAGAAAGAGAGAGAGAGAGAGAGAGAGAAAGGGGAGGGGTGGAGAAGCAGATGGTCACTTCTCCTGTGTGCCCTGATCAGGAATCGAACCCAGGACTTCCACACACCTGGCCAATGCTCTAACATTGAGCCAAATGGCTAGGGCAACAACTTTTTTTTATTTTTTAAAGGAAAGGGTTTTTTTTGGTTTTGTTTTTTTTTGTTTGTTTTTTTTTACAGAGACAGAGAGAGAGAGTCAGAGAGAGGGATAGACAGGGACAGACAGACAGGAATAGAGAGATGAGAAGCATCAATCATTAGTTTTTCGTTGCGCGTTGCAACACCTTAGTTGTTCATTGATTGCTTTCTTTTTTTTTTTTTTTTTTTTTTTTTACAGAGACAGAGAGAGAGTCAGAGAGAGGGCTAGATAGGGACAGATAGGAATGGAGAGAGATGAGAAGCATCAATCATTAGTTTTTCATTGTGACACCTTAGTTGTTCATTGATTGCTTTCTCATATGTGCCTTGACCGTGGGCCTTCAGCAGACCGAGTAACCCCTTGCTCGAGCCAGCAACCTTGGGCTCAAGCTGGTGAGCTTTTGCTCAAACCAGATGAGCCCACGCTCAAGCTGGCAACCTCGGGGTCTTGAACCTGGGTCTTCCGCATCCCAGTCCAACGCTCTATCCACTGCGCCACCGCCTGATCAGGCATGGTTTTGTTTTTTTAATGGTTTTATTTATTGATGTTTTTAGAAAGAGGACACAGAGAGAAAAGGAAGAGGGCAGGAACAGGAAGCATCAACTCATAGTAGCTGCTTCTTATATGTGCCTTGACCAGGCTAGCCCAGGGCTTTGAACTGACGACGTCAGCATTCCAGGTTGATGCTTTATTCACTGCGCCACCACAGGTCAGGCTATGTAGGTTGACCCACTCCAAGAAAATGGAGTGGGTAAAGGGTACCACTATAGATTGACAAATTTCTCTTTTTTTTTATTTTTATTTTTTGCTTCCTAATCTTTTAATCCCAAATTATAAGCCTTTTAAATTAATTTCCTCTTTATTTTAGAAAATTTTAGAAAAATAAATCTTATTGTGACATAGATCATTGAAAGCCGATATCTTGATCTATTAGATCCTATTTCCTGCTGCCTCACTGAGTTGAGACTGGGACCCAATTCTTTGTGTAGAGAAACTTTGTCATGAGAAGTGGTATTATATAATTAATTTAACGGAAAGGAAGGGAATTTATATGTGGGGAATGATTGATGTTTATATCTTTAGTTCGAGATATTTTTAAATTTTTCTTTTTCTTTTAGATTTTATTCATTTTTAGAAAGGAGAGAGAGAGAAATAGAGATAGTGGGAGGGGGGAGAGAGAAGGGGGGAGGAGCAGGAAGCATCAACTCTCATATGTGCCTTGACCAGGCAAGCCCAGGGTTTTGAACTGGCGACGTCAGCATTCCAGGTTGATGCATTCTCTACTGTGCCACCACAGGTCAGGACTGAGATTTAAAACAATTTTTTTTAATTTTTTGGTTTGAGAGAGAGATTGATTTGTTGTTCCACTTGTTTATACATTTATTAGTTGTTTCTTGTATGTACCCTGACCAGGGATCCAATCTGCAACTTTGGCATAAAAGGGATGACACTAACCAAATGAGCTCCCTGGCCAGGGCCTAGTTTGAGATCTTCTCTCTGTTCTATAATATAAAATTTATGGCTGCAGCAAACTGAACAATGGGTCTAAGTCAAATGGGTGATATGGCAACAAAATGTTTTATAAAGAACTTGTGATGGTGTGTGAGCAACTTTATTTCTTTTTTAGGTAGTTTCATTAGATACATTTAATCAAACTCTCTCACATTCTTTGAAAACTGCATTATATTAGATTGAAATGTATGAAATTGCTGTTTTATAGGTCAAAATAGAAATGTCATATCTTTGAAATCATAAGTTTTATTCAATCAAAATATGTAGAATTAGAATTTCTATTAGAGCCAACTTGGAGAACAGGAACCAGATATATATTCTCTCACTTGAAATCAACATCCAAGAATGAACATCTCAGTGTCAGAAAAGTATTATATATTTCATATTTATAGTTTTGCATTTTTAGATTTATGCATAAGTTGTTCAAAGGCACAATTACTATGTTTTAATTGTTTTTTTAATTGATTTTTTAGAGACAGGACGGGAGAGAGAGAGAGGGAGGAGAGAGAAAGAGAAACATCAACCCGTAGTTGCCTCATTTTAGTTGTTCATTGATTGCTTCTCGTAGATGTCTTGATAGGGGGAGGGGGCCTCAAGCTGATCCAGTGACCCCTTGCTCAAGCCAGCCACCTTAGGATCATGTCAATGATCCCACACTCAAGCCAGTGACCTCAGCATTCTGGGTCAACACCCTGTCCATTGTGCCACCTTCCATTAGACTGGCGATTTTTTTTTTAGAGCTCCAGTTAATGAGAGAAAGATCTTGGAAGTGTTATTATTATAGCACTTTCATAAATTACTTAATTTATTTAACTTTGCTATGGTCAATTTGTGGCACATGTAGTAGAGTCTTGTTATGAGAAGGTATCAGTCCATATCTGTTAATCAGTGCATGTGCTTTAGGATAACTTTTTGAAGCATAATTTCAGTTTCTTGAAACATGCTATTGCTGTTTTATCTGTAGTGAAAATGAGATGTATTATGACTCCTGCAGATCACCATGTAAGTCACTGTACTTTTGTAGATTGCATTGATGGTTTTGGCACATGTTTGGGAGATTTTCCCGCATCCAGTGATTGTCCAGATCAGTTTTGATTGTCAGGCTATAATCTCCAAAAAAATTTTTTTGTTGTTTTAAATATAGCATGATATCCATACCTCTACTGTCTGAATTTTTGATCCTCTGTTAGTTGGTCTACCAACCTGTACACTTTCTTTTTCCCTATTGTGACGAATTTTCAAAGAAACTCATAACTGAAACGCCTAAGTCAGCTTCAAGATCTCAAATTGTTGTCTGTGGATCAACGTCTGTTAGTTCTTAATTGATCTTGATTTAAAATGTATTTGAGCCTGACCAGTGGTGGATAGAGCATTGACCAGGTTCCAAACCTGAGGTCTGCCAGCTTGAGTGCAGGCTCACCAGTTTGAGCGTGGGATAATCAACATGATCCTGTGGTTACTGGCTTGAGCCCAAGGTTGCTGGCTTGAAGCCCAAGGACACTGGCTTGAGCAAGGGGTCACTTGCTTGGCTAGAGCCCCCAGGTCAAGGCACGTATGAGAAGCAATCAATTAACAACTAAAGCACCACAACTATGAACTGAAGCTTCTCATCTCTCTCCCTTCCTGTCTTTGTCTCTGTCTCTCTCTGTCTCTCGCTGAAAAAAAAAAAAGAATTTGGGTCTCTGCTGAAGTTCACTAAAAAAATTATCCTTGTGCTTGCTTCATCAGCACATATGCAAAAATGAGAATGATACAGTCAAGGATAGCATGGCCCCAGTGCAAGGATAAAATGCAAATTTGTGAAGCATTCCATAGTTTTATTTTTATTTTTTATTTAAAAAATTTTTTTTAAGATTTTATTTATTGAGTTTACAGAGAGAGGAGAGTGAGGGAGGGGAAACAAGAAGTATCAACTCATAGTTGCTTTACTTTAGTTCAGCGGTTCTCAACCTGTGGGTCGTGATCCCGGCGGGGTTTTGAACCGGGGACCTCAGCATTGCAGGTCGACGCTTTATCCACCATGCCACCACAGGTCAGGCTCCTCTCACTAAATTTAAAAAAAAAAAAAAAGAATGTATCTATAGCGGCCCTGGCCAGTGGCTCAGTGAACATAGCATCAGCCCCAGGTATGGATGTCCTGGGTTCAATTCCCAGTTAGGGCACACAGGAGAAGCATCCATCTGCTACTCCCCCCCTTCCCTCTCTTCTTTCTCTCCCTCTTCCCCTCCTGCAGCCAGTGATTTGCATCACCCTGGGAGCTGAGGATAGCTTGGTTGGAGTGCATCAGACTCGAGTACTAGGCATCAGCCCCAGATAGAGTTGCTGGGTGGATCTCAGTTGCTGGGTGGATCTCAGTTGGGGTGCATGTGTGAGTCTGCCTTACTATCTCCCCTCCTCTCACTTAAAAAAAAAAGAATATATTTATAGTTAGATAACTAGATGTCACATTGAAATAAGGCTGCTAAAAAGCTAATGCAATTTTTTGCTAAAGAAGGTGATTTTGCTACGATAGTTCCTGAGTATTTCCAAAGGCAACTAATACAGTTAATGATTTGGAAACCGTGTTATGAGAAACAGAGAGAACTATGAATATTTCTTTGGGAAGGAGAAAACATAGTGGAGTCAGCATGATTGAGAATGACCTTTGATGTTTGAGGACTCAGTGAAATAAGGAACAAATTTATCACAGATATTGGAAGAAAGAACAATTGGTGAATGTTTTAAACTAGAGCATCAAGGTTCTTATCATAGAAAAGGAGTAACCTTTTAACAGTAGATAAAATGAAATGATTGTTATTGAAATTAATCCAACAGTGGCTGGGTACTTGAAAACTATCTTCGTCGGGGTGGTGGTTTAATTTGATTACCTATGAGTTTTCTTATGACTCATAAGATTATATAATTCCTTGACCTTTGTCAACAACATGTGTAAAAATATAGCACTTGGTGTCGTCAAATAGAATTAGGATTCTTGCTGTGATGGGAAGAAATTAGTGCTGGTTTATTTCTCTGAGGTATGTCAGGGCTTTGCATAGATAGAGTGTAGTTCTGTGTGTGAATACATCCATATACAAACACACACAGATACTATGTATATATTGGCTGTTTAAGTGTATATGTATGCTTTTCATATAACAATATGTATACATATATGGATACATATGTAATAAATATCCATGTGCATATTATAATTTAGTACTAATTTCTCTGACAGGTACATTTTTACTTTGGGTGTAGAATACTTATTTTTAAATGGTTTTACTATAATATTTTTTAAGGAATCATTTACCACTTTTTCCATTACTTTCTTATACCCAGTAGAGAAGGAGTGCTGACCTTTGTTTTGACTTCCTGACTGCAGTGCTCTATCTCACGACCATATTACTTCTCTGAAGAACAGGGAATTACCAGAGTGATACCGATCCAGAATAATACCCATCATTTTAACCCATTACTGGGTTAGCTGTTTTTTGTCATAGTTTTTATATTTATTGAACAATGCTACATTGATTCACACAATTTCTCTTTTCTTGGTACCTATTTTATCACCTAAACAAAGGTTGATAAGGAAATTACACAGAAATAATTTTTATTATAAGAAAATTTCACACCTCAGTATAATTTCCTCAGTTTACTTTTATTAGACAAACTTATTAAACACAGGTCACATCTTGTGTTTTCTTAAAATTGAGGATAGAGGGGAATAGAAATTGTTCCTAAGCGGGGTGAATTTGACATTTCATCTGTATAGCAGTCTTCTGGTTTATTTTTGTTTTTTAAATCTTTATTCATTTGTTTTCTTTTTGACAGGCAGTGATGATTTCAGAAAATTTTAATATAGAAGCTCCCAACTATCTGTCCAAGGAGTCTGAAGTTCTCGTTTATGCCAGACAAGATTCACAGTGCATTAATTGTTTCCAAGCTTTTTTGCCTGTGCACTATCGCTATCATCGGCCACATAGTAAAGATGGAGAAACCTTTGTCGTGGTCAATAACCCTGACATATTAATGTATTGTGACCAAGGTGAGGGTTGCATGTCTTTTCTGAGGGTTGAAAATAAAAATAAAGGTATGGTGGCAAGTCTGAAATCAAGAGATAATAAAGGCATGTTTCTTTTTATTTATTTTTTAACTTTTTGATTGTAAAATAAAGCATAGATATAGAAAAACTGTATAGATATATATATAGTTTAGTGAATTATTATAAGATATATATATCCTTGTAACTATCATCCAGGTCAAGAAATAGAACTTTGCCAGTCACCCTAGCAGCAGCTCCATATATTCTGTCGCAATCATTGCTTCTTCCTTTCTTCCAAGACTAAACCCACTATCCTGATAGTTAATCACTTCCTTATGTTTATACAGTTATCACCTAGGGGGCATTCTTAGACACTATAGCTTAGTCTTGCCCATTTAAAAATTTCCTCAGAGGTGGGGTTTTGGTGATAGTACTTAGGCTGTTCATCTTTCTCTTTACTTCCTGGAAATTGGCAGCTAGCTCCAGAGGTGTGATCAGATTCCAGTTTGCTTTTTTTGGCAAGACCATAGGTAGTACTGTGCTCTTTTATGAGTAGAAGCTCAGCCATTAATCCTCATTGCCCCTTTGCTGCTTTCTATTCATGCTGATATTACAGGATTTGTAGCTTTTGGTGTTTTGTTTCCACTTGCATGTATTTGGTGTTTGGGGGCGTACTTTATCATCTAGTTTTGCTATAAATGTAACCAGTAAGTTTTTGGTTTTGTGTGTAATCTGTTTTTGTGTGTGGATTTGAATAAATTAAAAACACTATGTTTTCACCATTTTCAGTTTTCCTAGAATCAGTAGTTTTCTTTAATTTTAGAAACCTCTTTCAGATTTTGGTTCTTTGGGTCTCCAAATTTGAGCTGATGAGAATGTTTGCAGGTCCTGGAGGTTGGCTCAATGGATTGAGTGTCAGCCCGCCATGCGGACATCCTGGGATCAATCCCATCAGGGCACACATGAGAAGCGATCATCTACTTCTCTCCCCCTCACTCTCCCTCTTCACTTTCTCTTCCCCTCTCGCAGCCAGTGTCTCAATTGGTCTAAGTGTTGGTCTCAGGCACTGAGGATAGCTCGGTTGATTCAAGCATTGGCCCCAGACAAGGGTTGCTGGGTAGATCCCTGTTGGGGCGCATGTGAGAATCTATCTATCTCCTCTTCTCTCACTTAAAAAAAATGTATGCAAAAGTCAGTATCACTAAAGACAGGCAGATAGGAAGTTTTTAATTTATATGTTTGTTGCCGTTATGTATTTCATTATGAAAAAATAAAAAAGTGTTCTACTATGTTAGCTTTGTCTATCTAACCTAGTTTTCTGTTTCTATTAATGGTACCTATGACTTATTCTAAAAAAAGTTTGAAAAAGTGTCCCCGCCTTAGAAAGCATCTGGGGTTCTGGTATTATTTGTTACTTTGGTGTGAGTCGTCTTTATATGGGTGTGTTTACTCTTGGAATTTTTTGAGCTGTATACTCAGTATCTGTCACTATTCTAAATGTATGATATACTTCAAAAAAAGTTTAAATTAGAAATTTTATTTGGGCCCACCCAGGAAGACCAAAAAAAAAAAAAAAAATATATATATATATATATATATATATATGGCCCTTAGTATAACAGGATTTATTAAGAAGTCATGCACATTTTTTGTAATTTTATAATTTCTTAGGCATTCACTTAGAACAGGCTGTTAGAATAAAACAGCATGTGATAGATGGATCCAAATCATGTACATTGTATATTAAAATGTTTGAAACTCATATCGCAACATGACAGGTTAGGCTTGCCTGCAATCCAGATACAGGTTCTCTGATATGATCTTCTACTCCTTTTTCTCAGAGTTTCCAATTTTAAAATGCTGGGCTCAGTCAAAAGTGGCAGCTCCTTGTGCTTTGAAGAATGAGGATATTTGCCAATGGAACAATATCAAATATAAATCAGTAAGTTAGTATTTTATGTTTTTAAATCATGCTGCTTCATTTAAAATTCTTTTTATGTTTCTGCTACATTTAAGGGATTAGAATTTTATATTCTACCATAGAAAGCTGGGGGTTTATTGTTTGTTTTTAATGTTATTTCTTTGCTACTGATTGCAACTGTGGTTATATAGAGTCATAGACTCATTTAATTTGGGGGGGGGGGGGCTGGCAATTTAGTCTTAGTCCCATGCCTCATTGGTTTATAGTTTAAGTACAAGCTGATAGACTTTTTATTTGTTTTGGGGTTTTTTTGTATTTTTCTGAAGTTGGTTAACAGGGAGGCAGTCAGACATACTCCTACATGCACCCGACCCGGCATGCCCACCAGGGGGCGATGCTCTGCCCATCTGCCACTCTAGCGCCTTAGGCAGAGGCCACAGAGCCATCCTCAGCACCCGGGCCAACTTTGCTCCAGTGAAGCCTTGGCTGCATGAGAGGAAGAGAGAGACAGAGAGGAAGGAGAGGGGGAAAGGTGGAGAAGCAGATGGGTGCTTCTCCTGTGTGCCCTAGCTGGGAATTGAACCCGGGACTCCTGCACGCCAGGCCGACGCTCTACCACTGAGCCAACCGGCCAGGGCTGATAGGCTTTTTAAAGGTGTGGAAAGAAAAACAGTGGTATGCCATCTGCTTAAAACTTCATTTTACTTAGAACTTTTTATTAACATTTGAACAACAAAATAAATTAGTTAACTTCATTGTATTATACAAAACAAATGACAAAAGGAAAATAAAACTCAAAGTAGTATCATTTCAACTGTGTTAGTTTTTAGACAGTTGTATTGCTATTATATATCTATATCTAGGCTGTTTCAGGCCATTATTATAGTTTTGACCTCTCAACTTGTTTTTAGTTATTAAGTTAGGTAAGTATTAATACTTCATTAACAACTGATTTTGTCTAAGAAGTCTACAGTTTTCTTCTAATCTTCTTTAGATTAGAAGAATAGTCTATCTACTTCTTTCCTCTCTTTTGAGTGGTTAAGTCTTTTTACACTTCCAGCCTCTCTCCTCTTCCTGGAGGCTGAGAAGAAAGTTGCAACTCTCTTATCATATAGTTGGCTTCATTGGCAACCAGCCCTCCTCCTTAAATGCTTTCCAAAAATTACTTAATCAGCATAACAAAAGACACTATGCTTATTTTTAATGCTTAAGAAATTCCAACAGTTTGGGGAGCTTTGAGCCAGAAAGGGGAATGAAAACCAAATTATGTATTTCTTATTGTGTAAATCAGTGTCACACATATGTTACCTGAATTTTTTTCAAACTCTAAAGTACATCTGGAGAATTGCATTTAATTTTCTTATGTGAACGAAGAGTATGATTAATGTTTGTTTATAATTTATTGATTTTAAAAATTGGTAGTGTGTATTGCTATAAAATAAGTAATTATCCTATTAAAATAATTTGAATTCAGTTCTCTTTAAGAGCATGTAACTTGAAATAACAGATGAAAATAAGCAGTTTTATTTTTTTTTCTTTACTTTGTCTTACAGTTCTTGTTTATATAAACCAGAAAATAAGTTACCATTACTAAGGTGCTGATGTATATACCAAGGCTTGTTAGTGTAAGATGCCATTTTTTTGAAAGGTAATTTTCAGGTAGCACTTTGTTATAGATTATGTGTTGGTAACATAATATTTTTTGTATGTGAAATTATAATCCAGGTATTTATAAAATGAAGCCAAAATAAAAACATTCCTAAATTACCTAATTTTAATGCTTTTAAAAACCTCTTTTTTAATTTATTTTTTACAGAGACAGTGAGTCAGAGAGAGGGATAGACAGGGACAGACAGACAGGAACGGAGAGAGATGAGAAGCATCAATCATTAGTTTTTCATTGCGCGTTGCAACACCTTAGTTGTTCATTGATTGCTTTCTCATACGTGCCTTGACCGCGGGCCTTCAGCAGACTGAGTAGCTCCTTGCTGGAGCCAGCAACCTTGTGTTCAAGCTGGTGAGCTTTTCCTCAAACCAGATGAGCCTGCGCTCAAGCTGGCGACCTCGGGGTCTCGAACCTGGGTCCTCTGCATCCCAGTCCGACGCTCTATCCACTGCGCCACCGCCTGGTCAGGCTAAAAACCTCTTTTTAAACCATAAAATATCTACAATTTTCTAATTGAACCCTTTATCTTTAAAACCAAATAGAAAATAGAAACTAAGTTGATCATAGGAGTACTTTTGCATTGTTAGTCATTGTCACAACTAATTTGATGTTTAACAGTAAAGGATACATTTATTTGTGTAATTTGTGAACAACAGACTTAAAAATTTTTTAGATTGATATTAGAAAGTGGTAGGTGAGGGGAGAGAGAGAGAGAGAAAAATACTGCTTTTTTTTAGGTGAGAGGAGGGGAGATAGACAAATTCCCACATGTACCCTAACCGGGACCCAACCAGCAACCCCCATCTGGGACTGATGCTCGAATCAACTGAATCAACGGAGCCATCCTCAGCACCCAGCCTGGGGCTGTTGCTTGAACGAATTAAGCCACTGACTGTGAGAGAGGAAGAAAGAAAGAAGGGGGAGAGGGAAAGGAAGAGAAGCAGATGATGGCTTCTCACATGTGCCCTGACTGGGACTCGAACCCAGGACGTCTGCATTTTGGGCCAATGCGCTATCCACTGAGCATACTTGCCAGGTCTGAGAAATATCAATTTTTGTTGTTCCATTTATTTATGTATTCATTGCTTGATTCTCGTATGAACCCTGACTGGTGATCAAACCTGCAACATTACAGTATCAGGAAAATGCTCTAACCAACGGAGCTACCTGGTCAGGGCCAACAATAAACTTTATATATATATTTTTTTATACTTTGTTTATTCATTTTTTAAAAGGAGAGAGAGAGAGAGAGAGAGATATGTTAGGGAGGAGTAGGAAGCATCTACTCCCATATGTGCCTTGACCAAGCAAGCCCAGAGTTTTGAACCAGTGACCTCAGTTCCAGGTTGACGCTTTATCCACTGCACTACCACAGATCAGGTGACAACAAACTTTAAAAAGCTATTTAGGGGCCCTGGCCGGTTGGCTCTGTGGTAGAACATCGACCTGGCGTGTGGAAGTCCCAAGTTAGATTCCCAGCCAGGGTACACAGGAGAAGTGCCTATTTGCTTCTCCACCCTTCTTCCCTCTCCTTTCTCTCTGTCTCTCTCTTCCTCTCACGCAGCCAAGGCTTCATTGGAGCAAAGTTGGCCCGGGCACTGAGGATGGCTCCATGGCCTCTGCCTCAGGTGCTAGAATGACTTCGGCTGCAATGGAGCAATGCCCCAGATGGGCAGAGCATCGCCCCCTAGTGGGCTTGCTGGGTGGATCCTGGTCGGGCACATGCAGGAGTCTGTCTGCCTCCCCCCACTTCTCACTTCAGAAAAATACAAATAAATAAATAAATAAATAAATAAATAAATAAATAAAGCTATTTAGGGAGAAAAACAGCAAAACAGGAATGAATGGGTTCTTTAGTTTTTTTTTTTTGTTTTTTTTTTTGTTTTTTTTTTTTTCATTTTTCTGAAGCTGGAAACAGGGAGAGATAGTCAGACAGACTCCCGCATGCGCCCGACCGGGATCCACCCGGCACGCCCACCAGGGGCGATGCTCTGCCCACCAGGGGGCGGTGCTCTGCCCATCCTGGGCGTCGCCATGTTGCGACCAGAGCCACTCTAGCGCCTGAGGCAGAGGCCACAGAGCCATCCCCAGCGCCCGGGCCATCTTTGCTCCAATGGAGCCTTGGCAGCGGGAGGGGAAGAGAGAGACAGAGAGGAAAGCGCGGCGGAGGGGTGGAGAAGCAAATGGGCGCTTCTCCTGTGTGCCCTGGGGGTTCTTTAGTTTTATTGTTGTTTTAGTATTTTTCCTTAAGGGCTTCAGCTTAGACTCCTGTATTCTAATATGAGATATAGTAAGAGGAAGTAAAGATATACACTGATTACCGAGGTGACATTGAGATATAGCTTGCAGTTTTTCAGAAGAATATATTCAAACTCAAGCCCTGGCTAGGTAGCTCAGATGGTTAAAACATTGTCACCATATGCCAAGGTTGTGGGTTTGATCCCCTGTCAGGGTACATACAAGAATCAACCAGTGAATGAATAAATAAGTGAAACAATAAATTGATGTTTGTCTTTCTCTCCCCCTTTTCCTGTCTCTCTCTCAAATCAATCAATCAATAAAAAATTTTAAATACATCTATATGTCAGAACTGAGGAGAATTTAAGAATTATTGTGGGAATTGAGTCTGATTTATCGCATTAAATGAATTGTTCAATTCACAAAAATCCTTCAAACAATAATGTTACATGTAACATTGGCTGAAAGATACTTTAAAAAAATTAAAAATAAAGAAATAGTAGTCTCACTTAGAACATGCATTTACTATATCTGTAACTTCTCTATCCATCTCTCCCCATAGGTATATAAGAATGTGACTCTACAGGTTCCAGTGGGACTGACTATACATACCTCTTTAGTATGTTCTGTAACTCTGCTTATTACCATGCTGTGTTCTACTTTGATCCTTGTGGCAATTTTCAAATATGGCCGTTTCCCCCTATAAGTTTTATGCAATTAAGTGCTTTCCATAAACCTAAATAAGACCTAGTTGTTTGTAACTAGAAGTGTTTTTCTAGAATTGTCATTACTTTTGTCTTTTTTCTTCATTTTTGGCTTAAGTTATGTTTACTAGAGGAAATTTTGAATCATTATCAACTAATTCCAAAATTTAGTCTTTTGTTGTGTAGACCTTTGACAGTCTTCAATCATCTACTGCCAATAGAGGAAACTTAATTGTTATATTACTATTTATTTTTTGAGAAGTGACTTTATCTTCATTTGGATTACAAAAATGAGCACTTTATATATTATAGTCAAATTATTCTCATTTTGTGAATAGAAACATTTCAATTTAAGCTAAAATTGAGAAAATCATTATAAATAATAAAATAATTTAGATGAATGAGTTTATTTAAATGTTAATTTTATGAGAATATTGAAATCATTTAGAGTTTCAAATAAAATCAAAGTAGATCAGCTAAGAAAACATTAATATGAAGATTGATTATTTTTAAAACATTTTTATTCTCTTTTTATATTTTATGATGCTCTTTTGTTTTTCTTTTTTTTTTTGTTTTGTTTTGTTTGTATTTTTCTGAAGTTGGAAACGGGGAGGCAGTCAGACCGACTCCTGCATGCGCCCGACCAGGATCCACCTGGCATGCCCACCAGGGGGCGATGCTCTGCCCATCTGGGGTGTTGCTCTGTTGCAACCAGAGCCATTCTAGCACCTGAGGCAGAGGCCACAGAGCCATCCTCAGCGCCCGGGCCAACTTTGCTCCAATGGAGCCTTGGCTGCGGGAGGGGAAGAGAGAGACAGAGAGGAAGGAGAGGGGGAAAGGTGGAGAAGCAGATGGGCGCTTCTCCTGTGTGCCCTGGCCGGGAATCAAACCCGGGACTCCTGCACGCCAGGCTGATGCTCTACCACTGAGCCAACCGGCCAGGGCTTGATGCTTTTGAATGTATGATTATCAAAAGATTTGATGAAACTAAGTGCTAAGATTTAGTTCTGGTTTAGTACTGAATTTGTCAGGGGACAGTTCAGAAAGAGTATATTTTATTAAGTTGTACATTTACAAAAATCTTTTTTTGTATTTTCAGGTGATTTTTTAAAAACAAAAGGTTTTGATTTAGAATCACAGTCCTGTATTAATAAACGCAACTAAGCTAGAAAGTTTGAAATAATACAGACTATTGTTATGTACAGAAAGTTTGTAAATATATTGTAGTCTCAACATTCTGTACATAGTTGTGTTACATTTCTACTTTTTTTTTTTTTTTCCTGAAGCTGGAAACAGGGAGAGACAGTCAGACAGACTCCCTCATGCGCCCAACCGGGATCCACCCGGCACGCCCACCAGGGGTGACGCTCTGCCCACCAGGGGACGATGCTCTGCCCCTCCGGGGCGTTGCTTTGCCGCGACCAGAGCCACTCTAGCGCCTGGGGCAAAGGCCAAGGAGCCATCCCCAGAGGAAGGAGGGGGGGTGGAGAAGCAAATGGGCGCTTCTCCTATGTGCCCTGGCCGGGAATTGAACCCAGGTCCCCCGCACGCCAGGCCGACGCTCTACTGCTGAGCCAACCGGCCAGGGCCACATTTCTACATTTTTAATACTAACATCAGCTTCTGCATTAAGTTTAATTGTGACAAATTTGTGCTGTTCTTAGTATATGCAAGACACTTAATTTTACTGTTTTATTCTTGTCCATAAAAAAAAGTGCAGTATGGAGATGCATACAGTCTTTGCTCTTAGGTTTATAAACTGTTTTTAAAAGTTCATCCAAAAAAAAAAAAAAAAAAAAACAAAACAAAACAAAAAAAAGGCCCTGGCCGGTTGGCTCAGCGGTAGAGCGTCGGCCTGGTGTGCGGGGGACCCGGGTTCGATTCCCGGCCAGGGCACATAGGGGAAGCGCCCATTTGCTTCTCCACCCCCACCCCCTCCTTCCTCTCTGTCTCTCTCTTCCCCTCCCGCAGCCAAGGCTCCATTGGAGCAAAGATGGCCCGGGCGCTGGGGATGGCTCCTTGGCCTCTGCCCCAGGCGCTAGAGTGGCTCTGGTCGCGACAGAGCGACGCCCCGGAGGGGCAGAGCATCGCCCCCTGGTGGGCAGAGCGTAGCCCCTGGTGGGCGTGCCGGGTGGATCCCGGTCGGGCGCATGCGGGAGTCTGTCTGACTGTCTCTCCCCATTTCCAGCTTCAGAAAAAAAAAATAAATAAATAAAAAAAAATAAAAAAAATTAAAAAAAAAAAAAAAAAAAAAAGTTCATCCTTTTAGGATTTGGCATGGTGTTGGGGCCAACTTGGACTTGGTGAACATGTTAAGGACACTACTCTTTTATGGATTCTTGCTGTATTGGCCAAGAGTTTGCTTAAAGGCTTTAATCACTGTAAAAAAAAAAAATAGAAGACTGGATAAAGAAGATGTGGCACATATACACCATGGTATACTATTCAGCCATAAGAAATGATGACATTGGATCACTTACAACAAAATGGTGGGATCTTGATAACATTATACGGAGTGAAATAAGTAAATCAGAAAAAATCAAGAACTGCAGGATTCCCTACATTGGTGGAACATAAAAACGAGACTAAGAGACATGGACAAGAGTGTGGTGGTTACCGGGAGGGGGGGGGGGGAGGGAAGGAGGGAGAGGGGGAGGAAGAAGGGGAGGGGTACAAAGAAAACTAGGCAGAAGGTGACGGGGGACAATCTGACTTTGGGTGATGGGTATGCAACATAATTGAATGACAAGATAACCTGGACATGTTTTCTTTGAAAATATATACCCTGATTTATTGATGTCACCCTATTAAAATTAATAAAAATTTATTTATAAAAAAAAAAAGTTCATCCTTTTACCAATGTGGTAGAGTATGTAATTGGTAAATCATAAATCCTATGGTGAATAATGGTGTGATTTAAATCTTTCAGCATGTTATATTTTCTTTGAGACATTAATTTAGTAATTTTATATGGGGGAAAATAAAAGTTTTTAATTTTATTTAACTGGAATCTCTGTCCTGTTGTACTTAAACACTATGTACCATATCTGTATTAAAAATAACATTGTTGATTTTTTAAAAAGTCTTGATTGCCCTGGCTGAATAGCTCAGTTGATTAGTGCATCATCCAGAAGCGCAGAGGTTGCCAGTTCAATCCCCGGTCAAGGCACATACACGGGCAAATTGATTTTCCTGACTTTCTCTTTCTCTCTCAAATCAATAAAATGAACATTTAAAAAAAAAAAAAGAAGTCTTTTTTTTGTGTGTGTATTTTTCTGAAGCTAGAAACCGGGAGACACAGTTAGACTCCCACATGTGCCCGACCAGGATTCACCTGGCACGCCCACCAGGGGGCGACACTCTACCCACCAGGGGGCGATGCTCTGCCCCTCCGGGCGTCGCTCTGCTGAGACCAGAGCCACTCTAGCGCCTGGGGCAGAGGCCAAGGAGCCATCCCCAGCGCCCGGGCCATCTTTGCTCCAATGGAGCCTCGGCTGCGGGAGGGGAAGAGAGAGACAGAGAGGAAGGAGAGGGGGAGGGGTGGAGAAGCAGATGGGCGCTTCTCCTGTGTGCCCTGGCCAGGAATCGAACTCGGGATTTCTACACGCCAGGCCGACGCTCTACCACTGAGCCATCCGGCCAGGCCAAAAAAAGAAGTCTTGATTTATTGTTTTTCCTGGGGAAAATAGATAATAAAGTAAGTGTCATAAGCTAATTAAAAAATTAAAGGGCAAGTATGCTCTTCTATTCAGGGCAAGCATGTTCCAAAACAAGCTGATGAACCAAGGTATTTTGCATTTAAATAGAGTAAAGGGATGTGATATACATTTTCCTTTTTTTTTTTACAGAGAGAGAGAGAGAGAGGATAGACAGGGACAGACAGACAGGAACGGAGAGAGATGAGAAGCATCAATCATCAGGTTTTCGTTGTGGTACTTTAGTTGTTCATTGATTGCTTTCTCATATGTGCCTTGACCGCGGGCCTTCAGCAGACCGAGTAACCCCTTGCTCAAGCCAGTGACCTTGGGTCCAAGCTGGTGAGCTTTGCTCAAACCAGATGAGCCTGCGCTCAAGCTGGCGACCTCGGGGTCTCGAACCTGGGTCCTCTGCATCCCAGCCCGATACTCTATCCACTGCGCCACTGCCTGGTCAGGCTGATATACATTTTTATATGCTATAACTGCTTAATTTCCTAAAACATTCTGGTGTTTTTATGGGAATACATCTTTTATAATTTTATATATATGACTTGACTAGGGATAACATTTCTTTTTGAAAATGTGTTTGAGAACTTAAATATTGAAAAAGGCAACCCAATGCCATAAAGCAGAAAATTTTTGACCCAGTCTAGTTTTATTAGTTTTCTTATAATAAAGAATTTCTTGTGTTACAAACATTTCTTTCACAATGGAATTAACATAGAGGCATTGAAATAGATTTTGTGTCAGTTAAGATTCAGTAACAACAGATGTTTTAGAATATGGTTAGAGAGGTATGGTTAACATGGTACTGTTAATCTCTTAAGTGTGTGTGTATGTCTATTTTCTTTTGCATGTCAGAGCCAAGTGTCATCAGGAAACACATTTTCAAGGTAATATTCGAGACTGTGGCTTGTTACATGTTTTAGTCATTCACTCATTTATACAGGTATTCAGAAGTATAAAAATGTGAATATGGGCCCTCGCCGGTTATCTCAGTTTGTTAAGAGCATTGTCCAGAAACAACAGGTTGCAGGAAACAACAGGTTGCAGGTTCGATCCAGTTAGGGTACACGGGAAGCAACCAGGGAATGCACGACTAAGTGGAACAACAAATGCTTCTCTTCCCCCACCCCCTCTCTCCTATCCTCTCTTCTGTCTTTCTAAAAATCAATAAAAGTTGAGCCCTGGCTGGGTAACTTGGTTGGTTGGAGCGTCATCCCAGAGCATGAAGATGCTGGTTTCATTCCCCGGCACATACAGGAGCAGCTCGATGATGTTCCTCTTTCTCTCTCTCTGCCTCTCTCAAAAAAATAAAATAAAATAAAATGTGAGTGTGAGTGAAGAATACTTTGAATAGATCATTCATGCCTAGTAATTGGTTGCAGATGACATCACTTTTTAAAAATATATTAATTTTTCTATTTCTTTAAAAAAATTTTAATTTATTGATTTTATAAAGAGAGGAAGGGAGAGAGAGAAACATCAATTTGTTCCACTTATTTATGCATTCATTGGTTGATTCTTGTATGTGTCCTGAACTGGGGTGGAACCTGTAACCTTTGTGTATCAGGATGATGCTGTAACCAACTGAGTTACCTCCAGCCAAGCCATGATGTCATTTTTTAAAAATATTGTATTTATTGATTTTATAGAGAGGAGAGAGAGGGAGAGAGAAAGGGAGGGAGGATGAGTGGGAAGCATCAACTCGTAGTAGTTGCTTCTCGTATGTGCACTGATCAAGTAAGCCTGGGTTTCAATCCAGCGACCTCAACATTCCAGGTCAAAGCTGTATCCATTGTGCCACCACAGGTCAGGCATGATATCACTTTTGATATAACAAAACATATCTGTCTTTGAACTCTATATTATCTTCTTTGGGTATTTTAAAACTGAATAAGTACTTTAGTTTTTAAAAATCAGTTTTGTAATCCTGTATATGGTCTTTTTGTTTTAAGGCCAAGAAAATGGGCACTCTTCTCGTTTTTTGTGAGTTTTTTGAGAGAGAGAGAGAGAGGGAGGGAGGGAGAGGGAGAGGGAGAGGGAGAGGGAGAGGGAGAGGGAGGGAGAGGGAGAGGGAGGGAGTGGGAGGGAGAGGGAGAGGGAGAGGGAGGGAGTGGGAGGGAGAGAGAGAAGCACCAACTTGTTCCCCTTAATTGTGCCATTGATTGCTTCTCATATGTGCCTTCACTGGGACTTCAGCCATTGCCCTTAGATCGAGGGCCAAGCCCTGACCCGGGCTTGAACCAGCACCTTTGGGATCAAGCCTGTGACTGTGGGATTGAGCAGGCAACCCTGGGATTGCGCTGGCGACCTCAGGCTCCAACCAGTGACCTTAGCGCTGAGGGACAGAGCTCTATTCATTGCATTGGCCAGGACTCTTGGTTATTGTGTTCCGGTATTTCTTTCACTTTTATGGTTTATTTTTCCTAAAGTATTGTGTTATGTTCTTTTGGGTGAAAATAACATGAGACAGGATACCTCAACCAAAAGTTAGGGGGGATAGAGATATTGTGTGTGTGTGTGTGTGTGTGTGTGTGTGTGTGTGTGTGTGTGTGTGTGTGAGCCACTCTACCAGGAACTTAGATATTTTAACTGTTTCTCATGGAAGATGGTACTTATATGTTTGGGAACTGGAAAGCTCTATTACAGCTCTAATTATTTCAGAATATAATGAGTTTAAGGATTATTCTAGTCAGATACTCATTTCAAGCTATTCATCTATATATGTGTTTTGATCATTTTCAATGATATGATATGGAGATAGAGAAATAAAGAGTGAGGTGACTGACACTTATCTGTATTATTCCCCAAACTCACAAAATATGCTATTGGCAGGTTATAGAATGTAGGAAGGTTTGGTAGGCTGGAAGACAATGAAATAGTATGGACTAAGTATGCTGTTCAGCATTGTCCTAATCAGTGATAGGATGGTAGGTTTAGCTATCTACCTGACTTTTTGCATCTCAGACCTTACTCCTGGAATCAGTTTCCTCCTGAGGAGTTCCTTTAATAAGTGACTGTTTTGGGTAACATATCTGTTTTTATTTGATGATATCTTTATTTTATTTTCACTCATGACTGATGATTTAGCTGAGTGTACATTTCTCTATTTGGTTATTTTTTCTTGGTACTTTGAAAATATTTTTTCATTGCCTGACTGGTGGTGGTGCCGTGGATAGAGTGCCTGCCTAGGATGCTGAGGTCCCAGGTTTGAAACCCCGAGGTCGCCAGCTTGAGCAAAGGGTCACTGGCTTAAGCAAGGGGGTCACTTGCCCCCCACCCCACCCCATCATGGCATGTATGAAAAGCAATCAATGAACAACTAAAGTGAAGCAACTACGAGTTGATGTTTCTAATCTCTCTCCTCCCATTCTCCCTCTCCACTTCTGGTCTTGGTCTTTCAAAAATAATACTCCCTTTTCTTTCTGGTTGCTTTACCTTTGGTACATGTTTGAAATGACTTTTTTTACTTATCCTGGTTGTATTCATTTTGCTCTCTGAATCTGAAGGTTCTTGTTTTTAGTAAATTCTAGAAGATCCTTAACTATTATCATATATTGCCTTTTTTGTTTTCTTCTTTCTCTCTCCTGGAGTTTTTATTAGGCTCATGCAAATAAAATCTATACCTGTGTCACTTCATCTTTTTTTATATTTCTTTTTTCTTTAGGCTACTCTCAGTAATTTCCATACACACACACACACACACACACACACAGATTTTATTTATTTATTTTAGGGAGAGAGAGAGAGAAAGAAGAGGGAGAAGGGGAAAAACAGGAAGAATCAACTTTCATAGTAGTTGCTTCCTATGTGTGCCTTGACTGGGAAACCCCAGGGTTTTGAACCGTCGACCTCAGCATTCCAGGTCTATGCTTTATCCACTGTGCGACCCAGGCCAGACCTGTGGTTATGAATTCTAAAGGGAAGCTTTTATCCCTTCCTTACCCAATGTCTACTTGTATACCTGGGCTGGTAAAAGGATTTTTTTCCCAGTCTGTTTTTGGAGGGAGTAGCTCTTTGAGTTTCTTAGCCTTATTCAGGATTACAGTCCTAACTCCTTGTACGGGCCAATGGCCTTGTCTTTGGTCTTCTCTCTCCTTTGTAGCCAGTAGGACCATAGGGATTTCTGAGATAAGTAGATTCCCTGTCTACACCACCATGGCTTTACCACACTGCTTACTATTCTGGTTTCTTGCTTCCTCTTTGGGTTGAATGTAGTGTTTAGAAGACTATCAGAGGTATCTTTTTTCTTGAAAGGTGAGTTATGCCTTTGAAAGGATGTTCTAGTTTATCCAACATTTCTCTGTGTTTAATAATGGGCTTGTTTTTAAGGTTTTCTAATAGTGTGCTCTATTGCTTTTTTATTCCTTTCTCTTGTACTGTCCACATCAATTGAGTTTTTGCTCTATATTATAGATAGCATAATCTGGCTATCTTTCTCTATTTCCACTGCTCTCTACCTTGTAGCAGTTCATTTTTCTTCTATTGCATCTCTGTACTCCATTCTCTACATAGCAATCTAGTGATCTCAGAGTGTAATCAAATAACATCAAATCCTTGCTTAAATTTAATAGCTTCTTGGAATAAAGTCCAAACTCCTTACTACGGCATTCAAGATCCTTCCTGACCTAAATCTTGTTTATTCTAGTGTTTTCATATTACACTACCCTTCTTGCCCTAAGTTTCAACTAGACAGGCCTTCTTAACTGAACTTAGCAAGCCTTTTCCTTTCTCCTTCTGCTTGGAATGCTTTTTTCTGGGTGCTTCTCATGTCTCTCTTTCTGTTCTTAGTTTAAATGTCACCTCCTTAAAGATGCCTTCTCTGGTCAAGCTTTCCAAAGTAATCTCCCCAGTTTTTCCTCATGTCCACGTATCACTATTTTAATTACCATGTGTTCATATATGTAAGTTTTACAAAAGCAAAGTGACTCCTGATTACCTTTATATCCCTAATGCCTTAATACTCTCTGGTACATATTAGACACTCAAATATTTGTAGCATTAGTAAATACATTGATAACTCCTCCGAGGATAAAACATGGAGGCCTTAATTTACAAGGAGGTAGGAGTTAATTTAGCAACAAACTATAGTAGAGTCTGTAGGCAAAAAGCAAAATGGATAATGAATGAATTCCCAGAAACAAATGTCCTGGAGCAGGTTCATGTGATAGCTGTCATCTGTCAGCATCTTTGGTTGCCACGGAACTGACTGGAGAACATGTTAATTAAACGAAGGTCTGGCTGTCTCAATAGAAAGCATCCCCACCCCACTCCCACTCCCACCCCAAAAAAGAGAAGCTGTACATATCCCCAACTACAACTCCCAGGAGCCCCCACGGGAACCCGCCCACTGGGAGGCGGTGCCCGTCTCCGCCCCAAGAAGTTCCAGGCTTTGGGCCGGGACCCGCCCCGGGACCCGCCCCTCCGCACTCCCCGCCGTCGCCCTCCCCCAGAGTTGTGGCCACGCGCAGCGGCGGCGGTTGTTCCGCTTCCCCTCCAGCCCGGGCCGTCGCCATTGCCGAAGTCTCCCTGCCCTCCCCTTCTGGCGTCCGTGGGGCTCCGCTGCCGCTCGGCCTAGCGACAGCAGCGGCTGCGATACCGCGGCTCCTCTTCCCGTCCCGCTGCCCCTTCCGTGTCCTCCCCGCCCCGCGCCGCACGCCTGCCCGGGGCGGCTCCGCGGCCCGCCGGCAGCTCGGACGGAGGCGCCTCGCTGGGCGGGGACCTTTCCACGCCAGGGGTAAGTGTGCAGACAGGCCGGGACGCGGGGCTGTCGCTCCAATTCCTCCTTTCTCCGCGGCCTGCCGGGCGCTGGCGGCCCGGGGCCGCGGCCACCTGCGTGCCTGGGGCGGTGGCTCATTGTCTGCTCCCTGGGGCTGTTTTCTCGCTTGAGCCCGAAGTGGGAAGCTGGCTGGGCCGGTGAGGTCCGACTCTTCCTGGACCCAGCCCTACCCTGCCCTGTGTCGCGCCGCGGGCTCTGCCCTCTCCCGTCTCCTTTCCCTCGCGTTTCTGCCTCGTCCTTTTCTCCGTTTACTTAGTGTTCCACCGGACGTCTCGGGATTTATTCTTGAGTTATTCCCGTCTTACTGAGTCCCAGCCCTTCACAGCTACCCCTCTGTTCATCCCTGTTTTATTGCTCAGGCATATTGTCTTGAGACCTTTTCCTCTTTCTAAAATAAAATCTAATCTTTTCCATACTTAGCATTCGTAAAAACATCATTTTCCGAGGGTTTGAGGGCCTCCACTTAAAGAACAGGACTTTCGGATCTTCTTGTGATTTTTGTTTGATCTTCAGCCAAGAGGTGAATATTTGCTTCTTTAGGTAATTTAGGTGAAGATTGGATTTTAACCATGTTTGGCTTTCTTTATAAAACAGCACACACACAGGCACACACGCACCCTCAGTTCCCACAAATTCCTCGGTGGACTTTAAAGATAAAGTTCATCCAAGAACTTTAGTATGAAAGGTAATTGCCATTGTCAGTTGCTGTGGGGTTGTACTCTTTCTTATATTTTAATTTTAATGGGATTCTGGTGTGAGCGTGATTTGTTTCCTCCATAAATAATGCATAGTTATTTCAGTTCTACTTTACAAGTGATCTATAGTTTTCTTTTTAAACTGTAAAAAGACAATTAAAATGGTTAGGCCTAAAATTAGACTACGACGAGCTGTGTTTTGGATCAAGGTTGTGCACGTCACGTTTTTTCCCCTGCTCTGTTCGACTCTTCCGCTCTTCTAAGTGGGCAGGATATCGAATTGTACAAGAATTTGCTCTGGTTTTTGTTTTTTTCTGTGTGTGTGTAGGGTTATCTAAAAAAATAGTATTAAATGAAGTTAGGTTGGTATGAAGGCAGTGAATAGTAATTTTTAAAGCAGGTTAGAACTTGTCAACTTTGCCAGATGCTCTGTGGCATTTGTATAACACACTCATACTGACTTTTGTATATTTTATATACATATATATGAAAAAGAAATGAAAAACTTTGTTCATATTCTCTTATGTAGGGTATTGATTTTAAGGCATTTCTTTCATCCTTAGGTTGGCTTGTAAATCTGATTTACAAAAAAACACTGATTTACACTGAAAAGTGAACCTGAAAATGCTTTTAACCTGTAAGATATTTTAAACCCACTTTTGGGTTTTGGTGAAAGACAACCTAAATTCAGTGAGTTTTGTGTTTTCACTAAATAGTTCATTGTTAGTTATGACCTAGTACTGAGCTTCAATAGTGTCATCATTTGGTAGTGTCAGTTGTCCTCAACTTAATGGGAGATCTTGTTGGCCTAAGGGGTTAAGGTATAGAATGTTGAAGTGTAAAACAGCCTGTGATATCAGCTTCTCTCCTTCTTTCTGTAAGCAGATACTTTTACTAAGGAAGAGCTCCTAGGTATTCCACTTCCCTTAGGGCCATGATTCTTGGTTTACCAATTATTCAAAGAAAGAGTTATTCTTCTGGACTTCTTGACATTTAATACCAAATTCATAAGGTTACAGTAAGTTTGTAGTTGGAGTATATCTACTAAACAAATGAATAGTGGTCCCTATGTTTCTCTGATGTTTGCGATAGGCCAGTTTCCAAATAGACTTGGTAACAGTGGTGTATATTTCTTTTTCAATTATACTTTTTAAAAGAGAAAACTTAGAACTAATTCAGGTAGCTAAGGATAAACTTTCAATTATATTTTTTAAAAAAGAGAGCACTTGTTCAAATTGCTAAGGATAAATTAAGTAGGTACTGTTAAATCCTTCTTATGTTTAATCTGTTAATATTTATTATTCCAGCGGTTTTTGACTGGTGAATTTTTAAAACATGCAGTACCTGACTCAGGAGCACTGACCTCTTTTCTTTTATTTTTATTTTTATTTTATTTTATTTATTCATTTTTAGAGAGGAGAGAGAGACAGAGAGAGAGAAGGGGGGAGGAGCTGGAAGCATCAACTCCCATATGTGCCTTGACCAGGCAAGCCCAGAGTTTCGAACCGGTGACCTCAGCATTTCCAGGTTGACGCTTTATCCACTGCGCCACCACAGGTCAGGCCTGACCTCTTTTCTGTTAGACTGTCAAGTAAAGAAATGCCAACAGCCAACACAATAGCTGTCCAGTGGGAATGAATCATTACCTATTTTTTTCAGATCGGCAAAAATATATTTTTTGGTTTGCTGTAAAATTTTACTAATTACTTTATACGTGTCATGTGATGAAAAGGGTTGAAAATGGCTAGATCATTCTGATCAAGTATAACGTTTCTTTTGGCTTTCGAAATTTTATACTTTTGTGGTTCTTTTTTTTTTTTAATTATTTATTTATTTATTTATTACAGAGTCAGAGGGTGAGTCAGAGAGAGGGATAGACAGGGACAGACAGACAGGAACGGAGAGAGGTGAGAAGCATCAATCATTAGTTTTTCATTGCGCGTTGCAACACCTTAGTTGTTCATTGATTGCTTCATATGTGCCTTGACCGCGGGCCTTCAGCAGATGGAGTAAACCCTTGCTGGAGCCAGCGACCTTGGGTTCAAGCTGGTGGGCTTTTCTTCAAACCTGATGAGCCCGCACTCAAGCTGGCGACCTCGAGGTCGCGAACCCGGGTCCTCTGCTTCCCAGTCTGACGTTCTATCCACTGCGCTACTGCCTGGTCAGGCCGACATTTTATACTTTTGATGGAAAGTGGAAACTGGGCCTGTTTAAGCCTTCAGGGTTCTGATCAATTTGTTTTCAAAACCCTACTGCCAATTAGTTAGAGGGCTAACTAATTTCAGATTAATAAGAGGGAAGGTGTTAGGTAGGCTACTGACACATCTGACACATTTTAAATCTGAGTTCCAGTTTGTATCCTTGTACCTTAGTAGAAGCACAAAGAAGAAAAAAATAGCTCCTATTACCTTGAATAAACACTGATTGTTTTCTTCTGTGATCAGAATTGAGTTTCACTACTTATTCATTTCAGGAACACTAACCTGTTTAAAATTAGTCAATCTAAACACTCATGCAGGATTTGAGTTCTAGCTTATTATCTCTGAGGTACATTATTAGTCCTCTCTTATTCCATGTATCCCAGGTGGTTAGGAGCTGTGAATCCTGGCCAAGATAGGCATTCTTTTCAAGATCTGATTTTTTAGTCTGTAAAATGGTAATAATAATAACAATAGAATACAAATTTGTAGGGCTGTTGAGAGCAATGAGATAACGTGCTTACCTCAAGTACTTAGCAAATGCATTGCTAAGTGCTTAATAAACAGTTAATATTCCATTCTAAAGTAGGTTTTACATTTAATTGCTTGTACAGCAAATGATCTGCTTCCAAACTTATATTTAAGACTGCTTTCTAAAAGAGGTTGGAATCTCAGGACCAAGTTTCTGAGACCATACTATTAAATTAAAAATTATTTTTCAGGGAAAACAATTACTTTCACTACTGAAGTAAGATACAGGGCTTTCACTACTGAAGTAAAATACAGGGTTTTTTTGTTTTGTTTTTTAATTTATTTATTTTAGAGAGGAGAGAGAGAGAAGGGGGAAGGATCAGGAAGCATCAACTCTCATATGTGCCTTGACCAGGCAAGCCCAGGGTTTCGAACTGGCAACCTTAGTGTTGTAGGTTGATGCTTTATCCACTGCGCCACCACAGGTCAGGCTTTTTTTTTTTTTTTTTAAATAATACAGGCTTCTCAGATTTAAAAAATATGCGTATTTCTCATAGGAAATTTGGAAAGTAGTGAGAATTATTAAGGAACAAGATAAAAATCACTTTATTCTCAGCCCTCAAGGATAACGATCGTAACAGACTAGTTTTTTTTCCCTTATTTTATAAATTAAATTCCAAAAGGAGAACATGCTTATTATAAAAGGTTCAAGCAAGTCAATTAGAGTAAAAAATGAAGATTAGTCTTTCCTCACTCTAGTCCCATTCCTTAGAGGCACCCACTATTAATAATATTGTTTTATTTATACAGTTAGAAATAAGTACTATGTGTAGTTTTTACCTTAATCTTTTGAGATAAAAAATTATTATATATTCTTTTCCATGTCAATACAAATAGTTGTAGCTCATCTTTCAACAGTTATGAGGTATTTGTTTTGTTATATAGTTGTAACTTTAATTACTCATGGTCATTTATGTTAGTTTCAATTTTGAGCAACTTAAACTGAAGCCTTAATGAACTCCTTATATCTTTGTGTACGTGCATATGTATGCAAGTTTTTCCATAAAAACAATTATTAAATGTACATCTCAAGTTTCAGTAGATGCCAAGTTGCCTTCCTGAAAGACCAAACTAGTCTATACTTTATACTTTCTTATTGAATTGTAGACACTCTTTATACATAATAGATATTAATCCTTTACCTTCTGTTTAAGATCTTCCTCTTTTCACCTTTATCAAAAAAAATTTCTATATTGTCTTGTACCATTTGTTTCTTTTCTTTTTTTTTAGCAAGAAGGAGACAGGAAAGGAAGAGAGAAGAGAAGCATCAACTCATAATTGTGGCACTTTAGTTGTTCATTGATTTCTTTCGCATATGTGCCTTGGTGGGGAGGGGGCTCCAGCTGAGCCAGTGACCCCTTGCTCCAGCCAGCATCGCAGGGTTTCAAACCCGGTTCCTTAGCATCCCAGATCAATGCTTTATCCACTCTGCCACCACCAGTCAGGTTGTCTTACATTCTTAATAATTGTTGTATTTTAATCTTAATCCTTCTGGACTTTTTTTGTTAGTTGTGAGAGCAAGTTAAGAGTTTTCAAAGTATAAAATAGTTTGGCTACTGAAATAAAATACAGGTATAAACATGTTTTTAGGAGTTTAAGGTTGATGTGAAAATTAGTTGCATTATAGGGATTCCAAAAGTAACGTTGTAATGGTTTTATTGTAAGCATTACACCTGAAAAGGAAAAACATTCCTCTTTTTGACAATCTCTTGTTACCTACTTCATTGATCCTTGTCCTTCAAATCTCAGCCTTTGAAGGAAAGACTTCTTTCTAAAAGAGGTTGGAATCTCAGGACCAAGTTTCTGAGACCATACTTCTTTTGGAAGTCTTTCCTGACCTCCACTATGATTTACATATTCTTACTGTTCTTATATAATTTTCTTAACACATTAACCTATAACCTTTATTTGCAATATGCTGAAAACATGAGTTACTCATCTGGAAATGAGTTATTTCTCAATTTTTGCCAACTGAGGTAAGACAGAGGTGCAAGAAGAACTCTAGTGTTGGTTAAAAGTAATTTACATATATGTGTATGTATACAGGGCACTTTTTTTTTTTCTTTTTGAGTGAGAGACAGACAGGAAGGGAGAGAGATGAGAAGCACCAGTTCTTCGTTCTAGTACCTTAGTTGTTCATTGATTGCTTCCTCATACGTGCCTTGACCTGGGGGGGGGGGGCTCCAGCAGAGCAAGTGACCCCTTGCTCAAACCAGCAACCATGGACTCAAGCCAGCAACTGTGAGGTTTTATCTATGATCCCACGCTCAAGCTGAATGAGCGCTGTCAAGCCGGTGACCTAGGGGTTTTGAACCTGAGTCCTCAGCATCCCAGGCTGATGCTCCATCCACTGCACCACCGCCTGGTTAGACTATACAGGGTACTTTTAATCTGCATTCATGTCTTCCTGATCAAGCTATTACATTGGTAATATCTTTTCGTGTAAATTTTTAATAGCTTTTGTAAAGATAGAAGGTTTTATTTTGCATTTATTTCATAAGAGCAAGGTGTATTGTTAAGATGTAATATTCACTTTTAAAATTAATTTCTATTTAATTTTTTAAATTACTGATTTTAGAGAGAGAAGGGGGGAGCTAGAGAGAGAGAGAAACATCAATTTGTTTTTCCATTCATTCATGCATTCACTGGTTGACTCTTGTATGTGTCCTGACCAAGGTTTGAACCCACAGCCTTGATTGTTGTGGTTCAGTTGGTTGTGCTCCAACCAGCAGAACTACCTGGTCAGGGCCTATTCCTTTTAATTTTGAGATTTAGTCATTTATAGGCTTGTGAATGAAGCAAAATTGTTATATAACAGACACTTGCTCAACAAGAAATGAGGTAAAGCATTTACACAATTTTAGGTGCTCTAGAGAGCAAATTATTAATAAGTTACATTGGCAGATACAATAGTAGAAATATAGCTAGATGTTTTATAAAGTATCTGTTGTAAATTTTTCCTAAAATTTTTCTGCCTTGCTGATTAAATAGAGAATAAAGTTTTTTAAATAGTCATGTTATTACCTATGGATAACTACTGTTGATATTTTTTTGGTATGTTATCTGCTAATAGTTTTTCTTTTTTATGTATATGTGTATACATAGTTTAATTTTATAAAATTGGAGTCATATTCTGTATAATTTACAGTCTTGCATTTTTTACATGACGTTACATCTTGAAAGTTTTCATTTGTTCTCCTTGAGTTCTTTTTTAAAATGATTAAATTCTTTTTTATTTAATGTTTACTGTATTGATTTGAGAGAGAAAGAGAAAGAGAGAGGAAGGGAGAGAGGGAGAGAGAGACAGGAACATTGATCTACTCCTGTATGTATCCTGACTAGGGATTGAGTTGGCAACATCTGTGCTTTGGGACAATGTTCTAATCAACTGAGCTATCTAGCCAGGGAAAATTTATTTATTTTAATTTATTAACTTCAGAGGGAGGGGAAAGGAGAGAGAGAGACAGGAACATCTATCTGTTTTTGTATATGCTCTGACTGGGGATCAAACCAGCAACCTCTGAGCATTGGGTGGACATTCTAACTGATCTATCTGGCCAGGGTAAAAATTATTAATATTATTATTATTAGAGGCTTATGGAGTTTATAACATAGAAGACATTAAAAAAGCAAATTCACTGTGATTAAAGCAAAGGCAGAAGAGAATAAACTAATGTGCATGGGTTGAGAGTGAAGAGGTGTAAGAGAAAGTTTCCTGAGAAAGTGGTATTTAGACCAATACTTAGAGTTGTTGTTTTTTTTTAGTATATGTGCTGCCGAAGCGAGCACATTACTTAGAGTTTTAAAGGTGGAGATGGTGGCCTGATCAGGCGGTGGCGCAGTGGATAGAGCGTCGGACTGGGATGCAGAGGACCCAGGTTCGAGACCCCGAGGTTGCCAGCTTGAGCATGGGCTTATCTGGTTTGAGCAAAAGCCCACCAGCTTGGACCCAAGGTCGCTGGCTCCAGCAAGGGGTTACTCGGTCTGCTGAAGGCCCACGGTCAAGGCACATATGAGAAAGCAATCAATGAACAACTAAGGTGTTGCAACGCGCAGTGAAAAACTAATGATTGTTGCTTCTCATCTCTCTCCGTTCATCTCTGTCTGTCCGTCTATCCCTCTCTCTGACTCACTCTCTGTCTCTGTGAAAAAAAAAAGGTGGAGATGGTGGACAGAAAGAGTGACCCACTCAATCCCTGTTTCCCAGGAAAACTCTCAGTCCCAGACAAATGGAATCATTGGTCATCGAACAGAAAACCCTTCTAGGAAGATCCTGTGTGAAGACCTGAGATAGCTATTTACAGAAAATAAAAGAATGGATAGGCACTAGCCAGTTGGCTCAGTGGTAGAGCATCAGTCTGGCGTGTGGATGTCCTGGGTTCGATTCCCAGTTAGGGTACACAGGGTACACAGAAGTGCCCATCTGCTTCTCCCCATTTTGCTTCTCTCTCTCTCTCTCTCCCCCACTCCTGCAGCCACAACTCGATTAGAGCCAGTTGGCTCCAGGTGCTGAGGATGGCTCCATGGACTCTGCTTCAGGCACTAAGAAGAGCTGGGTTGCTAAGCAGTGGAGCAACGCCCCAGATGGGCAGAGCATCACTCCCTGCTGGGCTTGCCAGCTGGATCCTGGCCGGGGTGCATGTGGGAGTCTGACTCTGCCTCCCCTCCTCACTGAATAAAAATAAATAAACAAACAAAGAATGGATAAAAGTTAAAGCCTGTAGAGCAGGAGTAGTGAACCTTTTTATACCTACTTCCCACTTTTGTATCTCTGTCAGTAGTAGAATTTTCTAACCGCCCACCAGTTCCACAGTAATGGTGATTTATAAAGTAGGGAAGTACCTTTACTTTATAAAATGTATAAAGCAGAGTTACAGCAAGTTAAAGCATATAATAATAATTACTTACCAAGTACTTTATGTTGGATTTTCACTAAGTTTGGCAGAATAAATCTTTATAAAACAACTTACTATAGTTAAATCTATCTTTTTATTTATACTTTGGTTGCTTTGCTACCGCCCACCATGAAAGCTGGAACGCCCACTAGTGGGCGGTAGGGACCAGGTTGACTACCACTGCTGTAGAGGGAAAGACTATGAAGAGATGTGTCTGAAAAGTTAGGGGCCTGGTCATGAGAATACTTTATCTTGGCTTTATTTTAAGAGCTGAAGTGATAAAGTTTATGTGTTTTAAGGTTGCTCCTTGCAGTGGGAAGAGTAGACTGGGAGGCACTAAATGGATTTGGGGAAAGTAAATAAGAATAAGACATAAGCTGGTGACTTAAAAGTTTTGAGGAAGCAGTTTTGGGAAGCATGGATAGTTTTGGAAATTGGGTATTATGATAAGGGTGAGAAAGAAACAAATGATTTTTTTTTTTTTTGAAAGACAGGAAGAGAGAGATGAGAAGCATCAAGTTAAGGCTGCGGTGCCTAGTTGCTCATTGATTGCCTTCTCATATGTCCCTTGACCGGGGGCTCCAGCTGAGCCAGGGACCCCTTGCTTAGGCCAGTGACCATGGGGTCATGTCCATGATCCCATACCCTGCTGGTGAGCCCACACTTAAGCCACCAACCTAGGGGTTTCCCTGGGGCTGATGCTCAAATCAACTGAGCCACTGGCTATGAGAGGGGAAGAGAGAGAGAAGGGAGAGAGGGAGGGGAAGAGAAGCAGATGCTCACTTCTCATACGTGCCCTGACAAGGAATTGAACCTGGGATGTCTGCATGCTGGTCAGTGCTCTATCCACTGAGCCAGCCAGCCAGGTCCTGCGTCAGGCTCGCTGTGTCTGTACCTGCTCCACCATGGTTTCTTTCTTTTCTTTAAATTAAAAAAAATGAGATTTAATTCATACTGTATATAAAATTTACCTTTAAAAGATTTTTAAGTGTTTTTAAAATCCTATTTATGAGATTATGCAGCCATCAGCACTGTTTAATTCCAGAATATTTGCATTACCCCAAAGCTAAGTCTTGTGCCCAATACCAGTCACTCATTTGGCCCCAAACTGTGCCTCCTCGCCCCATTTTCTGTCTCTATATTTGATTCTGGACAAGAAGTGAATTCTATAAGTGGATTTATATAATATGTGGTCTTTTGTGACTGTTTTTGTTTTTCACTTAGCACAGTATTTCCAAGGTTCCATCCATATTTTAGTATGTATGAATACTTCATTCCTTTTTATGGTTAAATAATAGTCTTTTTTTTTTTTTTTCCCCCCTAAGTGAGAGGAGGGGAGATAGAGAGACAGACTCCCACATGCTCCTGGACCAGGATCCAGTCAGCAATTCCTGTCTGGGGCTGGTGCTCTGCCTATCTGGGCCACACTCCCAAATAAGCTATTTTTAGCACCTGAGGTAGAGGCTTCACAGAACCATCCCTAGAGCCTGGGGCCAGTGTGCTCGAAACAATCCAGCCATGGCTGTGGGAGGAGAAGAGAGAGAAAGAAGGAGGAGGGTTGGAGAACCAGATGATCACTTCTGTATGCCCTGTGTCCTGGTCAGGAACTGAACCTGGGACATCCACATGCGGAGCCAACACTCTACCACTGAGCCAACTGGCCGGTCTCTCAAATAATATTCTGTTGTGTGAATATACCACATTTTATTTGTCCATTCATTGGCTGATGGAAATTTAGGTTCCTTGCTTTCTTTTTTTTTTCCCTTCCCTTCTCCCTTCCCTTCCCTTCCTTTCTCTCTCTCTCTCTCTCTCTCTCTCTCTCTCTTTCCCTCCCTTCCTTCCTTCCTTCCTTCCTTCCTTCCTTCCTTCCTTCCTTCCTTCCTTCCTTCCTTCCTTCCTTCCTTCCCTTTTTTAGAATTTTTTTATATTTCTTTGAGCCAAATTGATGATGTATGCTAGGGAGCAAGATCTCAAATGCTCCCTTTCATTTGTTTGTTTGTTAAGAATAGTGCTTCTGTGAACATTTGTGTATAGGTTTCTGTGTGTACTTCTTTCATTTCTTTTGGGTATATGCATAGGAGTGGAGTTGCTGAGTCATATAACCCTTAAAAGGTTTTTAAGGAGGCTCAAAAACCTTTTAAAAGGTTTTGAGAAGGAGCTGAGAGTTCCAAAGCTACGTACCCTTTTGCAAACCCACCAACAGTGTGTGAGAATTCTGATTTCTCCATGTCCTTGCTAAACTTATTTTAGTACTGTCTTTAGATTATAGTCATCCTAGTGGGTATGAAGTAGTATAGCATTGTGGTTTTAATTTACGTTTCCATGATTGATAATCCTATTGAATTTCTTTTCATGTGCTTATTGGCTGTTTGTGTATTTTTGGAGAAATGTAATATCTAGCTCCTTTAGGAAAGTTCACTATGTTAAGAATGGAGTGCTTTAAATCTTTAAATCACTGCCTCTCAGAAACTGTCTGTAATGAACTAATAACATTTGTAAAATGCCATAAAATAGAAATGAAAGAAAAAACAGACATACAAAATAACAAGCCCCATTTGTTGTTAGAGTCAACAGCAAATTATCCTGTCAGATTGCTCTAAGAGTTTCTAAATGCTTTATCTCAATTTTTGTATTTCATTGAGTACAGGTAATAAGTAGTTCACATACCACACTTTCAGGGGTTCTGCTTTATATTATGTAAAGGTGTTTGAAAAATAATGCAACTCTTGCCATGTTTGAACTCAGCTTGATGCTTGTATTTTCTGCACTTCCAGGTATGGCTCCCAGTTCTAATTTGCTATGAGTTAATTCCACAGAGAGCTGGTTTTGAGGCTTGATGAAAACAAGTACTACTTGATGTGGATCTTACACAAGCTAGTTATATTTTATTGGGAAAGCTGGAGGCAGTACTGTTTGACCAGAAGCTAACAACACAAATTGGATTTGGGGCCAATGAGGGTAGCTTCTGAACCTCTCCCCGTTTTCCTCATAGGAGATAAGCTGAGTATTGATGATATTGTGCTGCTAGAAGGGGACTTTCTGCTAGGTTTTTTAGAAGCAGAGTAGAGACTTACCATAAAGTCTCTTACACTTTCAACCATGTCACTCCAACATAATTATTTTATTTGTTTGGAAATAAATTTCATCCTTGTTCTGAGCATAATGTCTTACCTCGTTTATATTTGGGCAAAAATAAGCATCGTTCGTGTTCAGCCCCAGTATGACCCTGTAGCCTTGAACAGCCTGTGAGCATGAGCAATTCGTTATCTCTTGTCTTACAAGGTCTTTTATAAGCTCTCTAGGTCTAAGCTGCTGGCTGATCCTCCGGACACAGAACTGCACTTATTTTTTTTTTTAAGATTTTATTTATTGATTTTACAGAAAGAGGATAAGGGGTGGGGAATGAGAAGTATCAACTCATAGTTGCTTCACTTTAGTTCATTACTGGCTTGTTGTATGTGCCTTGACCAGCCAAGCCCAGGGCTTTGAACCTGCCACCTCAGCATTCCGGGTCAATGCTTAATCCACTGCGCCACCATAGACCAGGTGAGAAATGCATTCTTATGCTATCCTAATTATTTATGCTTTTTGTGGTGAAAATTCTGAAATAAAGTGGGTTATTAGAAAATGTGTTACTTGTTTATAGTGGCTTTAAATTAATGAAGGTATATAGAATATGAATCATTTGGTGTGTGTGTTTAAACATTTGTTGGTGGCTCTCTGTTAACATCATTATGTCGGTGTCAGGTACAGAGAAGTATGAAAAGTATTTCTTCCAGCCAGGAGTTTATAATCTTGTAGAAAGAGAAGTCAAGTTAGAACCCACTGATTGAAGTTAAGGAAATATGTGTCATATTAATTAATGGAAGGGACTGTATCACTCTGGGTCCAATCAGGAAAGAAACCACACAGTGATTTGAACATGGAAAGAATTAATGACTCTAATAGGAAAATGGAATAATGAGGAATTAGCTAGTAAGAAGTAAATAGCACTCTCTGAAACATAGGAACAGCAGAAATAGAGCCGCTCTATACCCAGGGCTGAGATAGAGCACACAGGGAAGAGCCATCCTTCTTCTGAGCTGAGATCTGGAACTTGTTGGAGAGAGCATGGTTTATAGATCATTAAATGGTAGATGGGTCATTGTAATACTATGTTGGCAGACCCGTTCAGGATATCTGTCCTCTAGGGTACCAGGGAAAGCTGTTTACAAAGCGGTACTACAAAACGTCCCGTGAAAAGAGTAGGAGGAAGCCCGTGTCTGCTGAGCACCTTGCCATGTATTATAGAAGCTTTGTGCTGGGGTGCTGGGGTGCTGGGAGGCAGACATACTAGAACCAGGAAGCAGTACTTCTCCAGTGTCTCTCCTGCGCCCTCTGCTGATAAAGTTGAACATCATGCTAGCTGGCAAAAGATCCATTCTCAGAGGAGGCTGAAAGGATGAATTTGGAATTAAGAGACACTAAATCAATGGGAATGGTATTAGTGATATCTGAAAGAGCTCTTGTAAGATGAGTAGGTTTCTTTCTTTCTTTTAGATTTCATTTATTGATTTTAGAGAGGGGTCGTGGGGAGGAGTGGGAAGCATCAACTTGTAGTAGCTACTTCTCGTTTGTGCCTTGACCGGGCAAGCCTGGGGTTTTGAACTGGTGATCTCAGGATTTCAGGTTGACACTCTGTCCACTGTCCCACCACAGGTCAGGTGAGTGAGTTTCTTTTTAATTGAAGATGACAGTCGCTTTTTCTCCTTACAAAAACAGTACTTGTTCATTTTATCAAAATTAGAATATAAATATTTTTTTTATATTGTTTACATTCTAGAAACAAGGGAAAAGCACTCAGCTTTATTTTACCTATAAAGAGACCCAGTGTTAATCACTTGATAAAATAGTGCTAGGTAGTGGATATAGTAAGGAGAAAAAGCTTTTTATGATGGTGCTTGCTGCTGCTTTTTTATCTTTGTTTACAGAGGGGGAAATGGCTTTGAGATATAATAATGCTAAATAATATAAACTAGCATTTTGAGGAACTTTCTTTTTAAGATTTTATTTATTCATTTTAGAGAGGAAAGAGAGAGAGAGAAGGGGGAGGAGCGAGAAGCAACAGCTCCCATATGTGCCCTGACTAGGCAAGCCCAGGGTTTCAAACCGGTGACCTCAGGGTTCCAGGCCAATGTTTTATCCACTGCGCCACCACAGGACCCTTTTGGGGGACTTTCTATTGTTGGTGTTTATATGAAATTTATTTACATAATTTTGAAAACGTTTGTCAAATAGATAACACTAGACATCGTTTGGAAAGGGTTTTTTGTTGTAATCACACCGATGGAGTGTTATATCTTAGGAGTCCCTCATGCTTTTCTCTCCTTTGCTCAAAGGTTTTCCTGTGACTGCTTCCTCTTAGGAACAGTTCTAGCAGATTTCATCTGGGGAAATAATAAATTGCAAGCTGAATCTTCCCTTGTTGAGGTGTAGGGACTAATCATCCCCAGGTGTCAGAGACTACAGGATTTTTATGAAAGTGAAAGCCTTGATCTCCTTATGAAAGAGAAAGACAGTTGCTCTGTTCTTTGGAGGTTACACTTTAAAAATTCTATAGTAATTCTAGAGGATTAAAACAAAATTCTTCAGTGCTAGCCTACTACTGGGTTCATATACCATATTTCCCTATGTATGAGGCGCACCTTTTCCCCCCAAAATTTGGGGTCTAAAAACTGGGTGTGTCTTATACAGTGGTTGTAGATTTTTTACTTGCATTTCCCGCTTTTTCGGGCTTGTTTTTGCCTTTGTTGAAGACAGTGATTTGTCATCAGACACAGATGAGGACAAGCTAATGGATGGGAGTTTTGACAGTGATGAGTTGTATGAATTTTATGATGAATAGAACTTGAGTTCAATAACTTTATGTAATACATTTTGTCCCCAAAATTCTGGCCCCAAAATTAAGGTGCATCTTATACATGGGGAAATACGGTAAATAGAATATAACATTAGGCTCCTTTTCAGAGAACTATCCTTTTGCTACTCACTTCAGACTAGCACCTATTGAATTGTCAGTCTTGTAACCAAGTTGATACAGAAATCAATTGTTTGAGCTCCTGTTTTTGACTAATTTGAGGGGAAAAACCAAACTTCAGTATTAAGTTTAGTTTTTTAATCTTTCAGTGGCAATCTTTGATTTAGGAATAAGCACTATCTGACTGTTTGATAATTGTGTAGAAAGGTTTAGAACAGTGCTGTCCAGTATGTGGCCACTAAGTCCTTATTATATAACTGGCATGACACACAAACTGAATTTTATTTTTGTTTCATTTTAATTAATTTAAATTTAAGTAGCCGTGTGAGGCTAGCATGGCAACCCATATTGTATAACACAGTTTATGGAAGGGTATGTTCGTAAACAACACTAAAGAAATAATTTAGCCCTGGCCGGTTGGCTCAGCGGTAGAGCGTCGGCCTAGCGTGCGGAGGACCCGGGTTCGATTCCCGGCCAGGGCACATAGGAGAAGCGCCCATTTGCTTCTCCACCCCTCCGCCGCACCTTCCTCTCTGTCTCTCTCTTCCCCTCCCGCAGCCAAGGCTCCATTGGAGCAAAGATGGCCCGGGCGCTGGGGATGGCTCCTTGGCCTCTGCCCCAGGCGCTAGAGTGGCTCTGGTCGCAACATGGCGACGCCCAGGATGGGCAGAGCATCGCCCCCTGGTGGGCAGAGCGTCGCCCCATGGTGGGCGTGCCGGGTGGATCCCGGTCGGGCGCATGCGGGAGTCTGTCTGACTGTCTCTCCCTGTTTCCAGCTTCAGAAAAATGGAAGGAAAAAAAAAAAAAAAAGAAATAATTTAAAGATAATGTTAAGAACAAATTCTCATTGTGTTGGCCTGTCTGCATGATAGCACTCTATTTTCCCCAAATATCTTAATTTGATACTGGGTGTTGTTTCTTGTGTGTGTTTTTTTCCACACCACTGATGTAATTACAAAAATTTGAGAAAGATCTGTGTCTTATAAGTTAACTTTTTTAATTTAAGAATATGTTTCTTAAAGCTAGGGACAGTGAAACAAGGAAGAGCTTAGGACCCTGATGAGGAACCTTTTTCTAAAAACTACCCACTTTTGCAGTGCTGGTCAACCTGGTCCCTCCCGCCCACTAGTGGACTGTCCAGTTTTCATGGTGGGCCAATCGAAGCGCCGTTTGGTTGCTCTGCTACTGCCCACCATGAAAGCTGGAATGCCCACTAGTGGGCGGGAGGGACCAGGTTGACCAGCACTGCAAAAGTGGGCAGTTTTTATAAAAAGGTTCCTCATCAGGGGCCTAGGATAAAAGAAGCAGCAGGAGAGAGCCTAGGTGGGGCTAGGCTCTGGCTCTGGCTCACTGGGAAGTCAGAAACGGGGGTCTTGGAGACTGGCTCAGGGGGCTAGCCTGTGACAAGCTGCCGCTGCCTATTGCTCCCCTGGTTGCAAGTCTCATGGGGACCCTTAGAGTTGAGGAGGTGCACGCCTGAGAGGGAAAGGTTTGGGCATGTTCCTGGGAGGGAGAGCGCCTTAAATTATCTTTTTTTTTTTAATTTTTTAAGTTATCTTTTAAAAATGATATTCCCCATTGATGTCTGTTTTTATAATTTTATTTACATTCCTAGTCTTAGTTCATTTTACTAAGCATTTGTTGAGCCTATGTGTGTGCCAAGTTCTGTACTGTGTGCTGGAAGTTCAAAGATTGATGAAGTATAATTGCTGTTATTAGCAGTTTAATCTAGTTGGGATTAAGAGAGAGGGTGGTAAGGGTAAAGGAAAACTGATGTTCACTTTTTTAAAAAAAACCACTCTGAAATTTTATACTGTTTAGGAATGTTGTTTTTAAAAACTTTTCTCACTTTTATTTTTCTCTTATGTTGATTTTAGAGAGGGGGAGACAGTGAGAAAGGCGGGGAGGGGAAGCATGGGAAGCATCAACTTGTAGTTGCTTCTTGTATGTGCCTTGACCGGGCAAGCCTGGGGTTTCGAACCAGTGACCTCAACATTCCAGGTCAAAGCTTTATCCATTGTGCCACCACAGGTCAGGCTCGCTCCTTCCTCCCTCCCTCCCTCCCTCCCTCCCTCCCTCCCTCCATTTCTTTTTCTTTCTCTTTGCTGGAGAGAGAGAGGGACAGACAGACACAGACAGGAAGGGAGAGAGATAAGCATCGGCTCATAGTTGCAGCACTTTAGTTGTTCATTGATTGCTTTCTCATATGTGCCTTGACTGGGGGGCTCCAGTTTAGCCAGTAACCCCTTGCTTAAGCCAGTGACCATGGGGTCATGTCTATGTTCCCACACTCAAGCCAGTGATCATGCACTCAAGCTGGTGAGCCTGTGCTCAAGCTGGCGACCTTGGGGTTTCACACCTGGGTCCTCAGCATCCCAGGCCAATGCTCTATCCTCTGTGCCACTGCCTGGTCAGGCTTTTCTCACTTTTAAAAAAGAATAACATTTTTCTTAAAGTGTGTAGAGGTGGTGTTTTGTTTTGTTTTGTTTGCTTTTTTTTAATTTTGGCCTGTTTCTGCCTGATTATTTTATTTCATACCCTCCCATAAGTGGAATGCAGCCTCTGAATTCTTCCCATTACAGCATGCAGGAGGATGTGGCAGCCAGCTACTACTCTGCGTCATTCAGAATAGTTCTGTGGCCCTGACCGGTTGGCTCAGCGGTAGAGCGTCGGCCTGGCGTGCGGGGGACCCGCATTCGATTCCCGGCCAGGGCACATAGGAGAAGCGCCCATTTGCTTCTCCACCTCCCCTCCCCTCCTTCCTCTCTGTCTCTCTCTTCCCCTCCCGCAGCCGGGGCTCCATTGGAGCAAAGATGGCCCGGGCGCTGGGGATGGCTCCTTGGCCTCTGCCCCAGGTGCTAGAGTGGCTCTGGTGGCGGCAGAGCATTGCCCCCTGGTGGGCAGAGCTTTGCCCCTGGTGGGCGTGCCGAGTGGATCCCAGTCGGGCGCATGCGGGAGTCTGTCTGACTGTCTCTCCCTGTTTCCAGCTTCAGAAAAATACAAAAATAAATAAATAAATAAAACTCCTCAGAATAGTTCTGTGAAGTAAAGCTTTGCTTGCTGTTTGTGACCTATAGATAGTACCTGGACAATATACTTCCCCCACATTTTGTCCATGGAAACTGTGCTTTATGTCATTTATCAAGTCACAGCCATGCTGTTTCACGAATCATCTTGAAGTGGAAGAAGTGATTTCTGACTCCTCAGTACTCATGCACTCATTCAACAGATATTTTCTGATTGCCTCCCAGGTGCTTGTTGAACTATGAGGGGAAGTGAGGCATGCCACCTGTGGACTGAACAGTCAAGAGCCACATGCTCCCTCATTCTCTTTTATTTTGGTAGTGACTTATTAAGGTAGTGGAACTTTAGATGGCATCGGCCCAGATCCCCCTAAATCTCCTTAAGGATAAGAGCTAACTTCCTCAAGCTTAAGTGTCCACTTCAAATAAAATCCTCTGTTTTGTTAAACCATTGAGGTTTGTGGATGTGTTTGTTACCAAAGCATAGCCTAGCCCTGCTGAATGTGGGGTGGTTTTCAGTCATTTGCTATGACAAGTGCTACTCTATGACTTTTTTTTTAAGCAAGAGAGACAGAGACAGACAGACAAACAGAAAGAGATGAGAAGCATCAATTTGTAGTTGCGTCACTTTAGTTGTTAATTGATTGCTTCTTATATGTGCCTTGACCAAGAAGGGAGCTCCAGCCAAGCCAGTGACCCCTTGCTTAAGCAGTGACTTTTGGGCTCCAGCCTGTGACCATGGAGTCATTTCTATGATCTCACACTCAAGCTAGCTGACAACCTCGGAGTTTTGAGCCTGGGTCCTCAGCGTCCCAGGCCAACACTGTATCCACT
Organism: Saccopteryx leptura; assembly: GCF_036850995.1. NCBI lineage: Eukaryota > Metazoa > Chordata > Mammalia > Chiroptera > Emballonuridae > Saccopteryx > Saccopteryx leptura. The sequence goes on from NC_089510.1 coordinate 56,741,955, forward strand.
GCGCCACTGCCTGGTCAGGCTGGTCAGCTTTCTTAATTTTTTTTTTTTAAAGATTTTTTTTATCCATATTTATTGAGAGAGAGAGAGAGAGAGAGAGAGAGAGAGGAAAGAGAACAGGGGGAGGAGCAGGAAGCATCAACTCCCATATGTGCCTTGACCGGGCAAGCCCAGGGTTTTGAACCGGCAACCTCAGCATTCCAGGTCGACGCTTTGTCCACTGCGCCACCACAGGTCAGGCAGCTTTCTTAATTTTTGCCGGTAAAGAAAGTGTAAATGGTATCTGTTAATAGCCTTAATTTACATATTATGAGATTGGGCATGTTCTTCTGTATTTATTCACTGTTAGTAATCTACAAAATCAATGTGTCATTTTTTTTCCATTATTGAGTTATTTGTCTTTTACATATTCATAGGAATTCTTTATATATTCTTGATACAGTTTTGTCGGTTACCTTTTGTTGCAGATATCTCCTGATTTGTGGCTTGTCTTATTCTGTGGTGTAAGATGTAGTCACATTTCCTTTGGAGTGCTGTCATAAAGATATTCTCCTATGTAAAGATATTGTTTTATATAATCTTCTAAAAGTTAGAATTTTGCCTTTCACATTAAATCTTTAATTCATCTGAAATTTTTTGGTATATTGTAAAGTAAGGATCTTTCTCACCTGGATTCATGTGTCTTTACAGTATTTGGAAGTATTTCCTAGGGAGCAGGAGTGTGAGAAAAGGGGAGAAGAATGAGTGGTAACCAATATGGAAGTGGAACTGCTCGCTCAGTCCCATTGTAGTGTTCCCCAGGGAGTTACAGAAAGTCAGTCACAGGATCATGCAACACAGGATGAGGAAGAGGATCTATCTGCTGAGATGGGATCTATGTGTTCACATTACCGTTGTCAGAGTTAACTCCCCTGTACTAATAGGTTGCCTGTGTTGGTGCCACAGTGTCCCACAGCAGTGTACAACTCAAGCATGAAGTGAGGTGTTGTCATGTTGTGTCTGCATTTAAAAGTTGGCCACACCAATGTAGAGCTGGTTGTTGGAGTAGCGGTGTGAACAAGAGACAAGTGAAGCTAACAGGATCAGAAAAGATCCATACTGGTGTGGTATATGGCACAGGATCCATCTTTTTTGTGTGTGTTTATTTATTTATTTATTTATTTATTTATTTATTTATTTATTCCTTTTAGGGGGGGAGAGAGAGAGAAGTAGAGAGAGAGAGAAGGCGGAGGAGCAGGAAGCATCAACTCCCATATGTGCCTTGACCAGGCAAGCCAGGGTTTTGAACCTGCAACCTCAGTGTTTCCAGGTTGACGCTTTATCCACTGCGCCACCACAGGTCAGGCAGGATCCAATTTTTTAAGTAAAAATTTTCACGTTAGGGTGAGTCTCTTCACATTATTCTTCAGGATTGTGTTTGCTATTCCTAGGCCTTTGCTCATTATATAATTTTAGAATCAGCTGTTAAAATTTTTCATAAAACACTTCTGGGATTTTATTAGGATTACATTGAATCTACAGATCAGTTTGAAGAAATTCAGCATTTGTGCAATTCATGAACACTAGTATCTCCATTTATTTAGAACTTCTTAATGTCCGTCTTTCAATACATTTTTTTTCATTTATAATGGTTCTAGGTCCATGGATCTCAAACTCTTCCAAAGTGTCTTGTGGTGCCCCTTTGAGTGTAGAGGCACCACAGGATATTTTAAAATTTAGAGGGAAACAGTATGGACGTCTATTTGACACGGTGTGGACTTCTTGCTCTGAGAAGTTCAGTGATACATTTGATAATATTTGTCATTATGAAATAGTTGGCTGAGATTAAAAATATGAAGATCAATGTGGAACAGAAAGTAAGATTAGGCACATCTGGGGTTTCAGAGGGTATGCTGTATCTTTGTACTGTTAGGAATATACGTTATTATAAAATATCACAAGTCAAGTGAGTATTTCCCATTTATAAGTGGGAAACTTATAACTTTTCTTAATAAAGAAGAGTTATTTTTTTTTCAATTTATGTATATATTTTTTTGTTTTGTTTTGTTTGTATTTTTTTGGTATTTTTCCAAAGTTAGAAATGGGGAGGCAGTCAGACTCCTGCATGCGCCCTACCTGGATCCACCGGGCATGCCCACCAGGGGGCGATGCTCCGTTGCCACGGGAGCCATTCTAGCACCTGAGGCAAAGGCCATGGAGCCATCCTCAGTACCCGGGCCAACTTTGCTCCAATGGAGCCTTGACTGCGGGAGGGGAAGAGAGAGAAAGAGAGAAAGAAGAGGGGGAAGCATGGAGAAGCAGATTGGCACTTCTCCTGTGTGCCCTGGCCGCGAATCAAACCCAGGATTTCCACACGCAGGGATGACGCTCTACTGCTGAGTCAACGGGCTAGGGCTGCCCTGTTGTTTTTAAGTGAGAGGAGGGGAGATAGACTCCCATATGCACCCCTACCGAGATCCACCCAGCAACCCCAGTCTAACGCTGATGCTCGAATCAACAGAGCTATTCTTCATGCCTGAGGCTGGCATGTTCAGACCCACTGAGCTAGTCTCTTCTCAGTGCCCAGTGCCAATGCTCGAACCAGTTGAGCCATTGGCTATATTAGGGGAAGAGAGAGTAAAGGGGGAGAAAGAAGGGGAGAGAAGCAGATGGTTTCTTCTTTTGTGTGCCCAGACAGGGAATTGAACCCAGGACATCTATATGCTAGGCCAACACTATCCACTGAGCCAACTGGCCAGGGCCTGTATTGCTTTTTATAATAGGTACTAAGTTGTTATGATATGATTGAATACTAATGAAGTTGTTTGGGCCTAGCTACTAAATAAGTGAAACTGTAAAGAATTTCTGTTGGGCCTGACCAGGCGGTGGCGCAGTGGATAGAGCGTCGGACTGGGATGAGGAAGGACCCAGGTTCAAGACCCCAAGGTCACCAGCTTGAACACGGGCTCATCTGGTTTGAGCAAAAGCTCACCAGCTTGGACCCAAGGTTGCTGGCTTAAGCAAGGGGTTACTCAGTCTGCTGAAGGCCCGCGGTCAAGGCACATATGGGAAAGCAATCAATGAACAACTAAGGTGTCGCAATGGGCAATGAAAAACTAATGATTGATGCTTCTCATCTCTCCGTTCCTGTCTGTCTGTCCTTGTCTATCCCTCTCTCTGACTCTCTCTCTGTAAAAAAAAAAAAAAAAAAAAAAGGAATTTCTGTTGGCCTGCAGCACTGTGAAATATATAATTACTGAGGATAAGGGAAGTAAGTTTGGGACCTTCTGTCCTAGGAATATCATTTTTTATGATATTATAAATGGTATTTCTCCCCCATTTTATTTTCTATTTAGAATACAAAAATACAGTTGAATTTTGTTTGTTCTTTATTCTGCAAATATGCTAAATTTATATTTATCCTAATATCATAGTTTTATTTGTAGTTTTTCATTTTATTAAATTTATTGGGGCAACACTGGTTAACAAACTTATACAGGTTTCAGATGCAGAATTGCACAACACATCTTCTGTACGCTATACTGTATGTTCACGCTCCCAAGTCAAGTCTCTTCCATTACCATCTATCCCCCCATACCCTCTTCCACCTCCCTTGTTTGCATTTTGTAAGCAATTTTATCATTTGTAATTAATGACCCTTGTTTCTTTTAGTATAGCAAAACAGTGGAGAAAAAACCATGGTAATAAATTGAGGTAAACATTTTTTCAAGCACCTTTCACATCCCGTAGTCTCCCATCTTCCTCACTGAGAATAGTAATTCAGGTATACCATTTTATATGTGGTTGAATCAAGGGCCTGAAGAGGAGTACTTTGGCTTTCAGTGTACAACTTGATTAATAGTAATAGTTTACTTGCCTAAACTGGCTAACATTTTTTAATTTATTTACAAAACACACTTTGAGTTTATATAATGTATATAAATACTTTGCTAGGTACTGTTTGAGACTAAAAAGATTTTAAAAAGTGAGTACTTTCTCATGAAGAGTAGAGTTTAGTAGAGGAAATAATGATATATCTTAAATAATAAGAGGCACAGCATGATCTGGTTCATGAGTATTTGCTAAATGTGTAATACATAGAATAATGTATCAAGTTCCCATTGTAGATGTTGTAATCTCTAAAGATATAAGAACAGAAGAAAATGTGAATATTTGACCACTGCAAATTTATATGTAATACTGGTCAGTGTTTTGGTCTTTAATGCTGAAACTAAATACAAGTGGTTCCTTGAGATATGAACAGACCAACATGTGAACTTTTAAAGATACAAGCTATGACTCGGTCCGTATTTTTGTTCGAGATCCAAGTGAGATTCCAAGATACAAGTCGTGATTCAGGAAGCTGCCGCTAGTTGGCGCGTTGGTGCACAGGTCCTGTATTGGCAGTTTGATATACAAGTTGACTGACTTACGAGCTCGATTACAGAACGAATTAAATTCATATCTCAAGGTACCACTGTAAGGTTCATGCATTGTCTGCAAGTGAAAAAATACAAAGATTTTTAATGGGTCGTGGGTTGTTGGATTAGGTCTCTATGATATTTTATTTCTCACAAGCAGTCTATTCTACTTTTGCTGATGATTTAATGTAATTTTCTTTATTTTTATTATTATTTATTTTTCTTCATTTCCAAGTGAGAGGAGGAGAGATAGACAGACTCCTGCATGTGCCCTGACTGGGATCTACTCAGCAACCCCCATCTGGGGCTGATGCTCTGCCCATCTGGGGCCTTACTCGCAGCAGAGCCATTTGTAGCAGCTGGGGCAGAGGCTCCATGAGCCATCCTTAGTGCCTGGCGCCAATACGCTTGAACAAATGGAGCCATGGCTGCATGAAGGGGGAAGAGAGAGAGAGAGAGAGAGGGCATATAATTTTTAAAGTTTCAAAATGAAATATAGAAAGCAAGAAATATACAGAGAAGTCTAACTTTTACCTCAGATACCTCCAATTTGTTCCCTTATTTCCCTAAAGTAACCATTTAAAAAGTTATTGTTTATCTTTCCATTAAAAAAGGTGTGTGTATTGATATATTTCCCTCCCTTAGGTAAATGGTAGCATACTATACATACATTTCCCCCATAATACTTTTGTGTCTGATGCACCATAGTTAATTCAACCAGTTCCCTATTTATGGCCATTCAAAGTACTTCCAGTCTTTTGCCGTTTCAAATAGTGCTATAGTAACAGTTTAGTGTGTATGTGTATTTGTATTTTTGCCAGTGTGTCTTTAGGATAGATTACTAGAAATGGGATATCTGGATTTGTGCTCTTGAACACTGTGTTATATTGCTTTCTTATGAAATAAAAACCATAGATTATTTAACCTGTCCTCTTTTCTGGGGAAAAATCAATATAATGCCCTAAATCAACTCCATAAATCAATTTCCAAGGGCAAAATTAATATAATGGAAAATATAAGCAAAAAAGAGAACTATAATAAATTATGTATTTCTATTTGTAAATTACAAACTACTGTAAAGTCAGTATGAAGTGATCATAGGCTTGGCCACAGTGAAGTCTCATTCAAGAATACTACCATTGATGACTCAACCAGCATGAGCATGCTGCTTTTGATGATATATTCCAGGGGTTGGGAATGTATGGCTTGTGAGCCAGATGTGGCTCTTTTGATGGCTGCATCTGGCTCGCAGACAAATCTTTAATAAAAAAAAATAACGTTAAAAATATAAAACATTCTCATGTATTACAGTCCATTCATTTTCTACCGCTCATGATCATGGTTGCGGGTGACTGGAGCCAATCACAGCTGTCCTCCGAGACAACACCAAATTTTTATTGGATAATGCTTAACGTACACGGGTTGTTGTGAGATCAGGAAGTAAACTTCCCTCCTTTTAATCAAGTAGTCAGCTAGCTAATTGCAGAAACCCTTTTGATGAAGAAGATGGCTAAAAGAAAAAAAGATGAGGAGTATCGTACTTTTCAGCAGGAATGGACAGAGGAATCCGCCTTTGTGGAGAGAGCAGGTTCTGCAGTGTGTCTAATATGCAATGATAAAATTGCATCAACAAAACGGTCAAATATAAAGCGGCACTTTGACACACACCATACCACATTCGCATCGAAATATCCAGCGGGGGACAGCAGGAAGAAAGCATGTCAAGAGCTACTGTGCACAGTGCAAGCTAGTCAGCAGCAACTCTGTGTTTGGATCCAACAAGGTGACTGGAATTCGGCTAGCTTTGCTGGTGCTTTAGCAATTGTGAGAAACAGAAAGTCATTCACAGATGGGGAGTATGCCAAAACATTCATGCTTGATGTTGCCAATGAACTTTTTGACGACTTTTCGGATAAAGACAAGATAATCAAACGAATAAAAGACATGCCTCTGTCGACAAGAACTGTTCACAATCGTACCATCATGATGGCAAATCAAATTGAGGCAACACAAGTGAAGGACATAAATGCAGCACCATTCTTTTCTCTCGTTTTGGATGGGTCAACAGACATAAGCCGTTTATCCCAGTTCAGTGTGATTGCAAGGTATGCTGTCGGTGACACACTACTTGAGGAAAGTCTTGCTGTTTTGCCTATGAAAGAGACAACAAGAGGGGAGGATTTATTCAAGTCTTTTGCTGAGTTAGCTAAATAAAAAAATCTACCAATGGATAAACTTATTTCAGAGCACAATTAGTGCTCAGTGCATGGTGGGGAGAAACAGAGGACTCGTAGAGCTTCTTCGTGAACATGCAAAGAGACCCATCCTAAGTTTTCACTGCATCCTACATCAGGAGGCGCTTTGTGCTCAGATGTGTGGCGAGCAACTTCGTGAGGTGAAGTTGCTGGTCATTCGGGTGGTCAACTTTATTGTTGCCCAAGCTTTAAATGATCGCCAGTTTAAAACACTGTTGGATGAAGTTGGGAATAATTATCCTGGTCTGCTTCTGCATAGCAATGTGCGTTGGTTGTCAAGAGGGAAGGTGCTCGGCCATTTCACCGTTTCACGGCTTGTCTGAGTGAAATCCGGACTTTTCCTTTTTTTTTTTTAAATTTTTTTTTTTACAGAGACAGTCAGAGGATTAGATAGGACAGACAGACAGGAACGGAGATAGATGAGAAGCATCAATCATTAGTTTTTCGTTGTGACACCTTAGTTGTTCATTGATTGCTTTCTTGTATGTGCCTTGACTGTGGGGCTACAGCAGACCAAGTAACCCCTTGCTTGAGCCAGCGACCTTGGGTCCAAGCTGGTGAGCTTTGCTCAAACCAGATGAGCCCGCGCTCAAGCTGGCGACCTTGGGGTCTCGAACCTGGGTCCTTCCTCATCCCAGTCCGATGCTCTATCCACTGCGCCACCACCTTGTGAGGCCGGACTTTTCTTGAAATGAAAAATGTTGAACATCCTGAGTTAGCTAACACTGAGTGGCTCCTGAAGTTCTACTATCTCGTGAACATGACTGAACATCTGAACCAGCTTAATGTGAAAATGCAAGGCGTTGGAAATACAATCTTATCCCTTCAACAAGCAGTGTTTGCATTTGAAAACAAGCTGAAACTCTTCATTGCCGACATTGAAACAGGTCGTTTACTACACTTTGAAAAACTGGGAGAGTTTATAGATGTATGCACAGCAAGTGACCCTGCTCAACATCTTGATCTCCAGCAGCTAGCAGGTTTCACATCTAATCTCCTCAGTCATTCAAAGCACGCTTTGGAGAATTTTGTGAGCGCACTTGTCTTTTTAAGTTCATCAGCCATCCATACGAGTGTGCAATGGACAGCACCAACCTGAGTTAAATCCCCGGTGTCTCCGTCAGAGATTTTGAGCTACAAGCTGCTGACCTGAAGGCCTCAGACATGTGGGTGAATAAGTTCAAGTCACTGAATGAAGATTTGGAAAGACTTGCATGACAGCAAGCAGAGTTGGCAAGCAAACACAAGTGGGGAGAAATGAAAAAACTTCAACCCGCGGAGCAGCTGATTGTCAAAACTTGGAATGCGCTTCCCTTCACATACCACACATTGCTGCATGTGAGTATTGCTGTACTGACAATGTTTGGCTCTATGTATGCATGTGAGCAGTCTTTCTCACATCTAAAGAATGTTAAGACCAACCTACGATTACGTTTAACGGATGGAAGTCTCAACACCTGCATGAAGCTTAACCTCACCACATAACAACCAGACTACAAAGCCATCAGCAAAACCATGTAGCACCAGAAGTCGCATTAATGATAAGAAGTTCTTTATTCATCATTGGTTAGCAACAGCATAACAACGTTATTAAAAAGAATTCAGAGCCCTGGCCGGTTGGCTCAGTGATAGAGCGTCGGCCTGGTGTGCGGGAGTCCTGGGTTCGATTCCCAGCCAGGGCACACAGGAGAGGCGCCCATCTGCTTCTCCACCCCTCCCCCTCTCCTTCTTCTCTGTCTCTCTCTTCCCCTCCCACAGCCAAGGCTCCATTGGAGCACAGTTGGCCCAGGCGCTGAGGATGGCTCTGTGGCCTCTGCCTCAGGCGCTAGAATGGCTCTGATTGCGGCGGAGCGACGCCCCGGATGGGCAGAGCATCGCCCCCTGGTGGGCATACCTGATAGATCCCAGTCAGGCGCATGTGGGAGTCTGTCTGACTGCCTCCCCGTTTCCAAGTTAAGAAAAATACAAAAAAATAATAATAATAATTCAGAGACTTACTGTACTTTAAAAGTGTTGGTCTTACATAAAATACACACATTTACTTGTATTTAGTGTTAAACATATTGTATGGCTCTCACGGAATTACATTTAAAAATATGTAGCGTTCATGGCTCTCTCAGCCAAAAAGGTTCCCGACCCCTGATAAATTCAAAATGGTGAATAAGTTTCTTGGTAACACTAAGCAAAACAAAGCACTAGTTCGTCTTTGTTATATAATGCTTGCATACCTGGAAAACTTAGTGTGTAAAAAAGATATTTTATAAATACCAGTATCATCCCTTTTGGTTATTTGTTTTTTGGGGGTTTTTTTAGACAGAGACAGAGAGAAGGGCAGACAGGGGCAGACGGACGGGAAGGGAAAAAGACGAGAAGCATCAATTCATCATTGTGGCACTTTCATTATTCATTGATTGCTTTCTCATATATGCCTAGATGGGGGTTGGGGAGGTCCTCCAGCAGAGCAAGTGACCCCTTGCTCAAGCCAGCGACCTTGGGCTCAAGCCAGCAATCATGGGATTATGTCTATGATCCCACACTCAAGCTCGGTGAGCCCACTGGGCTCAAGCTGGCAACCTCAAGGTTTCGAACCTGGGTCCTCCGCATCCCGGTCCAGTGCTCTATCCACTGCGCCACCACCTGCTTTATTTGTTTCTTGTTTAATTTTGCTAGAAAAATTTACTAGTTTTGTCTAAGACCCAACTTCTGGCCTTATTGATCTCTATTGTATAAGAGTCTTCTGTCCAGCAACTTCTGCTTTTATCTTAATTTGTTTTCTTCCTTTCTGTGGGTTTATTTTGCTGTTTTCCTTTTGCTTCTTAGGTTAGATATTTAACTCATTAATTTTGTTTTTTTAAAGTAAAATTTTAGAATTATAAATGTCCTTGAGAGGTTTAGTCATACCCTGCAAGTTTTGTGTGGTAAAATATACATAACATTAAATTTACCATTTTAACCATTTTTAGGTGCACAATTCATTGGCATTAAGTACATTCACATTGTGGAGCAACTGTTACCACTATTCATTTCCAAATTTTTTTTGTTGTCCCTAACAGAAACTCTGTACCTATTAAACATTAAAAAATTTTTTTGAAAAACTCCTATTTCACCCCCACTCCCAGGCCATGATGACTTCTATCCTACTTTCTGTGTCTATGAATTTTACCACTTTAGATACTTCATATAAGTGAAATTGTGTAGTATTTGTCTTTTTGTATCTGGCTTATTTTACTTAATGTTTTCAGAGTTCATCCTTGTGAGAGCACCTCTCAAATTCGATTACTTTTTAAAGCTGAGTATACTGTACAATATGTATATATCACATTTTACTTATTCAGTCCTGCAAGTTTTGATGTATAGTTTTTCATTCTCTTCAGTTCTATGTGTTTTCTAATTTCTATGATGTTAACCATAAGTTTTTTAGAGGTCTTTTAATGTTTCCAAACTTGGGGAGTTTTCCCCTTGTTATCTTTTCATTACTGATTTTCCAACATAATTATCTTGGTTAAGAATATAGAATGATTCCAATCTTTCAAAAAAATTTTTTTTGCGTTTTTTTTGTTTGTTTGTTTGTTTTTGGGTGAGAGAAGGGGAGATAGTGAGGTAGATTTCTGTATGCGCCCTGATTGAGATCCACCCGGCAACCCCATCTGGGGCCAATGCTTGAGTACCAAGCTTTTTTTTTTTTCATTTTTCTGAAGCTGGAAACAGGGAGAGACAGTCAGACAGACTCCCACATGCACCCGACCGGGATCCACCCGGCACGCCCACCAGGGGTGATGCTCTGCGCATCCTGGGCGTCGCCATGTTGCGACCAGAGCCACTCTAGCGCCTGAGGCAGAGGCCACAGAGCCATCCCCAGCGCCCGGGCCATCTTTGCTCCAATGGAGCCTTGGCTGCGGGAGGGGAAGAGAGAGACAGAGAGGAAAGTGCAGCGGAGGGGTGGAGAAGCAAATGGGCGCTTCTCCTGTGTGCCCTGGCCGGGAGTCGAACCCGGGTCCTCCGCACGCTAGGCCGACGCTCCCAAGCTATTTTTAGTGCCTGACACAGATGCTCTAGGATGGAGGCCATGCTCAGCGCCCAAGGCCACGCTTGAACTAATTGAGCCACTGGCTGTGGGAGAGGAAGAAAAGAAGGAGAATAAGGAGTGGGGGATAAGCAGATGGTCACTTCTCCTGTGTACCCTGACTGGGAATCGAACCCAGGATGTCCATACACTATGCCAATGCTCTATAGCCACTGAGACACTGGCCAGGGCCTTGGCTTGGTTTTGAAAGATAGTTTTGTTGAATCTGCAATTTATGTTGGCAGCTTTCCCCTTTCAGTACACTGAGAATATTCACGTCTTCTTGCTTTCATTGATGGTGTGAAGAAGTAAGCTGAAGAGCATTTGAAATCTTGTTCCTTGGTATATGTCTTCAATTTGGCTCAAATAAATGTAAAAATTTCAAAAACAAAAACAAGAAAAGAAGAAGAAAGCTGAAAATCCAGCTGCCACTTCTGTGAAGTTTATCCTTGTTTTCTCCTTTGGCTGATTTTAAGAACTCTTTGATGTTCTTAATTTCATTTTGATGTGCATAGATTACTCATCCTGTTTTTTATTCATTAGGTTTCTTCAACTTATAAATTTGTCTTTTGTCAGTTCTAGAAAATTTTCAGCTATTAATTTATCTGTTGAACCATTCCCTCATTCGTTCTGTTATCTCCTTCTGGAACTCCCGAATACTCATCTTCTCTTTCATGTTTTCTACCTGCTCGTCTCTGTCCTGCATTCTAGTTACTTTCTTCAGATACATCTCCCACTTCACTAATTCTTCTGCTGGGTCTCTGCTTTTTATTTTAGATGTTGGGTTTTAATTTTCATGTATTTTTTTCTTACTGAAAGATCTGTATTGTTTTTCATATGTGCTTTTTTTCCTGCCTTTTCCCCTGAGCTTCTTCGATATACTCTGTATCAGGTCATTGTATATCTAGTTCATCTAGTTTCCATGATGGTGCTTTGTTTTCTAAATTTTCACAGCCTGATCTGTGATGGCGCAGTGGATAAAGTGTCAACCTAGAGCGCTGAGGTTGCAGGTTTGAAACCCTGGGCTTGCCTGGTCAAGGCACATACAGGAAGCAACTACTATAAGTTAATGCTTCCTGCTTCTCCCCCCTCCCCTCCAAAAATCAATAAATAAAAAATTAAAAATTTTTTTTACTATGAGGTTTTCCTTTCCTTAGAATTTTATCTTTGGTTATTATTTGAGGCCCATTTTCTCCCAAGGAGGCTTTAAATTTATATTTGATTCTGCCATTCACCAGTTTATGCCACCATATTCAATTAAACCTATTTGGGACATTTTGGGACCTCAGAGATGTAATGAATTCAGATCATAAATGTGCATTTTGTTACAGTTTCTCTGAGATTATTTTTCCCTCTCTCATTATCACTGAGCTTAAAATACTTAAGGTTTTCTTGTTCCCTTCTGCCCAGAGGGACTTATTCCATATTAACTGTTATATAGATTATAGCCTTTTAGGTCCTAGCCTTATGTAGGAGGGATTCCCATTAGATTTTTCAATTTAGGCAGGCTGGGTTGAGTTTTCACCTGCCACCTGTGAGACCCATCAAACTGTAAGTTTATAGTCTACAGAGCTTAGTCAAAAATTTCTAAAGAATAGGTGAACTAATAAATTGTTTACTCTCTTGTTCCTGGTTTCATTTTGCTTTGTGGCATACTGTGAAAACATTTTTTATTTTTTAAGCGAGAGAGACAGAGAGGGTCAAAGAGAGGGACAGATAAGGACAGACAGGCAAGAAGGAGGAGAAATGAGAAGTATCAGTTCTTCATTTCAGCACCTTAGTTCATTGATTGCTTTCTCCTATGTGCCTTGACTGGGGGGGGCTACAGCAGAGCAAGTGACCCCTTGCTCAAGCCAGTGACCGTGCGCTTAAGTTGGCGACCTTGGGGTTTCGAACTTGGGTCCTCTGTGTCCCAGGCCAACGCGCTCTCTCTCTACATGCCACCACCTGCTCAGGCAACATTTTCATCTTAAGTTGCTTATCCATGCATTTTAAAAATCCGTGTATTTTTAAAGATTTGATGTTATCTAGTCTTTTATTTGAGTGTGAATGAATCAGTTTCTTTTTTTCTTTATTCTTAAAAAAAAATTTTTTTTTTTAATTTTTTTTTTTACAGAGACAGAATGAGAGTCAGAGAGTGAGATAGATAGGGACAGACAGACAGGAACGGAGAAGATGCGATGCATCAATCATCAGTTCTTCGTTGCGACACCTTAGTTGTTCATTGATCACTTTCTTGTGTGTGGCTTAACCATAGGCCTTCAGCAGACCAAGTAACCCCTTGTTCGAGCCAGTGACCTTGCTCACACCAGATGAGCCCACACTCAAGTTGGCGACCTCGGGGTCTTGAACCTGGGTCCTCTGCAGCCCAGTCCAACGCTCTATCCACTGCACCACCACCTGGTCAGGCTTAAAATTTTTTTATTGATTGTAGAGAGAGGGAGAAACATTGATTTATTGTTCCACTTATTTATGCATTCATTGGTTAATTTTATGTTAAGATTTTATTTACTGATTTTATGGGGGTTAGGGACGAGAAGTTTGAACTCATAGTTGCTTTGCTTTAGTTGTTTATTGATTGCTTGTGTGTCTGCCTTGACCACACAAGCCCAAGGTTTTGAACCTAAACCTCAGTATTCCAGGTAAACTCTCTATGTACTGTGTCACCACAGGCCTGGCCCATTAGTTGATTCTTGTATATGTCCTGACTGAGAATGGAACCCGCAGGCTTGTCATTTCAGGATGATGCTCTAACCAACTGAGCACCGACCAGAGCTATTGTTTATTGTTTACCAGTACCCCAGTCATGTTTTCTACATCTCTTTACCACTTTTCCTTTTTCCTTTCTCCTTTCTGGCGTTGCTGCTAATAGGCCTGATGTTGTGGGCATGCCACCCAATAGAAATACTCCTTTTGTTCTAATTTATGAACTTTCCATTCACAGAATGTATTGTTTACTTTAGGTAATTTAAGATATTTTTATTGATGCTTTTGCTCTCAGAAGCATATGAAGCTTTTTTTTTTTTTTTTTTTTTTGGATAAAAGGCCAGTGAGTGGTGTTGGGGCTCTTGGACTTTGTTGTTAGATGTCTTATCAATTAGTGTTGCTTTATTACATTCCTATGGTATTGAAAATTAAGATCCATTCATTTATGTAAAATGTAAGTAAAAAATATGAAACAGAAGTGTGCTTTTAAATCATGTTTTACAGTAGTACATGATTTGTTCTTGGAGTAGCATAGTTGATCCAAGTAGATTAGAATACATTTAGTAATTTCTACTAGTTGGACTGACTGGTTCCAGACACGGCTCCTTTTTGCATTCTTTTGTATATTTAGCTTCCCCTGGTCTCCTTCAGTAGACAGTTGAGGAATTGTTTGTTTTTGAGTCGCGTCACAGTTAAACAATGGGCCTATTAGAAGAGTACAGTGTGTTTGGGGCATGTTTTTTGTTTCTCCTACTTGTTTTTCACTGAAGAATAGAAAAAAGTAGAAAGTGTTTAAACAAGAGAGGAACTACTTACCATTTGCTCTTTTTTATAGAGCATTTTTGAGTAATGATGGAACAAAATATAGGTAAATCAGTATTTTATCATGAATTGTTTTTACTGTCTTTATTGTTTCTGGCTCAGTGTAATATGTAGAGATCCATATCCCATTCTCATGTAGCACTTTTTAAGCAGTTGACACTGTCAGTAGAAGCAATACACAAATACACTGCTTTATGGAAAAGGATTGAAGACTAAGGCCATGAAGTGGTGGTTAGGGGAAAAGTATAAATCTTTCCAAAGATATTTTTGTTAATATAGAATAGTTGATATTTTGTCTTAGTGAAATGCTCTTTGACGAGAGAACTAATAAATTCAGGAAGAATAATATTTCATCTGGGCACAGAGCATGTACCTACCATAAATAAGTAAAGATTATTGTCTATTACAGCAAGGATATACTGTATGTTAAATATTATAGGAGATACTAAAATGCTATAGCAGTAGTGGCAGTAAGTTATAATTTATGATACATAGTTATAATTTATTGCCAAAGAATGGTCCAGTATATTAACATAATTAAGAGAAAAGCATGTGATTAAGAGTTGCTAGGAACTTGAATTTTGGTTTTAGTTTTGTTAATAATTAGGTTTGTGTGACTTTAGGCAAATCACCTAGTTTTTGATAAGTTTCTATACATATAAAATAAGGAAGATGAACCAGATAAATTCTAATTCTTTACAACTTTTTAATACTCTGAATTTATTTTTCTTTTTAACTTGTATTCAGGGGATGTGATGGATCATTTTAAGAAGGTATAGATAGATAGGAATGGCCTTGCATAGGAAATAACTTTTACTGAGCATTGAAAGATTGGGTTGGATAAATAAAAGGATGAAATAAGACTGAAAATGGAAAATTTATTCACAAAGATGATTTAGGCCAGGAAAGTCTTGAGTATATTTGGGAAAATGAAGGGTAGGACTGATGTGCGTTTAAATGAGATCAGATTGATTCAGTAGTAAATGGCCCTAAATGCCAGAGTTTATTCCTCAGCCTGTTGGTAGCTATGCATTTAACCAATTCTGACTTCTTTTTCTAAACAAAACCAATGTATAGAAACTCTTTAGGAATCCAGTTAGAGCTTCTTCTAACCTCTTCCTTTGGACAGCAGGGGAAGACAGAGACTAGTTAGAGCAGGGGTCGGGAACCTATGGCTTGCGAGCCAGATGTGGCTCTTTTGATGGCTGCATCTGGCTCGCAGACAAATCTTTAATAAAAAATAATAATAACGTTAAAAATATAAAACATTCTCATGTATTACAATCCATTCATTTCCTTCCGCTCATGTTCATGGTTGCAGGTGACTGGAGCCAATCACAGCTGTCCTCCGGGACAACACCAGATTTTTATTGGATAATGCATAACGTACACGGGTCGTTGTATAGCTCTCACAGAATTACATTAAAAATATTTGGCATTTATGGCTCTCTCAGACAAAAAGTTTCCCGACTCCTGAGTTAGAGAAACCTTGAGATGAAGTGATAAAGTCCTTAGCTAAGCTGGTGGCAGAGTAGTCATCAGTGGTATATCAAGGATGATGCTTGCACTGTGATTTAATCACATATAAGGCATATTACTTAGAATTATTGCTATCATAGTTGTCATCTTGAATAATCATGTTTAATATTAAATTTGGGTTTTGTTTCAGTATGTGTTGCTTGCAGGGTATGTTAATTGGAATTTCCTTGAGACATAACTAACTCAATTTTATTTTATTACTATTTTTTTAAGTGTGTGTGGGGGGGAGAGACTCCACATGCACCAGGACTGGGATCCACCCAGCAATCTCTATCTAGGGCAGATGCTCAAATCATCTGAGCTATCTTCAGCGCACAGGGGCCAGCACTTGAAACATTTGAGCTCCTGAAAGAGAAGGGAGAGAGGGAGGGGAAGAGAAGCAGGTGGTCACTTCTCATGTGTGCCCTAACTGGGGATCAAACCCAGGACATCTGTATGCTGGTCTGATGCTCTATCCACTGAGCCTGCTGGCCAGGGCCATTAACTCAATTTTATAATGTACAATCACCAAGAAGAAAGTTCTGAAGAAGACAAACAGCATATTAGCTCCTCTTTGGTTCTATTGGACTGAATTTCTGTGGAAAATAAAGAGTTGCTGTGTAGTATATTAAAATAGAGCAGTAAACAAAACTTTTTTTTTTTTTTGGATAACCAAAGTATATAAGGAAAAGCTATGTTTTAAAAGTTGCCATTTGCCTGACCTGTGGTGAAGCAGTGGATAAAGCGTTGACCTGGAACACTGAGGTCGCCGGTTCGAAACCCTGGGCTTGCCTGGTCAAGGCACATATGGGAGTTGATACTTCCTGCTCCTCCTCCTTCTCTCTCTTGCTCTCTCTCCTCTCTGAAAAATTAATAAAGTCCTTTAAAAAAAGTTATATTTCATCTTTGAAAAAAAAAAAAGTAAAAAATAAATAAATAAATAAAAGTTGCCATTTAATGTCATTTGCCAATTTAGTGGTGTTTTTCATTTAAATAGCAACTCACCTCTCTAGTTAACCCACAGCATACCATGATTTTTGCTATGAAAAACTATAGTAAATGCTGTTGCACATGTATAGATTTTTATCCATGTTAAAGTTTTTTTTTTTAAATTGAGAGTAGGGGAGATAGACTCCTGCCTGTGCCTGGACTAGGATCCATCTGGCAACCCCTGTCTGGGGCTGATGCTCTGCCCATCTGGGGCTACTGGCAATTGAGCTATTTTTAGTGCCTGAGGCAGGAGCTTCAGGGAGCCTTCCTCAGTGTCTGCCCTGGGCCTATGTATTCAAATCAATAGAGCCATGGCTGCAGAAGGGGAAGAGAGGAGAGGTGGGGATAGAGGGGAAAAAGCAGATGGTCACCTTTCCTGTGTGCCCTGACAGGAACCAAACCTCAGACTTTCACATTCTGTGTTGGCGCTCTACCACTGAGCCAACTGGCCAGGGCCATAGGTTCTTACTACTAATAATAATCATGAGAGTAGAAACAACAACATTCAGTCTTTATTTTATGCGGTAAATATTAATTCCTTTTAAAATTTGAGATACAGTTTTATATAGCTGAAATTTACCATTTTAAAGTATACAATTCAGTGAGTGGTTTTAATATCTTCACAAGGTTGTGCAACCATTACCAATGTCTAATTCCAGAACATTTTTCTTCCCCCAAAAGAAACCCTGCAGCCATTAGCAATCACTTCCCATTTTCCTCACCGCCTAGCAATCACCAGTCTACTTTCTCTCTCTCTATGGATTTACTTGGTTTGGATACTTCATGTCAATGGAATCATAGAATATGTGGTTCTTTATATGTCTGGCTTTTTTCACCTATGTTTTTAAGAATCATGCTGCAGCATGTATCAGCACTCTGTTCCTTTTTATGGCTGAATAATATCACATCATATGGATATACCATGCTTTGTCTATCTGTTCACCTATTGATAGATATTTTGGTTGTTTCTTTCTTTTTGCTGTTAAGAGTAATGCTGCTATGAACATTGGTGTACAAGTTTTTGTGTGGACATGTTTATCATTCTTTTAGGTGTGTATTGGGAGTAGAATTGCTAGGTTTTATAGTAAGTAATGAAAGGCAGAAACTGTGGAAGCCAAACTGAAAACAGGAGGTTAGTGTGTGTTCCAAAAGGAAAGTTTATTTTAAAAGTGCTTGGGTGTAAGCGGGCTTAGACCAGCAAAAGGGTGTCAGCCGAGGATATCAGCCGAATAGCTGTGGAAGGGAACAGGTAGGTATAGGGGTTGCTGCAGGCACTTGGACATGCTTTGATCAGCGTTGGGTGCCTTGCTGCTTCCAGACTGTCTCCTTTTCTCAACCCTCAGGCCCCTCATGATGGCCTTATCTCAAGGATATTTTTCAGAACCTTGGGGGGGGGATATTGTTGGGTGAGAGAAATGTTTATAGAAGTTGCTTTAGTGGGAGTTGGGTGAAGAAAATTTGAGTTTTAAAGAAGCCAGTTTAACCCTAACAAGTAACTTATATTTAACTTTTTGTGGAATGTGTTAATTCTTTTTTGAATAGACTTTATTTTGGAATAGTTTTAGATTTACAGAGAAACTGCAAAGATAATAGATTTCCTGTGTAGCCATTACCCATCTTTCCCTAACGTTAATATTACGTAAACCATAAAATGTGTGTTGCCTGACCAGGTGGTGGTGCAGTGGATAGAGCGTCGTACTGGGATGCGGAGGACCCAGGTCCAAGGCCCCGAGGTCGCAGGCTTGAGTGCAGGGTCTCTGGCTTGAGTGTGGGATCATAGACGTGACTCCATGGCCCTGGCTGGATCCTAAAGGTCACTGGCTTGAAGCCCAAGGTTGCTGGCTTGAGCAAGGGGCTCTGCTGTAGCCCCCCCCCCCCATCCCATCAAGGTACATATGAGAACACAATCAATGAACAACTAAGGAAGGAGATGCAATGAAGAATTGATGCTTCTCATCTCTCTCTCTTCCTGTCTGTCCCTATCTGTCCCTCTCTCTGATTTTCTCTCTGTCTCTCAAAAAAAAAACCCCTAAAACATAAAATGTGTGTCAAAACAAAGAAGTCAACATTGATCCTTTCCTATTAACTAAATTCTAGATTTTATTTAATTCAACCAGTATTCCCACTAATGTGTTTTATCTGTTCCAGGGTGCCACTTTGTCATGTCTCCTCAGATACCTCTACTCTGTGCCAGTTTCTGTCTTTGTTTTTCATGTTCTTGACAGTTTTGAGGAAACTGGTCAGGAATTTTGTAGACTGTCCCTTGGTTTGGGTTTGTCTGATGTTTTTCCCATTATTAGATTGGGTTACAGGTTTGGGGAAGACTACCAAAGAGGTGAAGTTGCTTCTCATCACATTAGATGGGGGTGGGGGTGATAACATGATTTATCATTGGTAATGTTAACCTTGATCACTTGGCTACTGCCTTCGTGACGAAAAAAGGATTTCTGTGGAAAGTAACCTCACAGGGTTATCTGATCATAAATTCCTAACTGGGCAGGTCATGGTGGGTAGTCATACCCCAGGCATATAACTTGTTAGCAAAAGGTTTATCTTTGCCTTAAGTAAGCCCTGTTTTATTGTTTCTCTGTATCTAGGTTCACACACTTTCGGAAATAAACTGTAGCTACTGCCTAGAGCAGGGGTCCCCAAACTACTGCCCGGCCCGCGGGCTGCATGCGGCCCCCTGAGGCCATTTATCCGGCCCCGCCGCACGCACTTCCGGAAGGGGCACCTCTTACATTGGTGGTCAGTGAGAGGAGCATAGTTCCCATTGAAATACTGGTCAGTTTGTAGATTTAAATTTACTTGTTATTTATTTTAAATATTGTATTCCGTTTTGTTTTTTTACTTTTAAATAAGATATGTGCAGTGTGCATAGGGATTTGTCATAGTTTGTTTTTATAGTCCGGCTCTCCAACGGTCTGAGGGACAGTGAACTGGCTCCCTATGTAAAAAGTTTGGGGACCCCTGGCCTAGAGAGTACTTAATTTTAGCTGTCCTGTAATCCCATTCACAGATTGCTTCCTCCCACCTTTATGTATTGTATTTCCCCATGTATAAGACGTACATTTTTCCGAAAAATTTGGGGTCTAAAAACTGGGTGCGTCTTATACAGGGGTTGTGGCATTTCAAATGCCATAGATGGAACCGAGGATGAGGCAATATATATGAAGACAGTGAGTGATCCATCATCAGACACAGATGAGGACAAGCTAATGGATGGGAGTTTTGACAGTGATGAGGAGTTGTATGAATTTTATGATGAATAAAACTTGAGTTCAATAATTTTATGTAATACTTTTTTTTTCCCCTTCAAATTTCGGGCCCTAAAATTAAGGAGCGTTTTATACACAGGGAACTATGGTAATCTTTGTTTCCTCCTGAATCTCACATGCATAAAAGAGATTGTTGTTATCTGCAGCATTTATCTCAGTCTGTTGAGATCTTGCTTCCAGGTGTCTTTTTGGCTTAAATAAATTTTATAAACATTCTCTACAGGTTTGGACATTTCTTACGTAGACACAATGTTTGTCAGATTTTTCCACTGCGAAGTTATTTTTCCCTTTCCATATTCTTTGGGAATGAGTCACCAAGTCCAGCTTACACTCAAATGTGAAGGAAGGTTAAGTTTTAACTAACTCCTAAGGAGGGGTGTATCTACATTCACTGCTCACAGAATTTAGGGGATGTTTCAAAATGAAAATGAAGCTATAAAATATCCCCTATTTTTTGTGAGCAGTGTATATTACTTGAAATTCTTTCGTAAAGAAGATTTGTCCCTCACCCCTTTATTTTTTTTATTTTTTTATTTTTTTGTATGTTTCTGAAGCTAGAAACGGGGAGAGACAGTCAGACAGACTCCCACATGCGCCCGACCGGGATCCACCTGGCACGCCCACCAGGGGGCGATGCTCTGCCCCTCCAGGGCGTCGCTCTGTTGCGACCAGAGCCATTCTAGCGCCTGGGGCAGAGGCCAAGGAGCCATCCCCAGCGCCCGGGCCATCTTTGCTCCAATGGAGCCTTAGCTGCGGGAGGGGAAGAGAGAGACAGAGAGGAAGGAGAGGGAGAGGGAGAGGGGTGGAGAAGCAGATGGGCGCCTCTCCTGTGTGCCCTGGCCGGGAATCGAACCCGGGACTTCTGCACGCCAGGCCGACGCTCTACCACTGAGCCAACCGGCCAGGGCCCCTCACCCCTTTATTTATTCATTTATTTGTATCAATATGAACTATATTTATTTTGTACTTTGGCTTACAGTCTAACATTGCTTTGTTAATTTTGTTGCTCAAATCACTCCAGCATTGGCTTTTTGGAACTCTTTCCTGTGTCCTTTGACACACCCTTATCCTTTTTAAGTACTTCCTTGTAAGGTGCTCTAGAGCCAGCAATTTTCTACCAGTGTGCTTCAAACATTTTTATTATTATTTTTATTTATTTTTGTAAGAGCTTATTTGAACCACAATGCAGACATATATCCCTGGGAGCAAGATCTCAAATGCTGTCTGTGGGTCAAATAAGTTTGCAAATATGATGTATATGTTTGCTTGCTTACAGTTTGCATTGGGTGTGGGGGACAGGCTGTAAGCAGGCAGGGTCCTTAGAGCCTAAGGCAGTGATGGGCAATCTTTTGAGCTTGGTGTGTCAAAATTCACCAAAAAACCGAGCATAACTCGGGTGGTGTGTCACTTCGAGAAAAAAACCATAATTTCGCGATATTTATAGTTTAAATAACAAAAATGTATAATTGTAACATATAACTATATTTAATAAACCAAAAACTAATTATTTAACTTACCTGCTTAGTGACTTCTTTGTTCATCTATCAGTCGGTTTCTTTTGTTGGTCTTGGTATTATTTAACTTGTGTGGGGTGCCAAGAACTAAGATAAGTGAGGGGGAGGGGAAATTCTTTTATTTTATTTTATTTTTTTAATTTTTATATATTCATTTTAGAGAGGAGAGAGAGAGGGAGAGACAGAGGGGAGGAGCTGGAAGCATCATCTCCCATATGTGCCTTGACCAGGCAAGCCCAGGGTTTCGAACCGGCGACCTCAGCATTTCCAGGTCGATGCTTTATCCACTGCGCCACCACAGATCAGGCATGGGGGGGAATTCTTTAACCTGCCTATTAGTGACTTTTTTGTTGCTGAATTTCATTGGCTAAATCTTCAATTGAAGGTTGGTATTTTGTATACTTCAAGCCCAAGCAAGCGCTACTAACTTCATCTGTCAGTCTGTTTCTTTTGTTGATTTTGATATTATTTAACGCTGAGTATAAGGTCTCACAAAAGTATGTAGAGGGAAAAATTGTGAGTAAAGCCATTGCTATATTTTTCGGGTGCTAAAAGTGTCTGGTAATCAGTTCCAGGCACTCCAAATTTCCTGTTCGTTGTGGCACTCCTCTTGATTCTCCAAGCGGCACCTTTCCAGAGTCTCAAGCTTTGACCTCAAGTCAACAAACACCTGAGCCCAGACGCTGTCTTGAAATTCTGCAAGTTGCATCTTATGTAAATTAAGATGGCTGCCGCTATTTCTAATGCCAGGAAACGGCACCCATAGCACAGACCCTCTCGCCTCTCCCAGCCTCCCTCTCACTTATCTCAGTAATGATGGTCAATTAGAAGTCCATGACACCCCAGAACAGCAGACTGGATGATGGTTGCCTTGGTTATGTGGTTGCTGGTAATGGCGATCACAGGGCCCCCAGAGATGCGTCCCCTGCGGCATTCTGCTGCTCCCTGCTCCGCCGGCCGGAAGTGAGGTCAAAGATCCCCTAACGGCCTAACTGGAAGTCCCAGAACTAGACACTCTGTGCCGGAATTCTGTTGTTTTGGCCTACAGGCCTCGGCACAGAGTGTCTACACTACAGCAAATGTTTTACCCTTGGCTACTGCACCTGGCCGTTCAGGAGCCGAGGATAAAACGTCCTTCTCGGCATGCGGCCCCATACTTCTCTGGTATGTGGCCACGTGTCATCAAAAATGGCTACGTGTGTCAGTGCTGACATGTGTGTCATGGGTTCGCCATCACGGGCCTAAGGCTTAGTTTTAAGACTAAGTCTTTCCCACCCTTTTAATACTAAGATCTTCTCAACGCTAAGCTTTTCCCCACACCCTTGACCAGTGTAGTCAACCTGGTCCCTACCACCCACTAGTGGGCATTCCAGCTTTCATTGCAGGTGGTAGCAGAGCAACCAAAGTATAAATAAAAAGGTAGATTTAACTATAGTAAGTTGTTTTATAAAGATTTATTCTGCCAAACAGCGCAAATCCGACATAAAGTACTTGGTAAGTAATTATTATTATATGCTTTAACTTGCTGTAACTCTGCTTTATAAATATTATAAAGTTACTTTTCTACTTTATAAATCACCATTACTGTGGAACCGGTGGGTGGTTAGAAAATTTTACTACTAACAGAGATACAAAAGTGGGTGGTAGGTATAAAAGGTTGACTACCCCTGCCCTTGACTGTTGCATGATAGAGGGTGGTGCACTCTTATGAGGAATCCCATTTATGCCTCAGATAGGTGGCTTTGTATCAGAGACTTCCTTATTTGTATACTAGCATAAAGGCTTTAATTTCTACACTACAGTGTGTCCGTAAAGTCATGGTGCACTTTTGACCTGTCACAGGAAAGCAACAAAAGACGATAGAAATGTGAAATCTGCACCAAATAAAAGGAAAACTCTCCCAGTTTCATACCTATTCAGCGCAGTTCGATGTGGGCTCACGCACAGATTTTTTAGGGCTCCTTAGGTAGCTATCCCATATAGACTCTACAGACTCGTCACTGACTGATGGCCTACCAGAATGCGGTTTCTCTACCAAACTACCGGTTTCCTTCAACTGCTTATCTCACCGAGTAAGGTTATTCCTATGTGGTGGTGCTTCGTTATAAACGCGCCAATATTCACATTGCACTTTGGTCATGGATTCGAATTTAGCGAGCCACAGAACACACTGAACTTGCCTCTGTACCGACCACATCTCGACTGGCATGGCTGTGGGCTGCTCCGCTGTATACATGGTGTTACATCATCTGCGCATGTGCACATGCTGCCACATCATCCTTCAGAAACTGGGAGAGTTTTCCTTTTATTTGGTGCAGATTTCTCATTTCTATCGTCTTTTGTTGCTTTCCTGTGACAGGTCAAAAGTGTACCATGACTTTATGGACACACTGTATAAAATAAGGAAGACCAGGGGTGCCCGCCCCCTCCTTCCCTCCCTCCTTTTTTCCCTCCTCCCCTCTCTCCCTCCCCTCAAATTAGCATTGCAGAGGAGAGGCAGCTAAGATGGCAGAGGGGTGAAGGAGAAGCCAGTTTGTGCAGAGAGAAGGAGATGGGGAACAGATGTGAATAAGGCTGGTGGGGCCTTTGATTCTAGGAATACTCAGATGAGTCAGTGGCTTTGGGAGCCCTGAATGGTAAGGAAAGTGTTTTCCCACTGTGTGTATTTTTTTGCCCAGGAGGTGCAAGCTAGGATTAAAGGTAATGGCCCACTAGTTCTTGACTTCGTTGTTTCATTACCATCTGTCTGAATCAAACCTGAACCTGCGTTGGCCAGGCGGCTGTGATGGTGGCCATGACTACTGGCTTTACACTGTCTTGCAAGAATGTTTAAAATAGGCAGTACGTGACTATTTAGTCGGAGCACTGACCTCTTTTCCTTAGATTGTCAAATAAAAAGACAACAACAGTCAACACAACAATAGCTGTCCAGTATGAATGAATCAAAATTATACTTATTTTTATTTTGTCAGATTCGCAAAAAAATTTTTTTTTTGGTGTACCACAGAATTTTAGTAATTAATTTATGTGTGCCATGAGATGAAAAGGTTGAAAATAGCTGCTCTAAGCTCATCTTTCATTTTTCCTGTTCTAGGCCCAGAACCATCTAGTTCTACAAGGAGCCCTGAGGCACTGTTCAGTAAATTGTCCAAGGTCACACAGTCAAGTAAATGGTAGAACTAGGCTTCCAAACAAAACAATCTGATTTCATGAACTCATGCTCTTAACCTCAATATTAGACAACATGCAGCTGAAGGTGCATTGGCAGTTTCTAGTCATGTTCTATCTGTTAGCCAGCCTTAAGGACAGAATTTTGTAGTCAGTCTACACCAGAGGTCCCCAAACTTTTTTTTTTTTTTGTATTTTTCTGAAGCTGGAAACGGGGAGAGATAGTCAGACAGACTCCCGCATGCGCCCGACCGGGATCCACCCGGCACGCCCACCAGGGGCAACGCTCTGCCCACCAGGGGGCGATGCTCTGCCCCTCCGGGGCATCCCTCCGCTGTGACCAGAGCCACTCTAGCGCCTGGGGCAGAGGCCAAGGAGCCATCCCCAGCGTCCGGGCCATTTTTGCTCCAATGGAGCCTTGGCTGCGGGAGGGGAAGAGAGAGACAGAGAGGAAGGAGGGGGGGGTGGAGAAGCAAATGGGCACTTCTATGTGCCCTGGCCGGGAATCGAACCCGGGTCCCCTGCATGCCAGGCCGACGTTCTACCGCTGAGCCAACCGGCCAGGGCCGGTCCCCAAACTTTTTACACAGGGGGCCAGTTCACTGTCCTTCAGACTGTTGGAAGGCCGCCACATACAGTACTCCTCTCACTGACCACCAATGAAAGAGGTGCCCCTTCTGGAAGTGCAGTGGGGGGCCGGATAAATGGCCTCAGGGGGCCGCAGTTTGGGGATGCCTCTACACCAAATAATTACTGGACCATGACAATTTTATATTGATTTTTTTAACCACAGCTGTAAAAAGTAATTACTAGCCAATGATAATGACTGTTAACATTTTTGTGCATTTTCTTCTGTATATACATGCAAATGTACTTTGAAAATTTATTTTGATTTTTAAAATTTAATATGCATTAATATAGATCATCTTTGGTCACAGCATAACCAAAATGCATTTGGTCAAAGTGTAACCAAAATCTGATCTTGCTGTTTTTGTTTGTCACTGGTGATTAAGATGAAAGTAAGCTGGGCTAGGGTTAATCTGTTTTGCATTAATGGTTAGATAAGAGATAAACATGTCTTGATTTATCAATTCATCAAATGATACTCAAAATATTGTTACTAAGCCTTATCATTCTTCCATTGTAGCAATAGATAAGTCTCCTCT
This sequence comes from Saccopteryx leptura, assembly GCF_036850995.1. NCBI lineage: Eukaryota > Metazoa > Chordata > Mammalia > Chiroptera > Emballonuridae > Saccopteryx > Saccopteryx leptura. The sequence continues at coordinate 56,767,832 of NC_089510.1, forward strand.
GGTAATACACACTTAACAGACCACACTTAAGAACAGCCAGTCACATCCTGCTCCTATCCCACCCAAAACAAAACAAACTCCACTTGATGTGCCCAGTTGGTGTGGAAGAACCATTGGACTGTATGTCACTTACAGTGCCTCGGATCTCACCCCACGTCTTCCTTTGACCACCAGCATAATTTCACGTCAGGCACTCTTTCTCAAACACAAATATAAATCTCTTTTTATGCCCTTCTCCCAGCCCTTCTCTAGTAATTATTCCCAGAAATGTTTATTTTTCCCCTTTACCCTCTCTTACCCTCCTTCTTTTGTAGGCTGAAAAAGTAGCTGTCATTATGACAGATAAAATACACAATAGTGCTAGTGGCATACTCCTATCAAGGAAAACAAAAGCTGTAAGATTTGAAGAATTAGGTATAATAATCTCTTCATTCCTCAATTTTTCCCAAATCATACCTACTTTTCATTGGGTACTAACCTTCTCTAAATAAATAAAATAACTTTATTTTTAATTTTATGTAAATGCAGTTGGCATTCTTTCCATTGTATGTGTACAAAATTTTGTTCACTTACATGCATTAAATAACTGTAATAAATTAGGATCTAATTACCAATCAAAACCTTGTTTAGTGGAGAAATATGTTGTTTCCTAAAATATGTAGTTTTGTATTAGAATTCATATGTAAATTAGGCATCCCTTCCCCTTAATAGCTGATTTTAAAGGTGTTTAATTCACTTCTTTAAAGATATAAAATATGTGTGTGTATGTGTAGCGAGGTTAAAGTTTTTCCACTGGATTGGCCATGTGGGTAAGAGGAGTTACTTTACTGCCCGGAAAGGGCATCACAGAGTGTTAGAACCTTGGGATGTGGCCATACTCTGGTTTTGAGCCACACTCTGGATTTACTTTTGTCAGTCTTCCCAGATGGATCAAGTTCTGTGACCCTGTCTGCAAAGCTCGCAAGGGACGAATTAGATTTGTAGTTAGAATGTCAGATTGCCCTGGCCGGTTGGCTCAGCGGTAGAGCGTCGGCCTAGCGTGCGGAGGACCCGGGTTCGATTCCCGGCCAGGGCACACAGGAGAAGCGCCCATTTGCTTCTCCACCCCTCCGCCGCGCCTTCCTCTCTGTCTCTCTCTTCCCCTCCCGCAGCCAAGGCTCCATTGGAGCAAAGATGGCCCGGGCGCTGGGGATGGCTCTGTGGCCTCTGCCCCAGGCGCTAGAGTGGCTCTGGTCGCAACATGGCGACGCCCAGGAGGGTCGCAACATGGCGACACCCAGGATGGGCAGAGCATCGCCCCCTGGTGGGCAGAGCACCGCCCCATGGTGGGCGTGCCGGGTGGATCCCGGTCGGGCGCATGCGGGAGTCTGTCTGACTGTCTCTCCCTGTTTCCAGCTTCAGAAAAATGCAAAAAAAAAAAAAAAAAAAAAGAATGTCAGATTTTCAGAGACCAAATACTGCATCGGTGGCGCTTTTTTTTTTAGTGGCACATTTTCATCTTTTGGGAAAGTTTATATGAAAGATAAATTGTAATCATAAGGCTAGTGGGCATAGATTCAGATTCCGGGGGGGGGGGGGAAGGGGTTGGTTGATATATTTAAAAGCAAGTGTCCTATCTGCTATAGAAATGGAGACATATCAGAGACTATCCTTTGATTGGCTGGTTAGAACATAGTCTTCCTCTTTGGAATTCTCTTTTTTTAAGACTCCATGTTGTCTGTCTTTCTATTAGAACGTTTACCCTTCGAATCATTTGAGTAGGTGAATCTTCTGATACATTAGTATCATCATACTTTCCCAAAACTATCATAGTCCTCTAAACTGGACATGGCTTTTCAGACATTCCCTCAGCTAACCATTTACTAACTTTGTTAGGAAGGATTGCCCATATATATATAATATATAAAATATATAATATATTATATATATATATTTTAAAGGATTTTATTTATTGCTTTAAAGAGAGGAGAGAAAGAGAAGGGGGAGCAGAGGAGCAGGAAGCATCAACTCATAGGAATTGCTTCCCTTATGTGCCTTGACAGGGCAAGCCCAGGGTTTCGAACCAGCGACCTCAGCATTCCAGGTCAAGGCTTTATACACTGCGTCACCACAGGTCAGACTGCCTATAAATATTGATGACCAGTTTTATCTCTCACTTGTCGAGTGTTACAGATATTGCAAATTTTACTCTAAATGGGTAACATTTTCTCTTTTGAAGCTGGGGAGGGGATTATTACTGTTTTGTGCTTGTCTATACCATTTTCTACCTTGTTATTAACTGTTAATTTTTGCCTGTTTCAGGCCATATTGTAATTCTGAATCATGTCTGATAACGGAGAACTGGAAGACAAACCTCCGGCACCTCCCGTGAGAATGAGCAGTACCATTTTTAGCACTGGAGGCAAAGACCCCTTGTCAGCTAATCACAGTTTGAAACCTCTGCCCTCTGTTCCGGAGGAGAAGAAGCCCAGGAATAAAATCATCTCTATATTCTCAGGCACAGAAAAAGGTAAATAATTATTATGATTTCAAGAGTCTCAGTTATTTTGTTATTCATTTTGATATCCTTATTTTTTTAAATTAAATTTAATGGGGTGACATAGATCAATAAGAGTACCTTGGTGTCAGGTGAACATCTCTATAGCATTTGAACTGTTGATTGTGTTGTGTTGTGTGCCCACCACCCAAAGTCAGGTTATTTTCTGTCACTGTATTTTCTATGTACAGTATTTGTTCCTTTTTACTCTTGATACTTTTTAATTAAAGCATAAGTTGATATTTTTTATGGTGAGAGCAGTAACTATCCAAGAAAACAATTAATGGTGGTATATAAGAACTGTTAGAAAGCCTAATTTATTTAAAACTGTGATAAAAAAGAATAAAAGTTGTTGCTCAGCTGATTTGTTATGTGGTACTCATCTTCATTTTCAGACACTAGAGCTGTAGTTGTGGCTTCCCAACATTAGTGCAATTTGTGATATTTGAGAAAGACCTACTATTATAAGAAAAGTAATATAAGAGTCTATAGTTCCCTATCTAAAATCTCTGGAGCCAGCTGTGTTCTGGAATTAAGAAGTTTTCTGATTTCTGAGAGTAGTAGGAATACTGCCTTTTTCTCATGTGTTCTTTTAATGTCCTCAGAAGCATCTGAGGCAGCACTCAGCAGTGTGTTAACATATCTTCAACAAATAGGAGGCTAGTCCAGTGAAAGAGGTGTTTTTTGAAACTTTTGTTTTAGTCATGTGTATATAGGAATACTTCTTTTTATGTGCTTCCCAGATACTGCATTGTTTTTAGAAATTCAAAGTTTGTGGCAACCCTGCATTGAGCAACTCTTTATCAGCACCATGTTTCCAACAGCCATTTGCTCATTTTGTGCCTGTCACATTTTGGTAATTCTCATAATATTTTACACTTTTTCATTATTTGTTATGGAATCTGTGATCAGTGATCTTTGATGTTACTGTTGTAATTGTTTGAGGGTGCAACAAACTACACCTATGTAAGATGGCAAACTTAATAGATAAATGTTGTGTGTGCTCCAGTGACTGGTCCTTCTCCCATCTCTCTCCCTCTCCTTGGGCCTCCCTATTTCCTGAGACATATTATTGAAATCAGGCTAATTGATGACTTTACAATGGCCTCTAAGTGTTCAAATGAAAGGAAGAGCTGCATGTCTGTCACTTTAAATCAAAAGGTAGAAATGATTAAGCTTAATGGGGAAGGCATGTCAAAAGCTGAGACAGGCCAGATGCTACTAGGCCTCTTGTACCAAACAGCCAAGTGATAAATACAATGGAAAAGTTCTTGAAGGAAATTAAAAGTGTTACTCTAACGAAAGTACAAATGATAAGAAAGTGAAACAGCCTATTGCTGATATGGAGAAAGTTTTAGTGGTCTGGATAGAAGATTGAACTAACCACAATATTCCCTTAACCAAAGCTTAATCCAGAGCAAGGCCCTAACTTTCTTCATGTCTTTTAAAGCTGAGAGAGTTGAGGAAGCTGCAGAAGAAAAGTTTGAAACTTGAAGAAGTTGATTCATGAGGTTTAAGAAAGAAGGCATCTCCATAACATTAAAGTGCAAGGTGAAGCAGGAAGTACTGATACAGAAGCAGTAGCAGGTTCTTCAAAAGATCTAGTAGTGGCCCTGGCTGTTTGGCTCAGTGGTAGAGTATCGGCCCAGCATGTGGATGTCCCAGGTTCGATTCGCAGTCAGGGCACACAGAAGCACCCATCTGCTCCTCTACCCCTCTCCCTCTCACTTGTCTTTCTCCCCCTCACCCCAACTCCTGCAGCCACGGCTCAATTGGAGCAAGTTGGCCTGGGCACTGAGGATGTCTCCATGGCCTCTGCCTCAGGTGCTAAGAAGAGCTCAATTGCTGAACAGCAGAGCTACACACCAGATAAGAGCATCACCCCCTAGTGGGCTTGTGAGGTGCATCCCAGTCAGGGCGCATGTAGGGGTCTGTCTTTGCCTTCCCTCTTCTCACCAAATAAACAAACAATCAAATAAGATCTAGTAAGATAGTCAATGAAGGTGTCTACACTAAACAACAGATCTTCGATGTAAATGAAAACAGCCTTATACTGGAAGAAAATGCCATCTAGGACTTTCATACCTAGAGAGAAGTCATTGCCTGGCTTCAAAGCTTCAAAGGACAGGCTGAATCTTTTGTTAGGAGCTAATGCAGCTGATGATTTTAAGTTGAAGCCAATACTCTTTACCATTCCGAAAATCCTAGGGCCCTTAAAAATTATGCTAAATCTACTCTGCCTGTACTCTATAAATCAAACAACAAAGCCTGATGACAGACACCTGTTAAGAGCATAGTTTACTAAATATCTTAAGCCCACTGTTGATACCTACTACTAAGGAAAAAAGCTTTCTTTCAGAATACCACTGCTCATTGACAATGCAACTTGTGACCCCAGAACTCTGATGGAGATGTACGAGATTAACATTGGTTTCATGCTTGCTAACACAATATCCATTATGCAGCACATTGGATCAAAGAGTAATTTTGACTTTCAAGTCTTATGATTTGAGGAATACATTATTTAAGGTTCTAGCTGCTATCGATAGTGAGTCCTCTGATGGATCTGGACAAAGTAAATTGAAAACCTTCTGGAAAAGATTCACCGTTCTAGATGCCATTAAAAACGTGTGCTTCTTGAGAAGAGGTCAGAATATCAACATTAGCAGGAGTTTGAAAGAAGTTGGTTCCAATCCTTATGGATGACTTTGAAACAGTTAACTTCAGTAGAGGAAGTAACTATTTGTGTGGTAGAAATAGCAAGAAGTGTAACCTCAGGATATGACCGAATTGCTGTAATGATAAAACTTGAACAGATGAGGAGTTGCTTATTGATGAACAAAGAAAGTGGTTTTGATAGGGGAACTCAGGAGTTAAAATTTTAACCTGAGGAATGATGGCTTTAGTTATGGTCCTTGGGCTTAATGGTTAATGTAGGTAGAGACTTTGTTCCAGGAGCTTTGTTCCCTGAGTGGGCTTGCATGACTTAACAAGATCTGCAAGTAGTCCACTTCTGTGCCCCATGGGTCTGTAAGCATAGCCTTTGTGCTCCAAGGACAGAACCCCACTGGCTATAATACAGTTAACTTTGACTATGATCTAAACCAGTGGTCCCCAACTTTTTTTGGGCCACGGACCAGTGTAATGTTAGAAAACATTTTCATGGACCAGCCGTTAGGGTGGGACGGATAAATGTATCACGTGACTGAGACAAGCGTCAAGAGTGAGTTTTAGACAGATGTAACAGAGGGAATCTGGTCATTTTTAAAAACTAAAACATCATTCAGACTTAAATATAAATAAAACAGAAATAATGTAAGTTATTTATTCTTTCTCTGCGGACCGGTACCAAATGGCCCACGGACCAGTACCAGTCCGTGGCCTGGGGGTTGGGGACCACCGATCTAAACCTTTAAGTATTCCTATCTTCCCCTTATAAAAAGATTGGCTTGGGATAGGGCGTTGAAACAGCTTTGGGTACATGAACCCCATCTCTTCAGATCACTGGCCATCTAAATAAAATGTCCTTAAAAGATTCAATCCCTGCCTGACCTGTGGTGGTTCAGTGGATAAAATGTCGCCCTGGAACGCTGAGGTCACCAGTTCAAAACCCTGGGCATGCCGGGTCAAGCCACATGTGGGAGTTGATGCTTCCTGCACCTCACCAGCCCCCTTTTTCTCTGTCTTTCTCTCCTCTCTCTAAAAAATCAATAAATAAAATCTTAAAGAAAAAAAAATGTTCAATCCTGTCTCTATTTATTTGGCTGAAACGGTGACAGGCAGCATCAACTCCAGTATTTCCAGTTTCAGTTTCTTGAGATGAAATCTACCCCTGGTGAAGATGCTATGAAAATTGTTGAAATGATAGCAAAGGATTTAGAATATATATAAGCTTAGTTGATAAAGCAGCAGGAGGGTTTGAGAGGATTAACCCCAGTTTTGAAAAGCATCATTTGCTACAGAAAAATTGGTGAAAGGATGAATCAATCGATGCAGCAGGTGTTTCATTGTCTTATTCTAATAAATTGCCACAGCCACACAGCCACCCCAACCTTCAGGAACTACTACTCTGATCAAGCCAGCAGCCAGCAGCATCGAGGCAAGACCCTCTCCAGCAAAAAGATTATGTCTGAATGAAGGCACAGTGATGGTTAGCATTTTCTAGCAAAAACGTATTTTTAAATTTAATATATACCATATTTCCACATGTATAAGATGCTCCCATGTATAAAATGCACCTTAATTTTGGGGCCCGAAATTTGGGGGGAAAAATGTATTACATATAGTTATTGAACTCACATTTTCATCATAAAATTCATATAACTTGTTATCACTGTCAGAACTCCCATCCATTAGCTTATCCTCATCTGTGTCTAATGAAGAATCAGTCTTCAAAAATGAGCACAAAAACAAGCATGAAAAAGCAGGAAATGCAATTTAAAAAATCTACAACCACTGTATAAGATGCACGCAGTTTTTAGACCCCAAATTTTTCCAAAAACTGTGCATCTTATACATGGGGAAATACAATACATTATGTCTTATAGACATTATACTATTGGACACTTCATAGACTATAATATAGTGTAAACATAACTTTTTTTTTTGTATTTTTTTTTTTTCTGAAGCTGGAAACGGGGAGAGACAGTCAGACAGACTCCCGCATGCGCCCAACCAGAATCCACCTGGCACGCCCACCAGGGGGCGATGCTCTGCCCCTCCGGGGCGTCGCTCTGCCACGACCAGAGCCACTCTAGCGCCTGGGGCAGAGGCCAAGGAGCCATCCCCAGCACCCAGGCCATCTTTGCTCCAATGGAGCCTTGGCTGCGGGAGGGGAAGAGAGAGACAGAGAGGAAGGGGGGGGGTGGAGAAGCAAATGGGCGCTTCTCCTATGTGCCCTGGCCGGGAATCGAACCCGGGTCCCCCGCACGCCAGGCCGACGCTCTACCGCTGAGCCAACCGGCCAGGGCCTGTAAACATAACATTTATATGCACTGGAAAATAAAATTTTGTGTGACTTGCTTTATTGTGATACTCACTTTATTGTGGTGGTCTGGAACTGAACCCACAGTATTTCTGAAGTATGCCTGTATTGGGTCAAGATGTAAAATCTTTTGGTGTGGGTTCTGAACAAAAATTTAAAGTTTGCTGTGAGGTATAGACTTAGAGGTAAAATTGCTGGATTACAGGGTATTCCCATGTTTGACTTGACTGGATTTGTCAGATCGCTTTTTAAAATTTTTTTTGTGTTCGTTCTTACTCACAGAACATAGATGTTTCCATTACAGGACTTCAGTTTTTGCCAAGTTGGGAGGTGTAAAATGCTATCTTATTGTGGTTTTAATTTGCATTTCTCTGATGACTCTGGAAATAATAGCCTTTTCTTATGTTAATTTACCAATCATTTGTTTTCTGTGACATTCTTTAATCCATTTTCCTATTAACTTTTTTATTAATATACATTTCTAATAGTTTATATATTAATCCTTTGTCAGTTATATCTGTTATTAAATATAGTTTTCCAAGTTATTTGCTTTTTTCAAAACCTTTTCAGTGGTATCTTTTGATGAATAGAAGTTAACTTTTGATGAATAGAAGTTAATTTTGGTGGTGTTGAACTGATTGATTTCTTTTATGGTTGAGTTTTTTGTGTTTTAAGAAACCGTTGCCAAGACTTGAGGAGGTGAACATACATACGGTATACAGAGGTTGATGGCTTGAGCAAAGGGTTTTTGGCTCAGCTGGAGCCCCCCTGGTCAAGGCACATATGAGAAAGCAGTCTATGAGTACAATGCTACAACTACAAGTTGATGCTCTCATCTCTCTCCCTTCCTGTTTGCCTCAAAAATAAATAAATAAATAAACAAACAAATAAAAGTTTTACAGTTTAAAAGGAAAAAAAGTTTTGCAGTGTGTCTTTTACAATGTAAACCTTTGAATTATCTGGATTTGGTTTTTGTGGATCTGGACAGAGAGAACCATTTTTACTGTTTTTAAACCAGTGTTCCAGACCATTTGTTAAAAATTTTATCACTTCTCATACTGACCTGTAACACTAGCCACTATCTGTCAGGTTTCCGTGTTCTCTATTTTATTGCATTGGCTTATTTTTCTGTACCGAGCTGATAATGGCCCTAATTAATATAGCTTATAATTTGTAATACCTGATAGTGGTATACTGGTTCTGGTGTGGTTTGTGTATGGTGTCATATAAAAAGCATTTTACTGGACCTGCACGTGGAGAAACTTAGACTTTTGCAGTAAGATTTATTTGGAGAGGAAATGGTTGCTCACAGGCTTTTTAGTGTCTCAGCTCTGTCTTGCCAAGGGAAAAGTACAGTTTTGTCTTCATTAAACTCAGTATAAAATCCAAAATCCAGATATTCTGTGTCATGGTTTAGCCCGTATAAAAGCTTATTCCAGTTCAGGTGCTGCTTAAAGCCTGTACTTGGGAGACCATCCACCTGCCATTTGGACAAACTATGAATGAATAAGCAGGACAAGCTTATTTCCAAGGAGGAAGACAGCGACCTTTACTAAGCCTGTGTTTGTATTGCCAGGCTGGGAAGGACTAGTTTTGCTTTAAGCCAACCAATCACTTTCTTTAAGATTTCATGGGCTCGTGTTGGTCTTTTTCACTAACCAGTCAGATCCTTCTTCTAGGCTAGACTGACAAGCCTCTATGGCCACCATTTTGGCTTCCACTGCACATGCCTTAAAGTGGGAACACAGAAACACCTCCTCCCAGCACTGGATGGGCAGTGCCTTGGAGAGATTCCTTTCAAACCTGAGTCTGGGGGGCTGAGGGCTCAGTGGGCTCTGAGAGCACAGTAGATCCTGAAATGTGTAATTGAGTCTTATGAATACTACTTTAGCCTTTTAGCAAATTAAGCTAAATGAGATGTTGTAGCTTTCTACCAAAGTAGGCTTCCCAGGTTTATAAAATATAATGTCCAACACCCTTTACTCTCTTTTCCCATCAATATTTACTACCTGTCTACATTAACAATAGAATAAATCTGCTACAGGTTCTTCAGGATCTTTTGGCCCTTTGCTCTTTATACATTTCAGAATTTGATTATTGTTTAGATTTTGTTTTTGTTTTTTAAGGCCTGTTGATGTTTTGATTAGAATTGCATCAAATTTGTTGAGGAAGTTGGGGAGAATTGCATTCAGCTTTGCATTTGAGAATATAACATCGGCAGAGTCTCCTTGTGTAGCCTATTTGGAGAGAGATTCAGAAGTGCAATAGTTTTTGGTTAGAGAGGTGGACTGTTTGAAGGGTAGTGGGCTTCTTGATTCGTATTATTCCCAGATACTCTTTCCTCCCTTTCCAGCCCAACCTCCCACACTTACTGTTCCTTCTTGGAAGCTTACACCTCTGACACAGCTGTGTCCTGGAGCTTTGAGAGTTAGGAATGAGGGGAACTCTGTGTGTGTATGCACATTCATGATTATAAGAATGCAGAAATCTACCTGCTTAACCACTCCCAACGTTGGTGCAGTAGCATTCTCCTGCCTATATCCTGAGTTGCTGTTTCTCTCTTTAGTTTTGTTCTACTTTTCATTTCCAGGGCATTCCTCATAGATTTTTTAAAAATTAACTTTACAGAGTAGTGTGGGCAAGGGAATGAGAATTATCAACTCATAGTTGCTTCCTCTTGTTATTATTGGTTGCTTGTCATGTGTGCCATGACCAGGCAAGTCCACAGTTTCGAACTAGTGACCTTCGACCAGGCAGATTTTGTTTTATGATAAAAAGATTTGGTGTAGAATGGGATGGCTACAATATGTGCTTAGTCTGTCATCTTGAACCAGATGTCTGGAAGGGAAAATTCTCTGTCATTATTTCAAAAAATCAGAATGACTTTAAGGTTTTTGACATCTCTAATGTAAAGCCTGATCTAGAGATACTCCTTTTATTCTCAAATTGTCATCCCTTTATGCTATCCTTGCTAACAAACAACTACTATTTTTATTTTAAAAAAAGAAAAGAATGCACCTGACCTGTGGTGACGCAGTGGATAGATAGGGCTTTGACCTGGAATGCTGAGGTCGTTGGTTCAAAACCCCGGGATTGCCCAGTCAGGGCACATAAGAGAGGCAACTACTATAAGTTGGTGCTTCCCTCTCCTCCCCTCTTCTCTCTCTCACCTCTCTATAAAATCTGTAAAATAAAAAAGAAAAAGAAAAGAAAAGAAGAATTTGGGGGTATTTTCAGTTATTAGTGATTTTAATCAGCGTCATTGGAAAATTAAGAAAACTAGATAGTATGCCTTTTATGGCAACTTAATTGAACAAATCTTTTTCACATCCCTGTTAATGCGTATTATATGTACACTGTGAGTCATCAGAGATAACAACAACAAGCAAAAGCACATAGTGTTCCTGCCCTCGTGGCACTAATCAAAAACTACAGCACATAATTACAAACTGAATTGTGATAATAGGGATAGTGTAAGATGTCTTCCCTACCTGAGAAGGCTTCCTAAAGAAATGACCTTTAAGTTGAAGGTTAAAAGATGAGTAACTGACCCCGGCTGGATAGCTCAGTTGGTTAGAGCATAGTTCTGAGAAATGTTGTGGGTTCAGTCCCCGATCAGGGCACATAGAGGAACAGATCAATGTTTCTGTCTCTTTCTCCCTTCCTTTCTCTCTAAACTCAATTGGGGAAAAAAAAAAAGAAAAGATGAATAGGTGAAAATAGGAAGATTTTGATAGTTAAAAAGTGTGTTCTGCCTTGGCCTGATAGCTCAGTTGGCTAAGCTTCATCCCGAAACACCTGTCCCCAATCAGGGCGGTGTATACAAGAATCAGTCAATGAATGCATAAATAAGTGGAACAACTTATCAATGTTAACTGTCCCTTCCTCTCTCTATCTGAAATCAATAAATAAAATTTAAAAATTTAACTTTTAAAAGCAGAGAGGGAGAGAGAATTGCATAGCATAATGAATATAGGAAACTACAGACAGTAGAAGGGGCTGTATAGCTGAGGTAGGCAGGAGCAGGTCACAAAGGGCCTTGTATTCCATGCTGCAGAGCTCAGATTTTCTGTTCCTGAGAATCGTGGCAGAATTGGAAACAGGAAAGACCTGGTCACATTTCGGTCTTAAATAGAGGCTAGTAGCTGTATAGAAAATAGGTTTTGTTAGTGAAAATGGTGACATCTATTTATTCAGCCTATAAGCAAGCATCTTCGGTTCTGGTTGGTTATAAAGATGATGGACTTAGAACTGTAAATACTTGCCTGAGCAGGTGGTGCTGCCATGGATAGAATGTTGACCTGGGACACTGGGGACCTAGGTTCAAAACCCCGAGGTGGCCGGCTTAAGCATGGGGTCATAGACATGACCCCATGGTGGCTGGCTTGAGCCCAAAGGTTTCTGGCTTGAAGCCTAAGATGGCTGGGTTGAGCAAAGGGTCACTGGCTCGGCTGGAGCCCCCCCCCCCCCCTTTAACAAGGCATATATGAGAAAGCAATCAGTGAACAACTAAAATGCCACAACCATGAGTTGATGTTTCTCATCTCTCTCCCTTCCTGTCTGTCTCTCCCTCTCTCTCTTGCAAAAAGAAAGAAAAAGAACTGTAAATACGCCTTTTGGTCAAAATATCTAATTCTAGCCTGAACTGTGGTGGCACAGAGAATGGAGCATTCAACCTGGAATCCTCAGGTTGCTGGCTCAAAACCCCAGGCTTGTTCAGTCAAGACACATACAAGTAGTAACAGCTACAAGTTGATGATTCCTGTTCTTCCCCCCTTCTCTCTCTTAAAAAAAAATAATAAAATCTTTAAAAAAAATAAATGAAAATAAAAATCAAATTCTAAGATTTAGCCCACACTCCTTTTCCTGTTTCCTAGAGAATAGCCTTCTCTGTGATGGAACAAGTTTAGTTCACCAGTTTGAAGCTGTCCTGGGTCAGAAGAACAAAGGGGTAATCACTGGTTGTTTTAGGTTAGAAACAGAAGTCTTCCTTTAAAGAGATGGGTTATTTGTTGTTTTTCTCGTAGACTAGCTCAAATGTAGTCTAAAAGGTGGTGGGTGGCCTTAAAGGATGTGGCAGTGGCATGCTTAGGATTCTTTTAAGTATCTTTTGTGCAGCACATGACTCGGGCCGCTGCCTAGGCTGAAGGTTGTTTGCTGCCTGCCTGCTCGTTTTGTCATCTAATGAAGTTGGAAAATGATTCTAATAATCTTTTTCCCCCTTGTCCACTAACTAGTTGTATATTTTATTAAAAGAAGTTTCTTTCCCTGGTTCATTACTTCCCATTAAGTGATCCAGTTGTCTGGAGGACATCATATAGATAATTGTGAATTTTTGTTGTTGTTCCTTGTAGTTTTTGGCTTTCAGAGTTATAAAGCAGTGATTCTGTTTATATAGCAGTTTCCTTCTAGCATGTTGTTTGATTTGAGACATGCTTCAATATGTTTTTAAAGATTTTATTTGTTGATTTTACAGAGAGAGGAGGGGGCGGAACAAGAAGTAACAACTCATAATTGCTTCGCTTTAGTTGTTCATTGGTTGCTTGTTGTATGCCATTTGACCAAGCAAGCCCAGAATTTTGAACCAGCAACCTCAGCATTCTAGGTTGATGCCTCTTCCACTGTGCCTCCACAGGCCAGGCGCAGTATGTTTTTATTTTAGATACTTTTTTTTTTTTGTATTTTTCTGAAGTTGGAAACAGGGAGGCAGTCAGACAGACTCCCGCATGTGCCCGACCAGGATCCACCTGGCATGCCCACCAGGGGGCGATGCTCTGCCCATCTGCGGCGTTGCTCTGTTGCAACCAGAGCCATTCTACATGTGAGGCAGAGGCCATAGAGCCATCCTCAGTGCCCGGGCCATCTTTGCTCCAATGGAGCATTGGCTGCAGGAGGGGAAGAGAGAGACAGAGAGGAAGGAGAGGAGGAGGGGTGGAGAAGCAGATGGGCGCTTCTCCTGTGTGCCCTGGCCGGGAATCGAACCCGGGACTCCTGCATGCCAGGCCTACGCTCTACCACTGAGCCAACCGGCCAGGGCCTAGATACTTTTTATGATACTCTTTTCATCTCCCTATTGGGACTACTGAATATATGTATATGTGTGTGATACATAAAAAGAAATGGCATTAAATAATAGATTTTTAGGATATTGTGTCCTTTTAAGTGGGCTAATATATATAAATATGTTTCAAGTTTTGCTTAATTATTTTCTACTTCTTTCCTTTAACTTTTTATTCTATACTCCTAACATATGAAGCTTGCTTGCTTTCCTTTTTTTTTTTTTTTTTTGGGAGGGACAGACAGGGAAGGAGAGAGATGAGAAGCATCATTTTTCGTTGTGGCACCTTAGTTGTTCATTTATTACTTTTTTATATGTACCTTGACCGGGGAGGGGGGGGCTACAGCAGTCTAAGTAACCCCTTGCTCGAGCCAGCAACCTTGGGTCCAAGCTGGTGAGCCTTGCCCAAACCAGATGAGCCCGCGCTCAAGCTGGCGACCTTGGGGTTTTGAACCTGGGTCCTCTGCATCCCAGTCCAACGCTCTATCCACTGCGCCACCACCTAGTCAGGCTAAACTTTCTTTAATATATGTCTCTAAACTTAACATTCCCAAGTCAAAAAAATATGGCTGGGCCTTAGACACAAGAGGACAGAATTGTCTTGCTTTGTGTCTTGTCTTTCCCCTTTCTATATACCTAATCATATTTCCTTCTTGTTTCAGACTGCTTTTTCTTTATGTGTCAAGAAATATAACCTGCAACTATATTTCTTATAACTTGATTCACCTGTTACTGCACTATATTTCTTAGGACTTTATTCACCTGTGAGACTGATTCTGGCTTAGTTAGGTATTCACCACAGAACTAATCTAACTGGCTGGGAGTGTGGGGAACTATGGCTAACCTGGCTTGAATCAGATACCTACTTTGGACCAGTCATCTGTAATCAGGTTCATATAAGGAAATAGCTTCTTTCCCAACCATGTGCATATCAGAGGTGGGATGCTGAGTAGATCTTTTTTAAAAGAAGAAACAATCACTTTTATAGTACAAGAAATTTTCATAGATTTTCTGTAAGCAGTTCAGAGCTGTCTAACAAGTAAACTAGTTAGACAAATGCTTAGAATGTCTTCCACTGTTTTGCTTAGTCAGTTCACACTTCTCCATAGCTTTAATCTTCCAAATATGTACTGAAATCTCTCTCTCTCTCTCTCTTTTTTTTTTTTTTTGGTTAATATTTTCTCTTTTGCAGGATATTGAGTTAGAAGTCAAGAGACATAGAGAGAAGTGGAAGGCATCCTTAAATTACTCACTAGTCAAAAAAAAAGAATATGTTTCCTACTAATGCTAGGTCAATAGCAACTCTGTAAACAAAGAATACTGTATGGAACATTCTAACTATATGTGCAGACCTATCAAGCAACTTGACTTTTAGCTCTTCTATATTAGGAGACACTTCTGGTTAAACATAGCAGACTGGCCCTATTCCTCTATTGACTGTCCCTCCCCACACCCAACTAAAATGACATGTAAAAAAAAAGAAAAAATTTATACCAAAGGGTAAAGTGAACACGGGAGGTACCAGTAATACAAAAGAGGCTTTAGTACAGCATGACCAGGCGGTGGCACAGTTGATAGAGTATCGGACTGGGATTCAGAGGACCCAGGTTCAAAACCTTGAGGTCACTGGCTTGAGCGCAGGTTCATCCAGCTTGAGCGTGGGATCATAGACATGATCCCATAGTCACTGGCTTGAGCAAGGGGTCACTTACTCTGCTGTAGCCCCTTAATCAAGGCACACATGGAAAAGCAATCAATGAATAACTGAGGAGCCTCAACGAAGAATTGATGCTTCTCATCTTTCTCCCTTCCTGTCGCTATCTGTCTCTCTTTGTCTCTTCACCAAAAAAAAAAAAAAAAAGAGAGAGAGAGATTTCAGTACATATTTGGAAGATTAAAACTATGGAGAAGTGTGAACTGACTAAGCAAAACAGTGGAAGACATTCTAAGCATTTGCAGAGGGGAATTTCTGTGAGAATTGAACCAGTTTTCCTTTTAAAAATCTCAGAGGCTCAGGATTTAGACATACACGGTAGTATGGGAAGGGTATGGGGGTAGAATAAACAGATTGAAATGGGGAGTTAAAAAGATGTAGATGTATAGGAAGTGTCAAAGGGCCATTAGGACCCCTCCTCTACCCCTACAGCCATGCAAATATAACTCCCATCCTCTGAGATAAGAACAAACTTATGCTTACATTTATTTGGGGAAAAATTAAACCTGAGAGGCATGAGAATGTAAAACTTGGATGGATTCAGTGGACATTAACATATACTAAACTCCTTTCCTCTGCCCTTCTTTGGAAAGTCCTTAGCTTGACTCAAAGACCTTAGACAAAAGATGGGGAAGATTTCTCTCGGGATAAATAGAATGACCTGGAAAAAAAAGACTTTAAGTACCCTACATCCCACCTCTGTCTTTAATGAAAAGGCTGACTTACCTCCCAGTTAACTTTATTTAATTACTATATTTTTATTGGGGTGTCACTGGTTAACAAAATTATACAAGTTTCAGGTGCACAATTCTATTCCACATCTTATGTCCACTGTATTGTGTGTTCACTCCCCCAAGTCAGGTCTCCATCCATTGCCATTTATCCCCCCTGTATCTTCCTTCTGCCCAGGCAACTTTTTAATACTTTTATATATGAAATTTCAGACATTTTGGGAAAACTCTGAACATAAGAGAGGCCAAAACAACAGGGACTAAAAGGGGTTGTAGAAGAAACAGACAGTGTGGAAAGAAAAAAGCCCAAACTACATACACACATAAACCATGTA
Organism: Saccopteryx leptura; assembly: GCF_036850995.1. Lineage (NCBI taxonomy): Eukaryota > Metazoa > Chordata > Mammalia > Chiroptera > Emballonuridae > Saccopteryx > Saccopteryx leptura. The sequence continues at coordinate 56,784,190 of NC_089510.1, forward strand.
ATAGAGAAGATAAATTGCATCTACAAAACAAGAAAAGCATGAGAAATAGTTCTTGGAAAATCAACATTTAAGATAACCAAAATAAATTATGTCAATAGGTAAAAAGTGGAAGATAGTTAATAAAATTCTTCCAGATTATTAAACAGTAAAGATTAAAAATATGAGAGAAAAGATAACAGTTGTAAAATCAGACCAAGATGCACTGATATAACTAATAATGAACAAAGAAAATAGAAAGAAATAAAGAAATAATAAGAAAAAATTTCCCAGACCTGAAGAATATGATTTCCAGATGGAAGGTGCCCACAGTCTAACTTGGGAACATTTTCATCATCCCTAAAAGAAACCTTATGTCCGTTAGCAATCATTTCCCATTGCTTGCTCTCCCCTGCCCCAAACTCAGGCAGCCACTAGTCTACTTTGTCTCCATATTTCTGCCCAGTAATGAATGAAAAACACATCAAATGACATCCTGAAATTTCATGGTACCACAGATAAGATGGCAAAACCTGCTATACTTTACTTCCAGTTAAGATGAAGTGGTGACAGACCAGATTTACCCCTCTACCTGAAAGAATTAAAAACACACAAAACAACGGTTTTCAAAACTTTGTATATTAGACCATAAAGGAAAGTGATTCCTAAGAGATGGGAAACAAGTTTAAACCCAACTATATTAATAATCATATTAAATGTAATGATCTATTATTATTCACCACAATTAAAAGGCAGAGATTATTAGATTGAAGATATAATTATATAATACCTAAGAGATATGCACTTAAAAAAATATAAAGCCAGCCTGACCAGGTGGTGACGCAGTGGATATAGCATAGGGCTGGGATGCTGAGCACCCAGGTTCGAAACCACAAGGTCGCTGGCTTGAGCATGGGATCATAGGCATCCATGGTCACTGGCTTGAAGCCCAGGGTTGCTGGCTTGAGCAAGAGTTCACTGGCTCAGCTGGAGCCCCCAGTCAAGGCACATGTGAGAAAGCAATCAATGAACAACGAAGGTGCTGCAACTACAAGTTATGCTTCTCATCCCTCTCCCTAATTGTCTCTCCGTCTGTCTTTCCCTCCCGCCCTCCATTCCTCTCTTCCTCTATCGTACACACACACACACACACACACACACACACACACACACACACAGCCATAAATAGGTTAAAATAAAATAATTTAAAAAGTATGCTAATAGCAGCCCTGGCCGGTTCGCTCAGTGGTAGCGCATTGGTCTGGCATATGGAAGTCCCAGGTTCAGTTCCCAGCCAAGGCACACAGGAGAAGTGCCCATCTGCTTCTCCACCTCTCCTCCTTTCCCTCCTCTCTGTCTCTTCCCTCCCACAGCCAAGGCTCCATCAGAACAAAGTTGGCCCAGGCGCTGAGGATGGCTCCATAGCCTCCACCTCAGGCGCTAGAATGGCTCCAGTTGCATCACTCCTAATGGAGTGATGCCCAATATGGGCAGAACATCGCCCCCTAGTGGGCTTGCTGGGTAAGTCTCGGTCGGGCACATGTGGGAGTCATTCTGCCTCCCTGCTGCTCACTTCAGAAAAATTAAAAAAAAAAAAAAAGTATGCTAACAATGAAAAGAAACCTGAACTAGCCATGCTTTTATATTAGACAAAATAGATTTTAGTGCAAAAAGTAGTGCCCTAAATATTTAAGGAATAAGAATAAGAAATAGGTTCTTTTATAATGATAATAGGGTCAGTTCATTGAGAGGACACAACAGAATTAAACTTTTATGTGCTTAATAGTAGAGCTTCAAAGTACATGAAGTAAAAATGGATAGAATTTCAAGTAGAATAGACAAACTACATCAGCAGAATACACATTCTTTTTAACTAAACACAGAACATTTACCAAGACAGGTGATATTCTTGTGTTATATTATAAAATATTAATAAATTTAGAAGGATTTAAATCACACAAAATATTCTGTGACCACAATGTAATTAAAGTAGAAATCAATAACAGATCACTGGACATATTTAGAAAATAAGTAAAACCCTTCCAAATAAATGAAATCAAAAAGATATTTAGAAAAGATATTAGGAACTTCTCCTGTATGTAGGGTCTCTGGCTCTCATGTACGCAGGGCTCCCATACATAAATATGTATTAAATTTGACTGTTTTCTCTTGGTAAAAGTTAAAAGAAGAAAGAAAAAAGAAAAGATATTAAACAATGGAAATTAAAATTGTTTGATGGTGCTAACTTAGTACATACAGGAAAAATTTATAGTATTAAACACCCATATTAGAAAAGAAATATTTCTCCTGACCAGGCAGTGGCATAGTGGATAGAGCATCGGACTGGGATGCCGAGGACCCAGGTTCGAGACTCCGAGGTCACCAGCTTGAGTGCGGGATCATCTGGTTTGAGCAAAAGCTCACCAGCTTGAGCCCAAGGTCGCTCGCTGGCTCTAGCAAGGGATCACTCTGTCTGCTGAAGGCCCACGGTCAAGGCACATATGAGAAAGTAATCAATGAACAACTAAGGTGTTGCAACAAAAAACTGATGATTGATACTTCTTATCTGTCCCTGTCTATCCCTCTCTCTGACTCTCTCTGTCCCTGTAAAAAAAGAAAAAAATTTCAAAGCAGTGGCTTTTGTTAAGCCATCCTAATAAACTAAAAGGGAAGAGCAGATGAGATTCAAGAAAAAAGAAAATAATAAAAATCACAGTGAAGATTAATGAAATAGATGGAAAAAACAATACCAAAAATTAATGAAATCAAAATCTGACTTGTCAAGAATATCAGTAAAATGGATAAACCTCTAGCCAGACTGATGGGGGGAAAAAGACCAAAGTACCCATATTGAAAATGAGAGAGAGGTGGCAACCCTACAGGTTTGACAATATTAAAAAGATAAGGCTGCCTGACCAGGTGTTGGTGCAGTGGATAGAGCATTGGCCTGGGGCACAGAGGACCAAGGTTTGAAACCCCAAGGTCCGAACCCCAAGATCATAGACATGACCCCCATGGTCGCTGGCTTGAGCAAGGGGTCACTTGTTCTGCTGTAGCCACCTGGCCAATGTACAACAAAGGTGCCACAATGAAGAATTGATCCTTCTCATCTCTTTCTGCCTGTCTGTCTCTGTCTGTCCCTCTCTCTGTCACAAAAAAGAAAGTGATATTATGTACAAATATGTACAAATGAATTCAGAACAGTAAGGTGAGAGCCTGACCTGTGGGGGCGCAGTGGACAGAGTGTTGTTGGCCTGGAGTGCTGAGGTCGCTAATTAGAAACCCCACCCAGGCTTGCCTAGTCAGGGCACATATGAGAAGCAGCTGCTAGGAGTTGATGCTTCCCACTTCTATCCCCTGTCTCTCTCTCTCTCTCTCTCTCTCTCTCTCAAATCAATAAATCAAATCTTTAAAGAAAAACATTAAGGTGGGAATATTTCAAATCTCACACAAGAAGAAATAGATTATTTGAAAACTTCATATTTAGGAATATTTAGTTTGTAGTTACTAAACTTTCCACATAGAAATGTCAAACCCAGATGAATCCATTGGTGAATTCTACCAAACAATTAAGAAAGAAACATCACCATTTTTATACTAACTTCCAGAAAACTGAATAGGAAGGAGTACTTTCCAACTCAATTTATGAAACCAGAGTTACTATGATACCCCAGCCAAAGACAAGAAAAGAAAGCTACATACCAATATCTTTTAAGGATACAAACACAAAATTTTAGCAATTAGAATCCAACAGTATATAAAAAGGGGAAGACATTATGACCAAGTTGATTGATTTCCTTTTAGGAATGCAAGGTTGGTATAACATTTAGAAATCAATCAGTGGAAATTCACTATATTAACAAAAAAGAGAAGAGTAGCCATATATTCACCTCAGTAGATATAGAAAAAGCATTTGAAAAAATCCAATATCTATTTCTGATAAAAGCTTTCAACAAACTTAGATGAAAATACCCTTAATCCAATAAAAGGAAGAAAATCTTGTGATATCTTAAAAAATGCTACTGGAACTAAAAAGTAGGTATAGTATGGTTTTAGGATATGTGATTGATATTCAAGCTCTGGCAGGGGAGCTCATTTGTTTAGAATGTCATCTGCTATGCCACGGTTATAGGTTCAGTCCCCAGCAGGGGCATACAGTAATCAACCAGTGAATGTGTGAATAAGTGGAACAACAAATTGATGTTTGTCTCTTTCTCTCTCTTTCCCCCTTCCTCTAAAATCAATCAGTAAAAAATATTTTTTAAAGATTGAGATTCAACAATCCATTGCATCTTCGTATGCCATCAATGAACAATTGAAAATTAAAATTTTAAAAGCTGTACCATTTGCAGTAGGAACAGAAGTTTTGACAGTAAAGCAGAAATCTGGCAAAAGCAGTGACATATCTGTACACTGATAACTATAAAACATTACTGAGATATAATTTGGAAATGAAATAAATGGGCCTGACCTGTGGTGGTGCAGTGGATAAAGCATCAACCTGGAACACCAAGGTCACCGGTTTGAAACCCTCGGCTTGCCTGGTCAAGGCATATATGGGAGTTGATGCTTCCTGTTCCTCCTCCCCTTCTCTCTCCCCTCTCTAAAATAAGTAAATAAAAAAATAAATGGAGATTTACTATTTTCATAGGGACAGACAGACAGGAAGGGAGAGATGAGAAGCGTCAAGTCTTCGTTGAGGCATCTTAGTTGTTCATTGATTGCTTTCTCATATGTGCCTTGACTGAGGGAGGGGGCTGCAGCAGAACGAATGACCCCTTGAGCTAGTGACCGTGGGTTCAAGCCAGCAACCTTGGGCTTCAAGCCAGCAACCTTTGGGCTCAAGCTAGTGACCATGGGGTCATGTCTATGATCCCACGCTCAAGCTGGTGAGCCCATGCTCAAGCTAGTGAGCCCGCTCTCAAGCTGGTGAGCCCACACTCAAGCTGATGACCTCGGGGTTTTGAACCGGGGTCCTCTGCGTCCCAGTCTGATGCTGTAGCCACTGTGCCACCGCCTGGTCAGGCAAGACTCAATATTGTTAAGAAATCAGTTTTCTCTAAATTATCTATAGATTCACTGCAATCCCAATCAAAATTCCAGCAAGCGTTTTTGTAAAAATGCCAAGCTTATTCTGGTATTCACATGGAAATCTAGCCAGACAGCTTTGAAAAAAGTAAAAAGTTATAAAGCTTATACTATGTAGTTTCAGTGCTTATTTTAAGACTTTAAATCAAGGCATTTAGGCATTTTCATAAAGATAAAGAGCATTGCAATAAAGTTGAGCATCTGGAAATAGACCCAACAGTGGTTTAAAATGGCATTGACCTTCTAATGGCAACACTGGAAATTAGAAATTATTACCTAGATATATTTATAGTAAAAAATTACCCAGAAGAGGAAAAAACACAGAAGCAAAAAAAATAATAATAATTCTAGCACAGGACAAAGATGAATGACATTGATAGAACAGTAGCTCTGGCAGAAGCCTTCTGGTTAGAGCCGGGGGATGCGAGCAAGGTGGTAGCGAAAAAAGGAAAAGAAACTGATATATTTGAATTTACAGAAAACCTTGATAGGTGTGTGGCAGAAATGTTAGAAAAATAGTTGGTGGACCACAGAAAAGGAGGGGAACTTCAAAATGTAGTAGTTATTAACTTCAAAGGGAAACGTTAGAGTTGCACAAAGGTGATGTGAGCTTTGTAAACTACTTGTCTCTACAGTGTATATTATCTACATAGTGATTAAATTGTTTTTTATGGATGAATATAGATAGCCAAATGGAAATAGGATTTCATAGATGTTGTTTTTCAAATTGGTCAGTATATAAGATATAGACCTTTGTTTATGGGAGAGTAAACCAGTGTTCCAAGGGGCTGTCTCTTCTGCCCTGTGTTTTTAATCAGGCCTGGTGCTGGGTCAGTTTGTGTGCCTCTATAATCGGGACATTGTCTGGTTGTTTCCACCCCTGTTTAATGACAGAATTAGTTACTGGACTTCATTTATCAGTTTTCTAAGTTTTCTAGCATTTATTTTCTTTAGGGGAAATCTCTTTTCTAGAATAACTTTGTTCCTAATCTGTTTTAGGAAAAATATAAACATAAGTATGGTTACCTTTATTAATATTATTTAAATAGGCTGATTCTTTTTTTAATGCCCTTTAGGAAGTAGGAAGAAAGAAAAGGAACGGCCAGAAATTTCTCCTCCATCTGATTTTGAGCACACCATCCACGTTGGCTTTGATGCTGTTACTGGAGAATTCACTGTAAGTTTACCTCATTGGATCTCAAGCCTTTCCATTCAGGATTGTGTGAAGTTAACTTTCCTGTTCACATATTAACGGTGAATTCTTGGTGCTTTTCTCTTCTGAAAGTATGGATGGATCTGTCTTATTCCTAGGGAGCTGGGCCTATTAATTATAATTATGCAAAATAGATTTTGATAAATAGACTTTAAAAATAGGCCTTTTAGAATTTAGTCAAACCTATAGTTGTATAGATTGATTCATGTCTTTTGTCATTCACCTCTGGAAATTGATTTTGTTAGAGCGACTCAAAGCATCTATTTTCTGACTCTTGTTAGGGCATGCCAGAACAGTGGGCTCGATTATTACAGACTTCCAATATCACCAAACTAGAGCAGAAGAAAAATCCTCAGGCTGTGCTGGATGTCTTAAAGTTCTATGACTCCAACACAGTGAAGCAGAAGTATCTGAGCTTTACTCCTCCAGGTAAGACATCAATCAGTTCTAAAAGCCTGATTCAAATGAGATTGCAGAGTTGTGAAGCTCTTCTAAGAAAAATATTACTCCTAGAAATAAATTTTAAAAAATAATAATAAGCTATGGTTTTTTTCTCCACTTTTTTTTTTTCTGCATAGAACTACCTTTTATAAACTGATTGGAGCAGCTCTTATGCATAATTTATTAAAAAGCTTTTTTTGTTCCAGGTAATTTTATTCAGGTATAATTTACATGCTATAAAATTTACCCATTTGAAGTAGACATTTCAATGGTTTTTAGTAAATTTACAGAGTTCTGTTAAGATTAGAGATTTGTTGACTCAATCTTATATAAATTCTTGCTTGAATACTAGTATTGTCATTTTTCTCAAGACTTTATTCAGTCAATCTGAGAACATTTTATTTGCTCTGCTTTCTATTATCTTTTAATTTTTATATGTTTTATTTTTTGAAATGTTAACATTATTTTCTGTTTTTTATTCAGAGAAAGATGGTTTTCCTTCTGGAACACCAGCAGTAAGTTAATGTTATTTCTTATAGTTCTTGTTATAAGTTAAGTTACCCAAAATAATTTTCACTTTTTATTATGTTTTCTGAAATAAATTACAGCTACTTAGAAATAACTATTTAATATATATTATATATTTTAGCTAGCCAGTTGATCAGTTGAGGTAGCCATGTTAAACAAATAGAATATCCTTGATATGGTATTCAGTGTGACTAAAACTCACTATGTTCTAGGGCAGTTCAGCTACTTTGGTAATGTTTCCATTTGTAAACATGAATAGAAAACTTGCTAGCCTCTTCCTTTGGCAGCATTCTACCAAGTATAGACTTTGGAAACATTGAACAATGGAGAAGCCTGTCAGTTTTCAGAGCTGTCGGAAACTTTAAGTTATCATTTGTCAGCACAATTACTTCTTATAAAGTCAGTGTTGTTTTCAGCTCCTCAGCAAGAATGAAACTCTCCTGGAGTTCATGAAAATTAAATGGTGTAACACAGTGGTCCCTAACCTTTTTTGGGCCACAGACCAGTTTAATGTCAGAAAATATTTTCGTGGACTGGCCTTTAGGGTGGGACAGATAAATGTATCATGTGACCGAGACAAGTGTCAAGAGGGAGTCTTAGACCAAGGGTCCCCAAACTTTTTACACAGGGGCCCAGTTCACTGTCCCTCAGATCATTGGAGGGCCAGACTATAAAAAAAACTATGATATTTGCACACTGCACATAACTTATTTTAAAGTAAAAAAACAAAACGGGAACAAATACAATATTTAAAATAAAGAACAAATAAATTTAAATCAACAAACTGACCAGTATTTCAATGGAAACTATGGGCCTGCTTTTGGCTAATGAGATGGTCAATGTCTGGTTCCATATTTGTCACTGCTAGTCATAACAAGTAATATGACACGCTTCCGGAGCCCTGACGCGTGCATCCCGCGTCACCGGAAGTAGTACTGTACGTGAGTGACACCATGCTTTGCGGCACCACCACATACAGTACTCCAGGAGCACAGGATGCACAGGTGCTCTCACTGACCACTAATGAAGAGGTGCCCCTTCCGGAAGTGCGGCGGGGGCTTTATAAATGGCCTCAGGGGGCCGCATGCGGCCCACGGGCTATAGTTTGGGGACCCCTGTCTTAGACGAATGTAACAGAGGGAATCTGGTCATTTTTTAAAATAAAACATTGTTCAGACTTAAATATAAATAAAATGGAAATAATGTAAGTTATTTATTCTTTCTCTGCGGACTGGTACCAAATGGCCTACGGACCGGTACCGGTCTGCAGCCCAGGGGTTGGGGACTACTGGTGTAACATGTAAAGTTTCTATACCTAGCACACACCTGGCATATACCATATTTCCGCATGTATAAGACGCTCCTATATATAAGACACCTTAATTTTGGGGCCTGAAATTTGAAAAAAAAATTATTACATAAAGTTATTGAACTCAAGTTTTATTCATCATAAAATTCATACAACTTCTCATCACTGTCAAAACTCCCATCCATTAGCTTGTCCTCAATTTGTGTCTGATGATGAATCATGGTCTTCAACAATGAGTGCAAAAACAAGCATGAAAAAGCGGGAAATGCAAGTAAAAAAAAACTATAACCACTGTATAGGATGCACCCAGTTTTTAGACTCCACATTTTTCGGGAAAAGGTGCATCTTATACATGGGGAAATACGGTAATGATCCCTATTTGAAAGCTAATGCCCTCCTCTTTTGTACTACTAGCCACAATTTTTTTCTTATAAATGTAGCTGTTTTAAATGACTGAACTTGACTCTGGCTTATATAAAGCCTAGAGGATCCTTGTTTTTGTTCTTACCAAATAAAGTGATTGTTTACTTTTAGGGTTTATTTAAAAGGTATAAAATCTCTATGTAAAGAGCATAAACTCTCTTAAGAATACTTCACATTTACCGTATACATTTATTTCATAAACTTACTTTTCTTTACTTACAGAATTGTCTTCACTTTTTAAGTGATTAGAGTAGAGCCAGTGAGGATTTATCTTTTTGAAATGAGCTATTAAAATAAAGAAATAAATTTTTTCAAGTATGTTAAAAGAGATAGTCATATTTTAACAGTGTTTTATGTGACTTGTCTTCCTTAACTTGGCTTGTTGATAAATACAGTTGAATACCAAGGGATCAGAAACATCAGCAGGAGTAACAGAGGAAGATGATGATGATGAAGAGGCTGCTCCTCCTGTTATTGCCCCACGACCGGATCATACAAAATCAGTAAGTGTTTTATTAGTGAATTAGAGAGTGTGTGTCTGCACATGTGTCGTGGGGTTTTTTTGTTCTTGTTTTTAGTGAGTGAGAGAGAGAGAGAGACAGGAAGGGAGAGAGATGAGACGCATCAACTCATAGTTGTGGCACCTTAGTTGTTCATTGATTGCTTTCTCATTTGTGCCTTGATCTGAGGGCTCCAACTGAGCCAGTGACGCCTTGCTCAAGCCAGCAACCTTTGGGCTCAAGGCTATGATCCCACGCTCAAGCTGGCAACCCTGTGCTCAAGACAGATGAGCCCACACTCAAGATGGATGAGCCTGCACTCAAGTTGGTGACCTTGGGGTTTCAAATCTGTGTCCTCAGCATCCCAGGTCGATGCTCTATCCACTGTCACAACCTGTTTAGGCTGCACATGTGTTTTAAAAACAGTCTGTATTTGACTTCCAACGATCAGGGTTTTTTTCTGCTTTTTTTTTTTAATTGTTTTTTTAGATAGAGGAAGAGAAAGAGACACACACTGAACCTTTGGTTCACCTGGTTACATGGATAGGACCCACAAACTTACCCCATCTAGGCCACACTGCAGTTATCCTTGGCTTTTAGTTTTATTACTGTTTATTTTATGTTGAATTTACTCCTAGACCATAAGTTTTTGTTTCTTCAGTTTCTTCTGGGATATCTTTTTCTTCTGTGCAACTTCCTCTTCTAGTTTAGAACAGTCTGCTCCTTTTCAGTAAGGATCATCTCGGTGTGGCAGGAAGAGCTCATGTAAGGGTTAATCCTCCTATCAGCTCTGTAAGTTCTCCTTCGCATCTTGGGAGCCTTGTTCACCTGGGTGTCCTCAATGACCAGAGAATCTACGTCTAACCCCTTCAATTCAGCATTACTCTCTGCATTTTTAAGTATGTGGAGCAAAAATTCATCACTCTTTTTGGGCCAGCGACCCTGTGTCCAGCCCCACTGTTTGGCCTGGGCACACCTACCAACTCCACCATTATAATGACAGAATGGCACACATTGCTTCTTCTTTTTTTTTTTTTTTTTTTTGTATTTTTCTGAAGCTGGAAAACGGGGAGAGACAGTTACACAGACTCCCGCATGCGCCTGACCGGGATCCACCCGGCACGCCCACCAGGGGCTATGCTCTGCCCCTCCGGGTGTCGCTCTGCCGCGACCAGAGCCACACCAGCGCCTGGGGCAGAGGCCAAGGAGCCATCCCCAGCGCCCGGGCCATCCTTGCTCCAATGAAGCCCTGGCTGCGGGAGGGGAAGAGAGAGACAGAGAGGAAGGAGTGGGGGGTGGAGGAGCAAATGGGCGCCTCCCCTATGTGCCCTGGCCAGGAATCGCCAGGCCGACGCTCTACCGCTGAGCCAGCCGGCCAGGGCCTCCAATGATCAATTTTAAAAAGCCTTCATGCTTAAAACATTTTAGTGGGGACACTTGACTAGGAACTCTTTACCTAAAGACCACTCATCAAAAAGTAGCTTTTTTGAGAATTAAAATCGAATGGCTACTTTAAAAGTTAAAATACTTATCTTACTGTTTTTTCTTTCTATATTATACCTTGTCTTCCAGAGAATTCATGTATTTCTCTGGCTTTCTCTGTTTATCTCAATGTAGATAACCACTATATCTATAAATTCCCCAAATTATGTATTTTATCTCCCATTTTACATTTCTCTCAAAGTGTTGGTGTTATTTGGGGGCTGCTAAGAGTTAACTCCTAACCATGTATAGAATTTTAACAACACTGACCTTAGATGGAGATGGAAGAGGACTGGCCTCTCCCTGTACTAATGCCCGTGGAGGAGGAGGAGGTGCTGTGCAGTGCCGCTGAGGGGGTGGTGTGCACTTGGCAGGGAAAGCTCCGAGGACTGCATTGCATCCTGATCTAACGATAGAGGGCTCTGTTTTCTTTATCTCCTAGAACTGGCTGTTAGAAATGAAATGCTAGAAATCGTATTTGTTCAAAAATTTGTGTGGGGGGGATTAATAGTTATTGACATAAAGGTTTCTATTATTTTGCTCTTATTTCTCTTTTGTGGTAAAAACATGATTTTAAACTTCTTTTTCCTCCATTGCTAGCATATAATTTTAAAGATTTTATTTATTGATTTTATAGAGAGAGGAAATAGAGGTGGGAGAGCGAGAAGTATCAACTCATAGCTGCTTCACTTTAGTTGTTCATTGATTGCTTGTATGTGCCTTGACCAGGCAAAACCAGGGCTTCAAACCAGTGACCTCAGCATTCCAGGTCATCCCTTTATCCTCTGCACCACCACAGGCCAGACTAGCATATTATTTTAGATTTGGTTACAACAAAATTTTATTCACAATCTGCTTTTTTGCTAGAAAGATTTAAAACATAGCCATGATGTGCCCAAAAAATGTTTCACAATTACCCTTCTTAGTTACAAGTTTTTTGTTTTGTTTTGTTTTGTTTTTTGTTTTTTTGTGTTTTTTTTTTCTGAAGCTGGAAACTGGGGAGAGACAGACAGACTCCTGCATGCGCCCGACCGGGATCCACCCGGCACGCCCACCAGGGGGCGACGCTCTGCCCCTCTGGGGCGTCGCTCTGTTGCATCCAGAGCCACTCTAGTGCCTTAGGCAGAGGCCAAGGAGCCATCCCCAACGCCCGGACCATCTTTGCTCCAGTGGAGCCTCGGCTGCGGGAGGGGAAGAGAGAGACAGAGAGGAAGGAGAGGGGGAGGGGTGGAGAAGCAGATGGGTGCCTCTCCTGTGTGCCCTGGCCGGGAATCGAACCCGGGACTTCTGCACGTCAGACTGACGCTCTACCAGTGAGCCAACCGGCCAGGGCACAAGTCTTTTTTAAGATAGGTGTGGAAATATTCTCATTCTTTAGAACACTGGAGACAATCAGTTTTAGTTAAAAATCAAAGACCTGAATAGTGTGCCAGTAAGAAGACCTAAAATATTTTTTCTCAACTCAGTAACGAACTGTCTCTGCAGATTTATACACGGTCTGTGATTGACCCTCTTCCTGCTCCGGCTGGTGATTCGAATGTTGATGGTGGCGCCAAGTCTTCTGACAAACAGAAGAAGAAAACCAAAATGACAGATGAAGAGATTATGGAGAAATTAAGTATGTTTCCTATATTTTATGTTATTTTTTTTTTTTTTTGAAATTGTTAACAGCTCTTGAAACATTTGGACCAGATTTTAATTTATACTCTTGTTTTTTGGCTTAAGACATAAAGAATAAATTGTTTTCTTTTAGGAATAATAGCTTCAATTAAAATCGGGTGAAGCCCCCCAAAATGCTCTTCTTGCTCATTTTTTATTATGCTTACAGAGACTAGTGAGCACCATCTCTGCAGTAGTCAGTACCTTTGGGAGCATCACTTTCCCCAAAGGGCCAAATGTAAGGGTCATAATTGAAAACGTTATTAAAGAAGTTTGTATGTATTTATGCTACCTATAGCTTCTCAACATGAGACTACAAAATAACTGTAAGTAACTAAACAAAATGGCCTTTGTGCCTGGCTACATACTGCTCACAAAAATTCAGGGATATTTCAAAATGAATGTAAAGCAATAAAAAAGCATTTGATTTTTTTATTATTAAACAACATCAGAAAAGCAAATGACAAGTCAAAGAAAGTTGTTCAGTTATGCAAATAAGATGCAAAACCAACTTTTATTTCATTGGTGAAAATGCACTGTACAAAAGACTGAAAGTACTGAAGTATCTGCATGTTCCCTGATCTTGAAAGTGCATTTTGAAATATCCCCGAATTTTTGTGAGCAGTGTATTTGTAGACATAAAGTGTATTTTTTTCATTCATCATCTATTATTGGCCTGATTCAAGCATGGGAAATAATCTACATAGTGCCAGGGAGAGAGTAGCAATAATGTCTGATTTAGAAGTCCACAGCAACTGGAGTTATAAAGAACACCTACATGGAGGGAGGGATCAAGGAAAATACTATATTTATGTGAGTTTCCTTGCTATGTTCCTGTCTCCTTTTATCTTGAGCAACTGGAAATTTAATGTGGTTTTCTCATCTGTTTACTTACTGGAAATAAGATGATAAGTTAAACAACAACAATAAAAAAAAGATGATAAGTTATGGTTTTATGTCCCAATAGCATAATTTTAAAACCTGTTTCTTAGTTGTAACTTTGTGAACTTTTCTAAAACCAGATGTATTATTATTTCATATTAGAGTAGTTTTTATAATAAGTGGTTTTCGACTATGTTATAAGATGAAGATGTATGGAGTCAGGAAAGTCACTTCGGGTTATTCATTTGGATATTATTTATATATTTAAGTTACTTTAGTGTTTTGTGTTTGAAACATACAATATTCTTGAAACTTAATGTTATGGTTTTTTTAAATTGAATAATGGTATGTTTGAAAACCACTGTTCTAAAATCAGTAAAGTTTATTAAAAGGAATAATGAATCAGAATTAGTTTACAATTTAAAAATACTTGATTAGCGTATAACTTTTTTTTGAGTTTATAAATTTGTTTTTGTTTAATATAGGAACTATTGTGAGCATAGGTGACCCTAAGAAAAAATACACGAGATATGAAAAAATTGGGCAAGGGTAAGTACTTGTTGACTGTATTATCACAATATTCAGTATTTCCTAGGTGTACAGATGATATCTCTTTTGACTGCTGACATTGAGCACTTACAGTATTCTATGAGTGGTATCCTTAAATTTTTATAAATAAGTAATGCATTTATTTCAGGATGGTGTTTCATCCTACAAAAATGTAGGTATGAAATTTGCCACAAATTTCTGACATAAATTTCGGCCACAAGGATTGCCTCTTTTTCTTATTTTCTTCCCTTTTGTTTTTGTTTTCACTGTGGTTAAAGATGGTAAGTCTTAGGTGTTTAATCCTTAAGTATGAAGTCTTTGGATGTCATAAATGGTAGTGATTTAGAAATCTTAAATCTCTTGTGTCTTTTCTCCCCTAGGGCTTCTGGCACAGTTTTCACTGCTACTGATGTGGCATTGGGACAGGAGGTAAAGCTACTTTTCATTGTTCTGGGTGTTACTAACTTTTAGTATATGAGAAAACTAGATAAACCTGTGAATAATCAATAGGAATCTCTTTTTCATTTTAAAATGTTGAAAGAATTATTCTATGTAGTTTTATAGCACTTTTATTAAGAGGAAAAAAAGAAGAAATTGATGCCATTGTTTCATAAATAAGCAAATGTTTTAAAAAATATTTTCCCAGCTTAGAATGAAAAGAGAATTCCTGGCATAGGGCTGACCTTGGGTTTGTTACCACCTTCAAGAAAAATCTAAATATTTGGGCTTTGTGTATTACAATGTGAAAATAAAAGTGTACTGCCTATTAAATTATTTTATTATATAATAAATACAATAAATTAAATTATTAACTAATTGGTATTTGTAATTTTATAAGAGAATAAGGAAACTTGTTCTGATTTTTTAAAAATTCTGTTTCCATTATAGGTTGCTATCAAACAGATTAATTTACAGAAACAGCCAAAGAAGGAATTGATCATTAATGAGATTCTGGTGATGAAAGAATTAAAGAATCCCAACATAGTTAACTTCTTAGACAGGTAAATATGAATATTTCTTAAGCATTAGGACAAAACGTGGAAATTTTCAGTCTCATGACTTTGAGGGATAGCCACTTTAGTTAGTCTAGCTTGTAAATGCTGAAAATAAGCTTGAAGGAGGAGAGATAAAAATAGCACATTACAGTGTACCCGGTCCTTTTCTACATAGATGTCTCTTGGCAAGGGAAAGAAGAGAGTTGAGAGTTAAATGAAGGACATTGCTGCTGGTGCTCATATAATTACAAATGTTCAGAAACAGAAACATTAAGGGAAGGTGATTCACATCTTGACTAACAGAGGTGATGGGCCACAGTTTTTAAATTTTTAGATGAATTTTTATTTCAATGTTATCCTGGGAAAATAGTATGTCTGTTAAAACCTCATTTAATTTAGGAATTAATGTTAAAATGCATATCTTACAACTATGTGTATAGACTTTAGCCCTAATAATGGGAACCATGTTTATAGAAATAAACTATCCAGGTAGATTTTAAAATAGTATTTTAAGTCAGTAAGATTATGGTGGTCAAGAAAAGCCATAAGCTCTCTGGACCTGGTAGAGCAGAAGGCACCATCATGGGAGTCAACATCTGCCATCACAAAGACAGAAAGGTTCAGTGCAAGGAGCCGGGACATCTACCTAAGACTGTTGGTTAAGCCACACAGGACGAACCAACGCTGCCTTCATCCAAGAGGCTGTTTATGAATCGCACCAACCAACCTCCTCTGTCCCTTTCAAGGATAATTTGGAAAGTGAAGCTTCTGGCCGGGAGGGCAAAAGCACTGTGGTTGTAGGGGCTATGACTGATGATGTTTGTGTGCAAGAGGTGTCCAGAATGAAGGTGTGTTTTCTTCATGTGAGAAACTGCATCCAGAGCCATATCCTCAAGGCTGGGGGCAAGGTCCTCACCTTTGACCAGCTAGCCTTGGACTCCCCAAGGGCTGTGGCACTGCTTTACTTTCTGGTCCTTGCAAGGACCGAGAGGAGTACAGGCATTTCGGCAAGGCCCCGGAACCCTCTCAGTCACACCCAACCTGCACAATGCAAGATTGCTAGGGCCGAAGTTCGGCACCTACAAGAGGCCAGCGGGCCACCTGCAGCTACAAAAACCAACCCCAGATCCTACCTTGTTATGAAAAAGAAAAGATATCGGATGCTAAAAGAAAAGAAGAGCCGTAAGCTTGGGAATCAGTTTATACTTGGCTTCAGATTCTGGTTTTGTCACTTACTAGCTCTGTGATCGAAGATGAGTTACTTACCCTCTCCAAGCTGTTCTCTGTTCATCTGTAAAACAGGATGAGAGAATCTGCCTATACACTCAAGTTACAGTGGTGGGCAGACTTTAAAGTGGTTTGGGAAAATCATAATGACCCTTTGTTATTTTTCTGTGCTGTTACATAGCAGCTTTGCCATTGTTTTCCTAGCTTCAAAGCTGTCAGCTTTCTAGTTTTGTCAATGAGGGTGCCTAAACTTTTAATTCTTTGATGTAGAGTGTGCCATGTGTTTAGAAAAAGTAAAAAAAAGTGAGTGTATTTTGTGTGTTCTTATTTTAGTTACCTGGTGGGAGATGAATTGTTTGTAGTAATGGAGTACCTTGCTGGGGGATCACTTACTGATGTTGTAACAGAAACCTGCATGGATGAAGCACAGATTGCTGCTGTATGCAGAGAGGTGGGTTTGCTCCCATTTTGATAAGTTAGGGTGATATGTTTAGCAGGAGATGAAAAAAGGAAAGTGTTTTTGCACAGGTAAATTTTGTTGTATCAGACACTTCTATCTAGACACATTCTCTGCAAGATTTTTCCATATCATTTCATCCTACATGAGTTTCAGCTCTTTCCTTCCTGTGTAAGATAATTCTAGAATGAAGCATGGACCGTTGAAGAGTGCAGTTCGCAGCTGAATTTCAGTGGGGCGATCATTATAATCCACTGTCCAAACAGGATGTTTTTTTACGAAACCACTCAACAGTGGAAACAAGGACTTCCGGGCAAAGCAGGACACATTCTCATCTTAAATGTTAATACATCTGCTTCTGGCTTTATTGATCTCATTGAAGGTGAAGAAACTGGTTGTTTCTTGATATTTATTAATGAGTTACTAGACATACTGTTTGCTTTTAAGTCTTAAGTTCTGCCAGATTGCCTGTGTCTAAGTCAAAAAAGCCTTCCCTCTTCCATCTAAGTTCTTCTACAGATGACACTTAGATTAATGATTTGCTTACTGTCATTGAAACTGTGATATCACTTATAAATATCTTAGGGATTATTGTCACAACAGGCAAAATTGTAAAAGTTCTTAAGACTATTGTGTTTTCTATGATTTGGCTCACAGCATTTTTACAGTGAGGCATAAGTGAATTAGCAACTTTGTTCCTGTAAGAACAGTACATATGGATGCTTTCCGTTCTGGGAGCACACTCATACCTTTCTTCCCTCTCAGGCATGCTTCTCCTAAACTCTAAGGGTCCCCATGATGAGACTTGCAACCAGGGGATCAGTAGATAGCAGCTCCTCTTTGACTAACCCTCTAACCCCATCTCCAAGGCCCCCTGTTCTTTGACTCTCCAGTGAACCAAAGCATCCCTCCTGGTCTCACTTCTTTTCTCTAATAGTTCTAGAGAGCCAGAGCTGCTCTGCTTAGGCTCTCTCTTTCTTCTATCCTCTGCCTTTCCAGTAAGCCAAGGTAATCCTGCCTGGGCTCATTCCTTTCCTATAACATTTCTAGAGGGACAAAGCAGCCCTGCCTAGGAAATCCTGTGGCTTCTTCTGTACTAAGCCCTTATTTGTTAGACTATCCCTAGTTTTAAGAAATGTACTTAAAAAAAAAAGAACAGTACATAATGATGTTTTCCTTTTACAGCTTTTTAAAGGTGTTCTAAAAAGTATTCTTTGAAAATTTTAATGTTGATTTAATTATTTTTCACTAAGGGGTTGTTTTAGTTGGTAAGGAAATTTGTTAAGGGCCCTGGCCAGGTAGCTCATTTAGATAGAGTGTCATCCCAATACACCTACATTGTGGGTTTGATCCCCAGTCAGGGAACACACAAGAAGCAACGAGTGCATAAATAAGTGGAACAACAAATCAATGTTTCTCTCTTTCCCTTTCTCTAAAATCAATTCAAAAATATTTTTTAATCTGTATTTTTTAAATTTGTTAATGAATATGATAGTTTAACATATCCCTTAACAAAAAATGTTGGTTACTTAAAAGCTGATGAAAACTAGCCTGACCTGTGGTGGCACACTGGATAAAACATTGAACTGGAATGCTGAGGTCATCAGTTCAAACCCTGGGCTTCCCCAGTCAAGGCACATATGGGAGTTGATGCTTCCTGTTCCTCCCCCTGCCCTTCCCTCTCTCTCCCTGCCTCTCTAAAATGAATAAATAAATAAATTTTTTTTAAAAAAGAAAGCTGATGAAAACTTAAGAGCCCTGGCTGGATAACTCCACTGGTTGAAACTTCTTCCTGTAGTGCTGAGGTTGCCAGTTCAATCCCGGTCAGGGCACATACAAGAACAGATCAATATTCCTCTCTTCACCTCTCCCCCTCTCCTCCTCTCTCTTGAAAAATAAATAAATATTTTTTTTAACTTAAGAATTTATTTATATTTCATTTAAATTTTTTTTTTAATTTTTGACAGAGTCAGAGGGAGGGACAGATAGGGACAGACAGAACGGGAGAGAGATGAGAAGCATCAGGTCTTTGTTGTGGCATCTTAGTTGTTCATTGATTGCTTTCGCATGTGCCTTGACCGGGGGGAGGGGGGACTACAGCAAAGCAAATGACCCCTTGCTCAAGTTAGCAACTTTGGGCTTTAAGCCAGCGACCTTTGGGCTCAAGCTAGCGACCATGGGGTTGTGTGTATGATCCCATGCACAAGCTAGAAACTCGTGCTCAAGCTAGTGAGCCCACGCTGGAGCTGGCAACCTCGGGGTTTCAAACCTGGGTCTTCTGCGTCCCAGTCTGACGCTCTATCCACTGCACCATCGTCCTGGTCAGGCCTTAATTTGTTTTTCTAATAGTTTTTGATAATTGATATAAAAACTGTTTTAGAAATTCCTTTCATTGGGATGTTTGTTTCTATTTGTTCAAGTATTTTTCTGGGAATTTGTTCTTTTCAGGAATCTTTTTAAATGCTTGGTAAATGTAGTGTATTAATTAATATACATACCTGCTTTTTCCTTGAACGAATAGTAAAATATTTTGAATGATGTACAGACTTTTTGTTGTTGTTCTACACTTAATGGTATACAGACTTTTTTGTTCTACTCTGATGGAGGTAAGAAATAAAAACAACTTTTTTCAAGTTTACAATTTATACACAGTTTATATTTTAAAATATAGGAACAAGCAGATTTTAAAAATCTAATCTTTTATTTAAGGAAGGGAGGAGAAGTTTTTTCTTACTTTGTACTGAGTGCTTTCTGAAACATTAGCATAAGAAGAAAGTTATTCCTTTAACATTGGCATCTAGGTTGTGGATAGAACTTTATGTAAAATCCACCGTAGAAGAAATGAAGTAAAAATCTTACATCACATTGAAGAACAGCTAGAGAGAACCAGACCACACAGGATCTTACCCCCTTTTCATTGCACATTGATTAGACTTGAATATCTGAAATTCATAGGAAAATAATCACAAGTTTATCCTTCACCATTGATGTGATTTCTAAAGAGCCTTGTGTATGTTACCAAGTGGTTTATATCTTTAGGCACTTAAACTTCAAAAGATCTACAAATCATACAGACCCACCCATCATTTTATAAATGAAAATATTGAAGACTGAATGATAGGACTAGCTAAAGCATCATTTAATAATTATCTCTGGGTAAGACCAGAGGGTGGGAGACTGGGCTCTAATTAAGGTGTCTTATTTTTATAACTTTGCACGTGAAATGATGTTTTTTCTAAAGTATTGAAGTGTCTTTTGTGGATACTAGATGCAATGCTCAGGGCATTAAGTACTGTATGTGAACCTCCTTTAGACTTTTCAGAGACTGTTTCATTGATTGGTTTTATTCTTCTGTTCAGTGTTTACAGGCATTGGAGTTTTTACATGCTAACCAAGTGATCCACAGAGACATCAAAAGTGACAATGTGCTTTTGGGGATGGAAGGATCAGTTAAACTTAGTGAGTAACAAATGAACAAATAATATTTACTTGTCATTATCATGTTCTGTCTTTTCTTTAAGTAAAAACCTCTTTTGCTATTAATATATGGAGAGGAAAGGATAATAATGGTAGAGTATGGACTCTCAACTGGACAGCTTGTATTTAAATAGCAGATCTGCTATACGTGCTGAATAATTTTAGGTGAGTTATTTAATCCGTTTGTTTCTTTTCTCATATACAACAGAATAGGTTTAACAGTTGAAAGGAGGAAAATATTCAAGATTCTTATATCCTGACTTTTCCACTAAATTAAGAGTACGTACTAAACTAGGCATTGTGCTTCTCAGTTACTAGAAAGCCCGGCTGTCATACGAAATGACCGCTGTTCTAGATATTATAAATTGTAATTAAAATGATTTGTGCAAAGGTGTCTGCTAATTCAAACTGAATTACCCAGGGCAGGCGGCGAGGACGCCCCTTTGCTTAGTGCCCCACGGGGTTTCCCCATTCTACTTGCTTAATTGCTTAAAGTAGAGTGCAATGAAGGAAACCACTGGCGGTACATTTCTTAAGAGCCACCGCTAGCTCAATAAATAAAGGTGATTTAAATGTTTTAATCCTTTTTGCGTTTCGGTCAGCATTACTCTGTCGTTTTTTTTGCATTTCTCTCCTGCCTTTGTTGAAGGGACTCATTTTGTCGAGACAGGCTTTTTTGTCTTGCATCTGAGTCAAGCCTTGTTTCTCTATGCTCATCGATCTCATTTTGCCGAGAAAGACGCATTTGCTCTGTGGCTGAAACAAGCCTTGTCTTTCTCCGCTCAGTGGTTTCTTTTTGTCAAGAAAGCCGTTTTTGTGCAGCTTTAGCTCCTTTTCTCTCCTCTTCAGTGCTGTATTTTCTAGGAGGCATTCTTAAAAGAAATTACGTTAAGACGTAGTTTTTATGTAAAACAGATGATTGCCAATGCAAACAAATGTTCACCTTCCCCCTGACCCGCTCAATTTGCGTTCAGCCGTGGCAACTTCACCCCATTGGCTAGTACAGTTACGCAAGCAACCAATAAGCTATCGGCGACAGACACTTAAGCCGCATATAATAAAGATGAGATGGTTGGAGTAATGCTGGTGAGCAGCTTGTAGGGTCCATTTTCAGTTAAATATGCTCTTTTCTATGCTAAGTCTGATGTTTGGTAATTAGCTCTGTTTATTTTCTTCTGAAGTAGTTACCATTTCCTGACCTTTGCCTGATTTACAGCATTTAGTTTTGATGTTCACTTTTGGTGACTTTTTCTTTTAGACCTTTTTCAATTCTATTAAAATCTTTAGGATGGAATTAATTATTTAGACTAAAAGACCCGATAACTGCTCTCTGCTTGTGGGAAGTAAAAGCAAAAACATGAGAGTATGTACCATTAGAATATTTGTAAACACATTGTGGCTGACTTTGTTAATACTGTCTTAGAGAATAAGTGGCTGAGTAGTCAAATGTAATTAATTAAGTCATCTAACGTGAACTGCTCGATAAAATCTTCCATGGACACCATTAACTCTAGATGTTTTGTTTTGTTTTGTTTTATAGCTGACTTTGGTTTCTGTGCTCAGATCACCCCTGAGCAGAGCAAGCGAAGCACCATGGTAGGCACGCCATACTGGATGGCACCAGAGGTGGTTACACGGAAAGCTTACGGCCCTAAAGTGGACATATGGTCTCTGGGCATCATGGCTATTGAGATGGTAGAAGGAGAGCCTCCATACCTCAATGAAAATCCCTTGAGGGTAAGACAAACACTAGCCTTATTTTAAGAAAATTACTTTTCTTTAAAACATTAGATCATACCTGCTATGGCAGGCCCTAGCCAAGAATTTCAGATGCATTGATAAAGCCTGGTCGTTTCTCTCATTCGGCAGAAAATCTTTTGGTTCTTGGTTGAGTTGAATGTGTTAGGTAAAGAGTTTGTTGATTTTTAGTAAGTTGAATGGTTTCTAATTTTGCACATAAGAATTTCCTCATTTTTCAACAGAGTTAAGGGTCCCTAGATATACCCTTCAGGTTATCAACTTTGAACCTTGGCCTCTGGTACCCCTAGGTACAGAGAAGAGGAAAGCAAGATCACATCTGTGAGAAAGCTGTGTAGATGGCAATGTTAAAGCCTGTATTCAAACAAAAGAGTGAGGGTCCTGATATACAGATGAGGTCAGTAGACTTTAAACAATTAAATATTCAGCAGCTGAGGGTGGAGAGTTTTGGGGTCTCTTTCGTCCTCCCTTGTGTCCTCTCACCTCTCCTTTTCTCCCTCCCTCCCTCCCTCCCTCCCTCCCTCCATTCTTTTCTGCCTTTTGTTTCTTTACCTTTTTTCTTCTACTTTTAAATTACCATATATGGCTCAGTATCACACCACTTCACACCTACAAGAATGACTGTAATAAAAAAGATGGACAATAATAACTATTGGTGAGAATGTGGAGAAATTGGAACCTTCGTACATTGCTAGTGGAAAGGTAAAAGGGTGTGTGTAGCACTTTGAAAAACAATTTGACAGTTCCTCTAAAAATTAACATTGAGTTAACATATAACCTAGCAATTCAGTGCTAGGTATATACCCAAGAGAATTAAAAGCATATATCCACAAAATACCTTGTACACAAATGTTGATAGCAGCATATTATTCATAATAGCTAAAAAGTAGAAACAACCTAAATTTTTATCAGCTGATGAATAGATGAGCAAAAAGTGATGTGTCCATAAAAATATAATGGAATATTTTTAGCCATAATAAAAGGAATGGAGTATAGATACCTATAACATTGAATCTTTTTTTTCTTTTTTGACAGAGACAGAGAGAGGGACAGATAGGGACAGACAGACAGGAAGGGAGAGAGATGAAAAGCATCAATTCTTTGTTGTGTCACCTTAGTTGTTAATTGATTGCTTTCTCATATGTGCCTTGACCGGGGACTACTGCAGAGCTAGTGACCCCTTGCTCAAGCCAGCGACCTTGGGCTTCAAGGCAGCGACCATGGGGTCGTGTCTATGATCCCACGCTCAAGCCAGTGACCTCGAGGTCTTGAACCTGGGTCCTCTGTGTCCCAATCCGTCGCTTTATTTACTGCACCACCACCTGGGCAGGCTAACATTGAATCTTAAAAACATTATGCGCCTGACCAGGCAGTGGCGCAGTGGATAGAGCGTCGGACTGGGATGAGGAAGGACCGAGGTTCGAGACTCCCGAGGTCACCAGCTTGAGTGTGAGTTCAGCTGCTTTGAGCAAAGCTCACCAGCTTGGACCCAAGGTCACTGGCTCAAGCAAGGGTTACTCGGTCTGCTGAAGGCCAATGGTCAAGGCACATATGAGAAAGCAATCAATGAACAACTAAGGTGTCGCAACAAAAAACTGATGATTGATGCTTCTCATCTCTCTCAGTTCCTGTCTGTCTGTCCCTATCTATCCCTCTCTCTGACTCTCTCTCTGTCTCTGTAAAAAAAAAAAAAAAAAAAAGTTTAAAAAAGCATTATGCTAAGTGAAAGAAGTCAAACACAAAAAATTACATATTGTATGAGTCTATTTACATTTGGTTCTTATTGGCGGTAGTTAGCTTCTGTAAAGCCCCGGACACTGAGTTAATGAATGCTGAACCATTGCTTTTAGGGGAGGGGTGTACAGAGTTTGGTTCTTAAAAATCTCTGGTCACAATACTTTTGTCATCTGATTGATACACAGCCTTGTTTTATATGTGTTTCTGTTCAGAGACACTCTGTTTCACATGTATTGTTAATTGAATAACATTGAATTCGAGGCCAGCCTCACTATAACTCATGCCTGAGTGAAGCGTATCAAACACATCACAGACTTCTTGCACTTAGGGACACTAGAGATAGCTCTTCAGTATTATGCATTTCACCTCTCTGCACATGTCCACAAATGACCACAAAAGCAACGAAAGTATTGATTTTGGAGATAAAATTTCAGTGAGTAGGTAAATTTGCATATGTGGAATCTGTACATAATAAGGATTGATTGCATGTATTTCATAGATTTCTGTAGAAATAAGAGATTAATGGTGTTCAGGGACTAAGGAGAGGAGGGAATGGAGAGTGACTATTAATTCACATGGATATTCTTTTTTTTTTTTCTTTTAAATTTATTGATTTTAGCGAGAGAGGAAGGGAGAGAGGCAGGAACATATCAATCTGTTCCTGTATGTGCCCTGACCAGGGATGGAACTGGCAACCTCTGTGCTTCCAGGCAATGCTCTAACCCAGGGGTCCTCAAACTACGGGCCCTCAGGCCGCATGTGGCCCCCTGAGGCCATTTATCCGACCCCCGCCGCACTTCCGGAAGGGGCACCTCTTTCATTGGTGGTCAGTGAGAGGAGCACATTGACCATCTCATTAGCCAAAAGCAGGCCCATAGTTCCCATTGAAATACTGGTCAGTTTGTTGATTTAAATTTACTTGTTCTGTATTTTAAATATTGTATTTGTTCCCATTTTGTTTTTTTACTTTAAAATAAGATATGTGCAGTGTGCATAGGGATTTGTTCATAGTTTTTTTTATAGTTCGGCCCTCCAACGGTCTGAGGAACAGTGAACTGGCCCCCTGTGTAAAAAGTTTGGGGATCCCTGCTCTAACCAATTGAGCTATTCGTCCAGGGCGCACATGGATATTCTTTATGGAAGGATAAAAATGTTCCCAAATTAGAAGTGGTAATGGTTATATAACCTTGTAAATATACTAAAACATTGAATTATATACTTTAAAAGGGTGATTTTAAATTGCTTTGTGACTACAAAATTATTGCCAGAAATTAAAAAAATTTTAATCCAAGTATGTTGGATATGCTATAAAATGGGCTCCAGAGGCCAAGGTAATGGGTATGTGTAGGAAGCACCCTATGTGGATGGCATGGATTTTAATTCTATTTTCCTGAATGCTTTTCATTTTCTTGCAAAGATTCCAGTTCAAGTAAACAGTTAAAGTATTCTTTTTTTTCCTCTTCATTCTGTCAGCAATTGGTATTATTGCTCTCTAATTTTTTAAAATAAATTTTTATTAATTTTAATGGGGTGACATTAATAAATCAGGGTACATATGTTCAAAGAAAACATATCTTGTCATTCAATTATGTTGCATACCTGTCACCCAAAGTCAGATTGTCCTCTGTCACCTTCTATCTGGCTTTCTTTGTGCCCCTCCTCTCCCCCCCCCCCCCCAACCACCACACTCTTGTCCATGTCTCTTAGTCTCGTTTTTATGTCTCACCTATGTATGGAATCATGCAGTTCTTAGTTTTTTCTGATTTACTTATTTCACTCTGTATAATGTTATCAAGATCCCACCATTTTGTTGTAAATGATCTGATGTCATCATTTCTTATGGCTGAGTAGTGTTCCATAGTATATATGTACCACATCTTTATCCAGTCATCTATTGATGGGCTTTTTGGTTGTTTCCATGTCTTGGCCACTGTGAACAGTGCTGCAATGAACATGGGGCTGCATGTGTCTTTACGTACCAATGTTTTTGAGTTTTGGGGGTATATACCCAGTAGAGGGGATTGCTGGATCATATGGTAGTTCTATTTTTAGTTTCTTGAGGAACAACCATACTTTCTTCCATAATGGTTGTATTACTTTACATTTCCACCAACAGTGAATAAGGGTTCCTTTTTCTCCACAGCCTCTCTAACACTTGTTATTACCTGTCTTGTTGATAATAGCTAATCTAACAGGTTTGATTTTGAGGTGGCATCTCATTGTAGTTTTGATTTGCATTTCTCTAATATGAAGATGAGCATCTTTTCATATATCTGTTGGCCATTTGTATTTCTTCCTGGGAGAAGTGTCTGTTCATGTCCTCTTCCTATTTTTTTATTGGATTGTTTGTTTGTTGTTGAGTTTTATGAGTTCTTTGTATATTTTGAATATTGGGCCCTTATCTGAGCTGTTGCTTGAAAATATCATCTCCCATTTAGTTGGCTGTCTTTATTTTGTTTTCGGTTTCTTTTGCTGTGCAAAAACTTCTTAGTCTGATATAGTCCCATTCATTTATTTTTGCCTTCACTTCTCTTGCCTTTGGAGTCAAATTCACAAAATGCTCTTTAAAACCAAGGTCCATGAGTTTAGTACCTATGTTTTCTTCTATGTACTTTATTGTTTTAGGTCTTATATTTAGGTCTTTGATCCATTTTGAATTAATTTTAGTACAAGGGGACAAACTGTAGTCCAGTTTCATTATTTTGCATGTGGCTTTCCAGTTTTCCCAGCACCATTTGTTGAAGAAGCTTTCTTTTCTCCATTGTGTGTTGTTGGCCCCTTTATTGAAAATTATTTGACCATATATATGTGGTTTTATTTCTGGACTTTCTATTCTGTTCCATTGGTCTGAGTGTCTATTTTTCTGCTAATACCATGCTGTTTTGATTGTTGTAGCCCTATACTATAGTTTGAAGTTAGGTATTGTAATGCCCCCAGCTTCATTCTTTTTCCTTAGGATTGTTTTGGCTATTTGGGGTTTTTTATAGTTCCATATAAATCTAGATGATTTTTTGTTCCATTTCTTTAAAAAATGTCATTGGAATTTTGATGAGAATTGCATTAAATTTGTATATTGCTTTGGGTAATATGGTCATTTTGATTATATATATTCTTCCTATCCAAGAACAGGGAATATTTTTTCATTTCATTGTATCTTTTGTGATTTCTCTAACAATGCTTTGTAGTTTTCGTTATATAGGTCCTTTACATTCTTTGTTATGTTTATTCCTAGGCACTTTATTTTTTTTGTTGCAACTGTGAAGGGGATTATTTTTTTGAGTTTGTTTTCTAATGTTTCATTGTTGGCATATAGAAAGGCTGTGGACTTTTGTCTATTAATTTTGTATCCTGCGACCTTACTGTACTGGTTTATTTCTAGTAATCTTTTTGTGGAGTCTTTGGGGTTTTCGATGTTTAGGATCATATCATCTGCAAAAAGTGAAACCTTTACTTCTTCTTTTCCGATATGGATGCCTTTTATTTCTTTATCTTGTCTGATTGCTCAGGCTAGAACTTCTAGCACCACGTTAAGTAAGAGTGGAGAGAGTGTACAACCCTGTCTTGTTCCTGATTGAAAGGGGAAAGTCCTCAGTTTTATGCCACTTAATATGATGTTAGCTGATGGTTTATTATAAATGGCTTTTATCATGTTGAGATATTTTCCTTCCATACCCATTTTGTTGAGTGTCTTAAACATAAAATTGTGTTGTATTTTATCGAAAGCCTTTTCTGCATCTATTGATAAGATCATGTGGTTCTTGTTCTTTGTTTTGTTGATATGGTGTATTGCTTTAACCGTTTTACATATGTTGAACCATCCTTGAGATTCTGAGATGAATCCCACTTGATCATGATGTATTATTTTTTTAATATGTTGTTGTATTCAATTTGCTAGTATTTTGTTTAGTATTTTAGCATCTGTATTCATTAGACATATTGATCTGTAGTTTTCTTTTTTTGTGCCGTCCTTGCCAGGTTTCGGTATGAGGGTTATGTTGGCCTCATAAAATGTGTTTGGAAGTATTGCTTCTTCTTCAATTTTTTAGAAGACTTTGAGTAGAATAGGAACCAAGTCTTCTTTGAATGTTTAATAGAATTCACTAAGTATAGCTGTCTGGGCCTGGACTTTTATTTTGGGGGAGGTTTTCAATAGTTTTTTCTTTTCCTCCCTGCTTATTGGTCTGTTGAGGCTTTCTGCTGCTTCATGACTCAGTCTAGGAAGGTTGTATTGTTCTAGGAATTTATCCATTTCTTCTAGATCAGCAGTTCTCAACCTGTGGGTCGCGACCCCGGCGGGGGTCAAACGACCAAAACACAGGGGATGTATTGTATAATAAATATGTATTTTCCGATGACTTTAGGCGACCCCTGTGTTTTGGTTGTTCGACCCCCGCCAGGGTCGCGACCCACAGGTTGAGAACAGCTGTTCTAGATTGTTGAATTTGGTGGCATATAGTTTTTCATAGTATTCTACAATGATTCTTTGTATATCTTTGATATCTGTGGTGATTTCTCCTCTTTTATTTTGGATTTTGTTTATATGAGTCCTCTTTTTTCCTTGGTGAGTCTTGCAAGGGTTTGTCAATTTTGTTGATCTTTTCAAAGAACTAGCTCCTTGTTTTATTAATTTTTTCTATAGTATTTCTGTTCTCTATTTCATTTATTTCTGCTCTGATTTTTATTATTTCCTTTCTTCGGCTGGTTTTGGGTTGTCTTTGTTCTTTTTTTGCTACTTCCTTAAGGTGTGAAGTTAAGTGGTTTACCTGGGCTCTCTCTTGTTTGTTCATACAGTCCTGAAGTGATATGAACTTACCTCTTATCACTGCTTTGCTGCATCCCAGGGATTTCTGATATGTCATATTGTCATTTTCATTTGTCATCTTTTCATCTCTGTACTTATTTTTTCTTTGACCCACTCATTTTTTAAAAGTATGTTGTTTAGTTTCCACATTTTTGTGGGGTTTTTTACCTCTTTTTTGCAGTTGAATTCTAGTTTCAAGGCTTTATGATCAGAAAATATGCTTGGTACAATTTCAACTTTTCTGAATTTGCTGATGTTATTTTTGTGGCCCAACATATAGTCAATTCTTAGAATTTTCCATGTACACTAGAGAAAAATGTGTACTCTGTCACTTTGGGATGAAATGTCCTGTAGATGCCTATCATATCCAATTGCTCTAGTGTTTCGTTTAAGGCCAATATTTCTTTATTGATTTTCTGTTTGGATGAATGATCTAGAGCCGTCAGCAGCATATTGAGGTCTCCAAGTATGATTGTATTTTTGTCAGTTTTTGTTTTTAGGTCAGTCAGTAGCTGTCTTATACATTTTGGTGCTCCTTGGTTTCGTGCATATATATTAAGGATTGTTATGTCTTCTTGATTCAGTGTCCCCTTAATCATTATGAAATGACCATTTTTGTCTCTGATTACTTTTGCTGTCTTGTAGTCAGCATCGTTAGATACGAGTATTGCAACACCTGCTTTTTTTTTTAATGTTATTTGCTTGGAGTATTGTTTTCCAGCCTTTCACTTTGAATTTGTTTTTATCCTTGTTGCTTAGATGTGTTTCTTGTAGGCAGTGTACAGTTGGATTTTCTTTTTTAATCCATTCTGCTGCTACTCTGTGTCTTTTTATTGGCGAGTTTAATCCGTTTACATTTAGTGTAATTATTGACACTTGAGGGTTCCCTATTGCCATTTTATATATTGCTTTCTGTTAGTTTTGTATCTTGTTTGATTCTTCTCTTGTTTTTCGATCATTTGTTTTTGTTTGGTTGTAATTCATACTTCTTTCCTCCATTACTACCCTTTTAAAGTCATGTGCTTCTGTGGTGGTTTTTTCAGGGGTGGTTACCATTAAGTAATGAAAAGGGTACCTACCATGTTCATTGTAGTACACTATCTTATAAGTGCTTCTGTACTCCATCGTCCTTTGCCACTGTTAATCTTCGTCCTCTCCCCTTTTTTTGTTTTTGTTGTCACAGTTTAAATTTGGTTTATTGTGTTCTTGGTGGAGCTTTTACTTGTGGTTTTGTTTTGTTTTGTTCTTTGTATCTGGTTGGAAAACCCCCTTTAGTATTTCCTGAAGTGGGGGTTTTCTGATGATAAATTCCTTCATCTTTTCTGTATTCTGTGAATGTTTTTATTTTTCCGTCATATTTGAAGGATAGCTTTGATGGGTATAGTATTCTTGGCTGGAAGCTGGAAGTTTCTCTCTTTCAGAACTTTAAATATTGGGGTCCACTCTCTCTAGCTTGTAGAGTTTCTGCTGAGAAATCTGATGATAATCTAATAGGCCTACTTTATATGTTGTATTCTTCTTTTCCCTGGCTGCCTGTAGAATTTTTTCTTTGTTGTTTGTGCCAGTTTCATTATGATGTGCCTTGGAGTAGGTTTGTTGGGTTAGGATAACTTGGTGTTCTGTTTGCTTCTTGAATTCAAGGCTTTAGTTCTTTCCACAGGCTTGGGAAGTTCTCATCTATTATTTGTTTGAATATGTTCTTCATTCCATTTTCTCTCTCTTCTCATTCTGATATACCTATTATTCTTACGTTACTCTTTTTGATTGAGTCAGACAATTTCTGTAGGGCTTTCTCATTTTTTTAAATTCTTGAGTCTTTCTCTTCTTCTCTCTGTTGTGCCTCAAGTTGCCTGTCTTGTATGTCACTAATCCTCTCTTCTGTCTGGCCTGTTCTATTAGCTAAGCTTGTTATCTCATTTTTCAGTTCATGAATTGAGTTTTTCATCTCTGTTTGATTTGTTTTCGTAGTTTTAATTTCCTTGGTAATATATTCTTTGTGTTTGTTTAGTTGTTTTTTGAGCTCCCTAAATTGCCTTTCTGTGTTTTCTTGTATATCTCTAAGTATTTTTAGGATTTCTATTTTAAATTCTCTGTCATTTAACTCAAAGGTTTCCAATCTATTAAATTTTTTTTCTATAGATTTTTTCCTCATCTATCTGTGCTACATCTCTGTCTTTTGTATCCATGATACTCGATTTCCTTTTCCTTAGTGGCATCTGAGAGTGGTTTTGTTAATACCACTAATGAGAATTAATAAAGAATAAAAAGTAAAAATAAAAGACAATAAAAATAATTTAAAAATTATTATTTCTTTTTTTCCTTTTTTCTTTCCTTGAGAAAGTACCGTGAAAAACTGAGAATTATATTGTGCTAAATGGAACAAAAACTACCTATAACAGAGGGCCTGAGTTGGGGAGAAGTGATAAAGGGGCAGAAAGGTAGTAGGGACCCGCAAAATGCAAAAACAGAAAAAATTTGGATCAAGAATAAAATAATTTGCTTGTAAATGATGATATAGTGAGATATAGTGAAAGGGATAAGAGAGAAACAAAAAAAATACTATTGTATTAAGTGAAACAAAAACTACATAGAATGAGGTGCTGGGGTTTGGGGGAATGCTAATGAGTTAAAACGTGAAGTAAAAAGCACACAAAATGCCACAAAGAAAAAATTTGAATCCAAAATAAAATAATTTGTTTGTGAGTGAGGATCAAATGAGAGGAAAAGTAGAGGAGAAAAGAAGAAACTAAGAGAGGGAGAAAAAGGAAAAAGGAAAAAAAAAGGAGAGAGTTAAGGGTTTTGGAGTGTAACCCTCATAGAGAGAAAGAAGAAAGAAAAGAAAAAAAATGGGAAATGTAACACTTATGGGTAATGTAGTTTAAGATGAAGAGAAAAGAGTAAGACAAGCAGAGAATAAAAGGACCAAGGTGGAAGAAGAAAAAAATAAAGATAAGAAAATGAAAGAAACAAAAAAAAAGTGGAAAAAGTTATAAAGATGGTTAAAGACTGGATTTTTCTTGATTTTGAGAGGTTCTCTTCTTCCCTTTTCTTTCCTCTCCCTCTTCCTGGTTGGTGGCTCTGTACCCCAGGCTCTGCCCCTGTGGCACGCTTAGGTAGAGATTTGCAGTTGATGTGTCTCTATGGCAATGTCATATACTAGGCCTCCGTCTTCTTGGTAGTTGGGGCTTGTTAGCATTTGCAGGCTCCAACAGTGGGAGAGTCTATTTTTCCGGAGCCTCTCTCCTAGTCTCTCCTTCCTCAATTAGCAGCCTGATGATCCAGCTTTGAGGTTGCCGCTGCCACTGCCTGGAGATTAAGAGGCTCAAAGAGCTGGCAGATCCCCACTCTATCCCCACTCAGCGCAGGGCTCTGGGTAAGGCTCTGTCAATGAGAGCTGCCAGCATAATCAGGCGGGGCTGCGAGCCAATTGCTCTCAAGGTGTCTTTCTATGAGCCTCCAGGCGTGTCCAGTATGCCTCAGCACTCTGTGGGACCACTCTCCCCAGGCTTTTTGCACTTTGTAACCTGTTTTGGCTGGGAAGAAGATGCCCTAGTCGCTGGCTGCAGAACAGGATGTCTTAAAAGCTGCCAAGTCCCTCTTTTTAGTGCACAGCCCTGAGTATGAAAGCTCTGCCAATCAGAGCCACCAGTTTAAGCAGGTAGGGGGTGTGTTGACTTCTGTTCAGTTCCCCAGGTATATCTAGTTAAATTTGCCTTAGTGTTCCGTGGGATTGCTCTCTGCAGGCTTCTTCCTTGTTAAAAAGCCTACAGCCTAGCCTGTCTAACTTCTGCAGGGTTCTCTGAAGTTTGTTCTGTAGGAATGTGTTTTTCACCCTGTATTGGCTGACAGGAAGTTGCCCCCACCCCTGCGTGCAGAGTAAGAGGCACTAAAAAATATCACATCTCTTATCTTAGATCACTGATCTGAGAGAGACCTTGTCAACTAGAACTGCGTAAGCCAGTTGGGCGGTGAGCAGACTGTGGGTTAAGCTAATTTCAGCGATTGGATCCGCAGATCTGCTCCAGAGACAGTCTGCAAGCTTCCTGCACGCACCTCCCCCTAGCGTTTCCGTATTTTTTCTTCCCTGGATGTTAGCCTGAATGGCTGGTGAGGCGCCCTGCCCGCCCAGAGAAGTCCAGGCATAGGGAAGTTTGTTTTTGCGCACTCCCTGCGCACTGTTGCTGGGGGAGCAGGGACCACACCGAGACTCTGGTGGCAGCCCACACAGAGGCCTCTGACCCTGCACCCGGGCGCCAGGAGAAACCTCTCGCACACTGTCCACACTCCCTGACCAGGATATCGGGAGTAATGGTGGCCGCGCTCACCCGCCTTTGCCGGAGTCTGGCGCCGGCATTAGCTCGTGTGGACTGAGTCGCTGCGGACACACTCTTTCCTTGGCTTGAACGTCTGTGCCCAGCCAGGCTCCCTCCACGCCTCCAGCCCCCTCTCTCTCTCAGTTCCAAGTGAAAGCAGCCCTTGCTCAGGTTAGTGAGGAAAATGGAGTGTTCTGTTCTCTGTCTTATTTCCTTCAGGGTTGATTATATATTTAGCCAACTTTTTCCTCAATCCTACCTTCTTGTTCAGTGTGTGGGACTTCCAGACGCTCCAGGGATAGATTTTTCTGTCTCTGATTATAGAACTTGTTGAAATTTTTGGGAGAGTTATCAGGAGTGCTCCTCACAGTGCCATTTCTCTGACGTCACTCTCTAAAGTACTTTAACAGAGGTAATTAATTTTAGAATACTTTTCAGAACAGTTTTTAAAACCTTCTAATTTTATTGATTTGTTCAGTAAATATTGATTTAGGTATCTGCTCTGTGTAGACACCATTGAAAGCACTATCTAAAAGAACCACCAAAATTTCTGCCCTCATAGCAGGAGGAGAGAAACAATAAACAATAAGTAAGAATAATATGGAATATATTAAATGATGATGGACTCTCAAGTACTGAGACTGGTAGGCAGGAAGTCAGGAGTGTTCATTTTCAAAAGTGTGCTTTGGGGGGAGATCTTTACTGAATTGACATTGAACAGGGAAGGTAAGAGAATGACGATACTCAGTTATCTAAGGGAAGAACATTCTAATCAGAAGGTGCAGCACATGCAAAGGTCCTAAAATAGTAGTATTCCTGATGTATTCAGAGATTATTAAGGATTCTAGCGTAGTTAGCATTCAGTGAACACATAGCAGGGGAAGAAAAGGGTAGATAGTTAGGAAATGAGGCCAGACCATGTCATACTTTATGTCTTTGTAAGGATTCTGTTTTCTACATTGGCAAGATGGGGAAACTATTGGACATTTTTGAGTAGAGAAGTGAAATGATCTTATTTTTTTTTTCTTCTTCTTTTTCCAAGTGAGGGGAGGGGAGATAGAGACAGACTTCTGCATGATCCCCAACCAGGATCCACCCAGCAACCCCCATCTGGAGCTGATGCTCTGTCCATTTGGGGCCATGCTCACAACTGAGCAATTATTTTGTGCCTGAGGCAGAGTCTCTACCAGGCATCCTCAGCGCGCCAATCAAGCCGTGGCTGTGGGAGACGAGCAGAGAGAAAAAGGGGAGGTGGGAGGTAAAGGGGTGGAGAAGCAGATGGTAGCTTCTCCTTTGTGCTTTGACCAAGAATTGAACCCAGGACATCTGCACTCTACCACTGAGTCAACTGGCCAAGGCCATTACTTACATTTTTAACAGGATCACTCTGGCTGCTTCGTTGAAAAGAAAGGCTCAAGGGAGGCAAAGACAGAAGCAGAAAGACCAGTTAGGAGGCTGTTAATCCAGCCAGTTAGGAGGCTGTTAATCCAGGCAAGAAATGATGGTAGCTTAGTCTAGGATGGTATCAGTGGGGTTGGGAAAAGGTAGTTGGATTCTAGATGTATTTTAAAAGGAGAGCCTACATGAGTGAGTGGTAGAGAGGAAACCCTCCCCCCAAGAGTGGGGCCCAAATAACTAAATGAAGAAGTTGAATTTACCTTAACTGAAATGAGGAAGGGTGCAGGTAGAGTTGAGGGGAGGTTGGCAAGTGGGAGATCAGAAGATACCATCTTAACATGCTTTAAACTTGTTACCTTGAGATGCCTATTAAGACATCCAAGTGGATATGTTGAATAGCCTGTTGGATATGCAAGTCATCCAGGCTAGAGATAGAAAATCAAGACTTGATAAAGCTATGAGACTAGGTAGCATCACCAGGTCCAGTGAGCATAGCAGATAATAGAAGAGATTCAGTTTGCATCCCAAGGCATTCCATAGCTACAAATTGATGTGTCAGACCAGAAAAAGAGACTAAAAAGGAATGGCCAGAGAAGTAAATAAAACTAAATAAACATATGACCTGGAATCTACATCCAAAAACTGATAGAGATATCAGTTTGTCAGAAACTATGGTTAAATCAAGTAAGATGAGAAATGAAACTTAACCTTTGGATTTGGCAATGTGGATATTATTGGTGAGAACTTAGCAAACAGGAACTTCTGCTTCCTGTCAAGATGGGATAACGGACCAGATGAACCTCCTAGTGGAATATATGAACCAGTGGTTTTCTAGACACTGGAGATCAGACTGAAGAACAGTCATCTCTTAAAGTAGAAAAGGCATAAGGTGAGCCTTATAATTGCACCAGTTTAGTGTCTTAAGAGAGTTTCCAGACCATATATGGGGAGGGAGAATCTAGGTGGGGCATAGGAATTCCTTGAGTTGAGGTTATGGAGGTGAGAGTCTTAGTTGACCAAGGCAGCTTGACTTCACAAGACAGAGTATAGGAGAGAGGAAACCTTCTCAGAGACAAGACTCAAGATTTTCGGGAAGTCCCCACTGAACATTCACCTGAGATTGGCACACCTGTGTGAAGAATGTACTGAGGGCTGAAGATTGGAGAGAATGGTGCCTGGTGCCACAGGGCTGGGAATGCTGTCAGCTGGAATGGAAAACCTTCTAATTGGATGTGGAGTAGGACTCAAGAGTCTTGACTCAGTGATAGGAAATAATTACTCCTAGACTACATGCTACTGTAGTCTAACAAATCTTAGTCTAACAAATTTGTTAGGTCCCACTTAACAAATCTTAAAAATAGGACCCAAAGGGAACGATTCCAAAGTTCCAAAGCAACTATGTCTCAGAACAAAGCTCAGGAGTATTTGTCAGCATACAGATATTCAGCACCTAAATATCCAATCAAAGTTTACCAGGCGGGAAAAAAGAGTAGGAAAATTGCTACCCATACTGAGGAGAAAAACTGACCCAGAACTGATACAGATAAAATTAGCACACAGGGCATTAACACAGTTTTTATGACTGCATTTCAGATGTTAAGTAGAGATATTTGGAAGGTCCATTTTTTAAAAATACTAAATTTACAGATAACAAACTAATGTTTGAAATGGATTAATTCAAAATTAATTTCAAAAATGTTTGAAATTGGATTAATTGCAGATTATACATTTCAGAGAAGATGATCGATGATAATTATATCTATAATAATTATCAGAGATATAATAATAGAAACTATCCAAAGGAAGAATGAACAAAATGAATTTATTTATTTATTTATTTATTTTTAGTGAGAGACAGAAAGGAAGGGAGAGAGAGGAGAAGCATCAACTGTGGCACCTTAGTTGTTCATTGATTGCTTTCTCATACATGCCTTGACGGGGGGCAGGGGGGTGGCGCTCCAGCCAAGTCAGTGACCTTGGAATCATCTTTATGATCCCACACTCAAGCTGGTGACCCTGTGCTCAAGCCAGATGAGCCCGACACTCAAGCTGGCAACTTCAGGGTTTCGAACCTGGGCCCTCAGTATCCTAGGCCAATGCTCTATCCACTGTGCCGCCGCCTGGTCAGGCAGAAATGAATTTTATTTTTTTATTCAGTGAGAGGAGAAGCAGAAGACAGACTTCCATATGCGCCCCAACCAGGTTCCACCCGGCAAGCCCACTAGGGAACGATGCTTTGCCCATCTGGGGCGGTGCTCCATTGCTCAGCATCTGAACTCTTGGCAACTGAGGCAGAGGCCATGGAGGCATGTTAAGTGCCCAGGGCCAACTCTCTGCAATCTAGCCATGGCTGCAGGAGGGGGGGGGGGGGAGAGAGAGAGAGAGAGAGAAGCAAGAAGCAGACGATTGGAGAAGCAGATGATTGCTTCTCCTGTGTGCCCTGGCTGGGAATCAAACCCAGGATGTCCACACACCAGGCCAGCATTCTACCACCAAGCCAACCGGCCAGGGCCAGGAATGAAATTTTTAAAAAATGAAATAGCATAAGTGAACTGTGAGACAAAGTGTTCTAATATATGTATAATGAAGTTTTGAAAGAAAAAAATTAGTCAATTGAGAATTCTACAGACAACATACGTTTTAAAACTAAGGTGAAATATTTTATCAAACATACAAACATTGAATTTATCACCAGCAGAACTACACTACAAGAAGTATTAAAGAAAGCTGAAGCAGAAAGAAATTGTAGTATTGGCTTCATACAAAAAAATTAAGAACACTAGAAATAGTAACTCAATTGGTAAATATATAAGATTTTCTTATATAAATACCTTTAAAAGATAAAACTTTAAAAATAATACTAATGGTGAGGAAAAGAACATACATGAAATGTAAAATGACAAATGCATAAGGCGGAGGGGAAGAATCATAAAATTATAGTGTGTGTGAAATGGCATTGTGATAATTAAAAGGTGTGTGCTATATCAACCCTTAAACATTAAAATAACTAAAGAAAGGGTTATGGCTACTAAACCTCAGCTAAAAAGATAAAAAGGAATTAGAAATAAAAGTGCTGCTCCCCCACCAGCAGGAGTAGCCAAGGTGTTGTGCTGGGACTCCCTACACTCCTGATAACCTGGGGGGGGGGGGGCAGGGTGCTGTCAGGATGCTGCTCACTGGCCCTGATCTGCTCCCGGTGTATAAACTCAGAGAAAGATGGGTAAGAACATAAAATGGTACTATAACAATGAAAATCAGCATTTTTGTACAGGAAGCTTTGGGAGATGATGTTTACTGTATGTAGTCTGCCTGAAATTGGGACAAAATTGAACAAACAAAAAGAGTTTGGTGCTTTGGAAAGTGTCAAAGCTGGTCATAACTCTTTCCTATTAGGAGAAGTAACTGAAATTAATGAAGCTTTTGCAGAAAATCCAGGACTTGTCAACAAGTCTTGTTATGAAGATGGTTGGCAGATTAAGATGACACTGAGTACCTCTGACCTAGATAATTAGTGAAGAAATATGTGAGAAATCACATAAAATCTATTGAAGAGTCAAAATGGAACCCCCTTAAATAAAGTATATGAAACAGGCCCTGGCCGGGTAGCTCAGTTGGTTAGAGCATCGTCCCATATGTCAAGGTTGCAGGTTCAGTCCCCAGTCAGGGCATATACAAGAGTCAACCAGTGAATGCATAAATAGGTAGAACAACAAATCAATCTCTCTCTGTCTCTCTCAAATGAATACATTTTTTTAAATAGCAACTTTTAGTAATACCAATGGAAAAAGAAACTATAACAGTGCTACTGGAAGAAAATATCTCTTAACTTTCTAATAATTGCAGATAAACATAATATGCATCTTTTCCACAGCATCCTATGATTTTTAGGCAAGGCTACAGTTATAATATTCAGAATTTATGAAATTATCTGTGGTAAAATCTAGTTATAAAAATTATGTAATTCAAGTATAACATTATCTTAAGCTTTATATAATACTGTAACTTGCTTATATCTGTCTCTAGATTTGGATCAAAATACTTAATGATCTTTTCCATTGTAGATGACTGGCAGTGAGGAGAGCTTTTGTTAGTTGTTAGTTATCAGATGATGAACAGTACTATCTTATTTGGCAATATACAGCATTTGCTGGTGCTATTTTTATACAGTGAAGCAGCAGCTTCACAGGAAAACAAGAAAGTTTAATAATAAGACATTCACTTTCTTTATTAAAAATAATAACATTGAGTTAAAGAATAAAGCCCACACTGATGGAGGGGGCATGTCAAAGGGGCACAGAAGCCAAACTGAACTCTAGAATAGTCAGGGTGCACCAATTTGAGCAACAAAGTAGTATGGTATTTTTTTTAATTTATTTATTTATTTTTTTTAATTTTTGAATTATTTTTACTTATTTATTCATTTTAGAGAAGTGAGACAGAGAGAGAGAGAGACAGAGAGAGAAGGTGGGGAGGAGCAGGAAGCATCAACTCAAATGTGCCTTGACTGGGCAAGCCCAGGGTTTTGAACCGGCGACCTCAGTGTTCTAGGTTGACACGTTATCCACTGCGCCACCACAGGTCAGGCCAGTAGTATGGTATTATAACTGAAAGTGTAATATTTAAGAGTTCATACTGATATAAAATGATGAATAAATAAGTAAGTGGGGCAGAAGAGACAGATCGCACATGTAGAAGAATTCCAAATAGTTTATGTAAAAGTTCCACCCTGAAGGAGATGGAGCATAACTCTCACTCCTTATGTAGGCTGCACATAGTGACTCCAAAGAGCACAATATGAAAAGTGGAGAAAAAGTAACTTTACTTTTTTTAAAGCCTGACACACAACCTCAGCTAGCTGATAAGGTGAACAAGAACAGCCCTAAATCATGTTGATAGTATGTACCTTTGATATGACGCAGTGAAAATGGCACTCTAACTCTGCAGTCTCTCTCCCCAAAACCCATAATCTCTGCCTAACCTGAGAAAAACATCAAATTCCAATAGAGAGGCATCCTACAATATAATACCTGAACATCACTCTTTAAACTGTTAGGGTCATCAAAAGGAAAGGAAAGTCTGAGAAATTGTCACAGCCATGAGGA
The DNA here is from genome assembly GCF_036850995.1 of Saccopteryx leptura. Classification (NCBI taxonomy): domain Eukaryota; kingdom Metazoa; phylum Chordata; class Mammalia; order Chiroptera; family Emballonuridae; genus Saccopteryx; species Saccopteryx leptura. Next base: position 56,823,505 of record NC_089510.1, read on the forward strand.
GCCTACAGAAATGCGACAAGAATAGAAACAGGAGTGGGGAAGAGTGAATGAAATCTAGTATGAATGCTGGAAGCATAAGGGCCATATGAGGTTAGTGATGCCAGTCAGCAGGGATATAGCTTTTTCTTCCATCACACTTAACTGCATAGGTGCAGGGGAGGAGTAGGCAGAGTTTAACCACATTTAGTCACTGAATGCTGTGGAATGCGAGAGTTCAAGAAGTTATATAAAAAGAATGATGGACACTGGATGATCAATAGGATTTGTTTGGGTCCAGTGGAGTCAAAGGATCACTGATGTGAAGTACTAGGAGTGAAAAGATAGGCAGTGGAGTACAACTGAGACTTAAAAGCTGCAGTTATTGGTACTGATGAGGTATAGCGTGTGGCCATAGGTGTGTGTGTGTGTGGCTGAGGTAGGCTCAAGGACAAGAGCCTCAGAGATCAGGAAATCATAACAAGCATCTTTGTAGCTATTGAAATTACCATGAATTATGAGTAACATTAGAGATTATATCAGTGTTTGAAACAAAGAAAGGTAGATGGGAGTTTGAAAGCCCAAGAGTTACAGAGGAGGGAGATGGAGACCTCAAAGAGCCAGAAGAGCCTGACCAGGCGGTGGCACAGTGGATAGAGCATCAGACTGGGATGCGGAGGACCCAGGTTCGAGACCCTGAGGTTGCCAGCTTGAGCGCGGGCTCATCTGGTTTGAGCAAAAAGCTCATCAGCTTGGAGCCAAGGTCGATGGCTCCAGCAAGGGGTTACTCGGTCTGCTGAAGTCCCGCGGTCAAGGCACATATGAGAAAGCAGTCAATGAACAACTAAGGTGTCGCAACGAAAAACTAATGATTGATGCCTCTCATCTCTCTCTGTTCCTGTCTGTCTGTCTGTCCCTATCTATCCCTCTCTCTGACTCTCTCTCTCTGTCTCTGTAAAAAAAAAAAAAAAAAAAAAGCCCAAAGAACATTCATCTCCAGGGCCATACAAAAGTGTGGGAGAGAAAAAGCTACCAAGTACTGCTGGTGAGGCAGATTGCTCACTGGGGAGTTGGGCCATAAATTAAGGAGACTGTATATGGGAAGGGGAGGGGGAACAGATATGAAAAAATTAAGGCCAGAAAGGAGAATGAGCAAAGGCACATGGGCATTAGAATGGAGAAGCTGAGGGATGATTGGGAGTCATTAGTTGCTTGTAATCAATAACATTAATGAGGATAAGAGGGTAATAAGATTTATCCCACAGAAGAGAAAAAGTTGTTAAGTGTTTGGTTAAGTACTTGTTTTTATACAGTTCCCTATTAATCCCTTCTGATGGAAGTGTTGAGGCTCACAACAGTCTTAAATTTTTTTTTTTCTAGATTTATTGACTTTAGAGAGAGAGAGAGGAATAAGGGGGTGTATCAAGTCATAGTAGTTGCTTCACGTATGTGCCTTGACCGGGCAAGCCTGGGGTTTCAAACTGGTGACCTCAGCATTGCAGGTCTATGCTTTATCCACTGTGTCACTACATTTCAGGCCAGTCTTATGATCTTAACTTGAAATTAATTGCTATCTCAGGGATAATTTCTTAGATTAAGTTTTTATTTTTTCATTTTTTTAATTTCAGAGAGAGTGAAACATGAATTTGTTGTTCCACTTACTTACATATTCATTGAGTGATTCTTGTATGTGACCTGACCACGAATCAAATCTACGATCTTTGTGTATCAGGACAACACTAACCCACTGATCTACCCAGCCAGGGCTAGAATTAAGTTTTTAAATTAAAATTTTTAAATGAAAAATAGGAAATGTCATTTAATGAGAAGTGAATTTAAGAAAGAAAATAGACACACTCATATACTAATGGTTCAAGTGTTAGCTGGTATTCTTTTTTTGATGGCAGAAACTTTAATTCAGAAATTCTAAATGACCTTGGGCTTAGTGTTTTTAGATATATCAAAAGCATGATCTATGAAAGGAATTTGTCCTGGTTAAAAAAAAACGTTTTTTGTTTTTTTTTTTTAATTTTACTTAATGATTTTAGAGAGAGGAGAGAGAGAAGGGGCAGGAGAAACAGGAAGCATCAATTCATAGTAGTTGCTTCCCATGTGTGCCTTGACCAGGCGAGCCTGGGGTTTCAAACCAGCAGCCTCAGCATTCCAGATCGATGCTTTATCACTGCTTCACCACAGGTAGCATCTTGGTTAAAATTGAAATCTTCTTCTCTGAGAAAGATGTTATTAAGAGAATGAAAAGCCACGTCACCAGCTGAAAGGAAATATTTGCAAAACCCCTGTCTGATATAGGAATGTTACATAAATATACAAAGAACTCTTAAAACTCAACAGTAAGAAAACAAACCACTTTGGGTTTTTTTTTGGGGGGGGGGTTAGCAGGAGATAGAGAAAGAGAAAAGGACAGACAGGAAGGGAGAGAGATGAGAAGCATCAACTGTGGCACTTTAGTCTATTGATTGCTTTCTCATACGTGCCTTGACCAGTGGCCTCTAGTTGAGTCAGTGACCCCTTGCTCAAGCTAACGACCTTGGGCTTCAAGCCAGTGACCTTTGGGCTCAAGCCAGCAACCGTGGGGTCATGTCTATGATCCCACGCTCAAACCAGTAACTCCGTGCTCAAGCTGGATATGCCTACACTCAAGCCGGCAACCTCAGGGTTTCAAACCTGTGTCCTCAATGTCCCAGGTTGATGCTCTATTCCCTGCACCACTGCCTGGTAAGGCAACAACTTTGTTTTAAAATGGGTAATAGATCTGCGTACAACTCACCAAAGAAGATACATAGATGCCAGATAAGTGTGTTTGAAAAGATGTTCAACATTATATCATTTAGAGAATTGCTAAATTAAAACAACAAAGAAATTATAATGGCCTAAAGTCTAAAACATTGACAATGCCAAATGCCAGTAAGGACTTGGAGCAACAGGAACTCTCACTCATTGCTGGAGGGAATACAAAATGGGAGGGCTACTTTGGAAGACAATTTGACAGTTTCCTATAAAACTAAACATACTTTTAATACATGATCCATAACCATGCTTCTTATTATTTAATTACCAAACTGAGTTGAAAACTTAAAACATTTACACAAAAACTACATACAGATGTTTATATTGTCTCTATTCATAATTGTTCAAAACTGAAAACAACCAACTTGTGGAACATATAAATGTACTGTATAAAAGAGTGAATATATAAATAGACAGTGGTGCATTCGTGCAATGGAATTTAATGTTATTTCATAACATTAAAAAGATTAAAAAATAAATGATCATTTAAACCACAGAAAGACTTAGAAGACCATTGCATTCCTAACTGCTTAATGAAAGAATGTAGCCTTCAAAAGGCTGCATATACTCTATGTTTCCAATTATAGAAAGTAAAAAAAGATCAGTGGTTTCCTGGGGCTTAGTTTTAGGGCAGCGAAGTTAGTCAATATGATACTGAATGTTGGGTGCAGGACAGTATGCATTTGTAAAAACCATAGTATTGTACAGTACAAAGAGTGAACCCTAATGCATACTGTAGACTTGATTAATGGAAGTATATCAATATGGGTTCATCACTTGTAACAAGTGTACCTTAATGTAAGATACTGAGTGGGTGGGGTGGGATATGGGAACTTTGTATTATCCACTTCATTTTCTATAAATCTAAAACTTCAAAATATAAATTTTATTTTTATAAATTCCAATTTTAGGAATTTATAAAGAAAATAATCAGGAAAGAACATAAAGAATGCAAGGATTTTCCAGAGGGGATTGGCTTAATTATAACATATCCATTTAATTAACGACACTACATTCAGCCATTAAAATAATTTTATAGCTCTAATATGTTACTTGTATTGATGAGGCTGGAGATATAGCTAGTTTTGTTTTTTGAGGGTTTTTTTTTTTAATCCTTTTTTTTTTCTGAAGTTGGAAATGGTGAGGCAGACAGACAGACTCCTGCATGTGCCCCACCGGGATCCACCTGGCACACCCACCAGGAGGTGATGCTCTGCCCATCTGTGGCATCGCTCTGTTGCAACCAGAGCCATTCTAGTGCCTGAGGCAGAGGCCACAGAGCCATCCTCAGCGCCCTGGCCAACTTTGCTCCAGTGGAGCCTTGGCTGCAGGAGGGGAAGAGAGAGACAGAGAGGAAGGAGAGGGGGAAGGGTGGAGAAGCAGATGGGTGCTTTTCCTGTGTGCCCTGGTCGGGAATCAAACCCGGGACTCTTGCACGCCAGGCCGACGCTCTACCACTGAGCCAACTGGCCAGGGCCTAAAATACTTTTTTTAAAAGCAGTTTTGAGTTCATAGCATAATGGAGAGGAAGGTACAATATTTCGGTATAGCCACTTCCCCACAGATGCATTGCCGCATTATCAACATCCCTCACCAGAGGTTATGTTTCTTAACAATCAGTGCACCTACATTGACACATCGTAATCACCGGAGTCCACAGTTTATAGGGTTCATGCTTGGGGTGGTGTACATTCTGTGGGTTTGGACAGATTTATTATGAATAACATTTCCATCATCATAGTATACACTTTCCTAAAAATTTCCTGTGCTCTGTCTCTTCATCTATAGCTACATACATATAACAAGTTTTTTGTTTTTGTTTTGAAAAGGTGTCAGTCCCCAGCGGGGTAGTCAGTTGGTTAGAGCATCATCCCCATATGCCAGGGTTGTGGGATTTAATCCTCAGCCAGAGCAGAAACAAGAATTCAACCAATGAATGCATAAATAAGTGGAACAATAAATCAGTGTTTTTCCTCTCTCTCCCTTTCATTCCCTCTCTCTTTAAAAAAAAATCAAAAATAAATAAGTGGTTTCAATAAACTACATTGTTTTGACATGTGGTGTGACTTGGAAAATAAACTGGATAATAGTAAATAGGATTGTGGTCATTTTCTTTATACCCTTATATATTATAGTTCTTTTACCAATTTTATTGCATTTGTAACCTCTTCTCCCACCCTCACCAAAATAAAAAGGTGAGCTAATTTTTGAAAAGAAATGAGGGAAATATAACATCTAAGATAAAGGGAAAATACCTATCCAAATGGGTAGAAATAATACCTCACTTTAGTGCTTACAGTGATTGTCTTTTTGGAAAAATATCATAAACTTTCTAAGTGCTTTCTCACTTTGTTGTTAAGTATATAAAAGATGTTCTTTTTTTCAGGCCTTGTATCTGATAGCAACTAATGGAACTCCAGAACTTCAGAACCCAGAGAAACTTTCCCCAATATTTCGGGATTTCTTAAATCGATGTTTGGAGATGGATGTGGAGAAAAGGGGTTCAGCCAAAGAGTTGTTACAGGTGAATTTGAAAATGATGCTATTTTGGGGAAAAGTTGACATTTTTACATTACCAACAGGAAGTTTACATAGGTTATTAGTTACATTTCACTGCTCATTCATCACCAGGAGCATAGCAGCTGTCTCAGTGTAAGATTTCCTTTGCTGGGACTAACATACCCATTATATTACAATAAATATATGAGTTTTTGCATATTACCAATTTTCAGACCAATTCATTGCTGGCATGGGTATCATTTGACCCATTTTTTAATATTAGGGAAACTAAAAAGATGATGCTTTCAACTATAAAAGTGATATATTGGGTTCTGCTGATTTTATGTAGGCAGTGAAATCTGTGTCTATTAAATACCATATTTTTCGCTCCATAAGATGCACCTGACCATAAGACCACACCTAGGGTTTTAAGGAGGAAATAAGAAAAAAAAATATTCTAAACCAAATGGTGTGTTAAAATATTTAATAAAATACCATACTTTTTGCTCTATAAGACACATGGGCGTTTTCCCCTCTACTTTTTTGGGTGAAAAGTGCATCTTATGTAGTGAAAAATATGGTAAGTGATGTTCCATTAAAAATCTTTAATTGAAAGGAAATATTTAGCTTCTAAACTGGTGGCATTTCTACATTTATTTTTCTCCCTTTTTTCTGGCAGCATCCCTTCCTGAAACTGGCCAAACCATTATCTAGTTTGACACCACTGATTATGGCAGCTAAAGAAGCAATGAAGAGTAATCGTTAACAGCATTGCTGTGGCCTCAGAGTCTCCGTTTTCTTAAAGAAGTCTTTTAATATATGAAAATTATTACTCTTTGGGGGTATAAGGAAATGGTCTGCATAACATGGAGGAAAAAAGCAAACTACTACTTCCTGAAGACAACCAAGAGAAAATTGCAAAACAGAATGCCAACTTTCTAGTGAATCCCTTCTTTAGGGTCCAAAAGGAGTTGTAGACTGAATCACTAGCCTTATTTCTTTCAGCAGACAGCCCATCAGGGCCATTTATCATGCTTGAGATTTGCATTTTATTTTGCTGACTTCATTGAAATAGATCCCATTCATTGTCCCTTTGGGAGGATTTTCAGTACTTGAATGGTAGATTTGAGTTTTTCAGAGTATTTGTTTCATCTGCTAGTCTTCTTTTCTCTCTGTAGCTTTCTTTTTCCTTGACTTGCTCCTTTTGAGTTGCTTTGAGAAATTTTTCTTAGGCCTAAATTTGAGACAAGTTTGATAGAAATTATATAGCTCCTTATATTGGCAGAGGAGTTTGATATGTTTTAACTTTGTATAGAAGTTAGAACCAGCTATTGTACATGTAATATTTCAGTTCATAATTTGAACTAGGGAAAGGGAAGAAAATTATGTGATTTTTACCTTTTTTAACAAATGTGAAAGTCAATTTTAGAATTTCATGGCAGTGACGTGTTTGGCATTTGTCACATGTATAGAGAGGACTGATAATCTATATTTATAACTAAATCATTTAGATAGAAAAGGAATCCCATTGACTATACCTCTTTACAGTTTTGTTTCCTTTTTGACTGTTATCTCTTTGGATTTGGCTTCAGGAACCAAAGTGATTTGTTCTTGTTTCAACTTTTGTTAATGCCGCTACTTTACCTTTACCCTTTTTTCTCCTTCATTTTGGAAATAAGTTTCTGTATATGTTGTAATTTTAGTTTGTTTTTTAATTAACCCTCCTTACCCTACTCCCTCTCCATGGTAAATAATATAATAACCATTACATTTTCAGAATTTAAAAATTAACTCTCTTTCCATCTAAAGGAGAAATATATTTGGAGCAGTAGAGACAAAGTGAGAGACTTGAACCTTGGTGAGCTCTAATATAATTAGATGTGATTATATTCATGAAAGAGAAACTCAGTTATATAGAGATGCAGCTTCTGACCAGTAAACTGTTGAGATTTGTTACAAACATTGTTCCCAAACCCACTACCAGTGTTTTAATTTCTGAAAACTTAAGTGACAGAGTACTTCTTGATAAAGTCATGGATCATTGGAGCTGTTGACTTTAGATTTTTTTCAAATAAGTAAGTAATATGCAAAAAAAAACTGGAGAAAGGAAGAAAAATGGAGTATTCTTGTTGATAGCAATACTTTTTTAAAAAAGATTTTTAAAGGTCTGTGACCTCTAGCATTAATTATTAGAGTGCCCTTTCTTCTCTACCCCCCTCCCCATCTCTTCTTCCTCTCTCATTTATTTTATTTTGGATTTGGATGCAGTGTTGCCCCTTCTGGTATGCCAAGAGCCACATAAAAGAGAAAAATCTGATTTGGTTCTGGGACATGGGACTGTTCCAACCATTCTCCTACTTACCATCCTGTAATAATACAAATCATAAATAAAAACAGTTTTGATATTTTGGAGTATATTATGGGAGAACTAGTACAGCTTCATTTTTTATCATTCCCATCATCTGTGTATAAGATACAGGTATAAGGTTAGAGATGGCTGTTTTTTATTGATAATGCAGGAAAGTTTTTTCACACAAAATAAGTGAAATAGTTGAAGAAACTTATCTAGAGCACTTAATGGTCTCTGTTTTCAATTCGACTCTTGATTTCATGTTTCTCTGGATTGGCCTTCTGTAGCTTTTACTAAATTATAGAAACAAGGCTGTTTATTTCTGGTGGAAAGCTACATTGCCTCTTTGAATTCCAGATTTGAACATTCTTTGTAAATAAGTTGTCTGAATGGATTATGATGAAGAAGATGCTACCAACGAAAACCAACTAGATGATAAGACTGTGATTATCATGACCACTAGATGGCACTTCCATACATACGTCATAAAGAACATGTTCATTGAATACAATGGCAATGTCCCATTTTTATTTCTCTGACTCAACAACGGTTTTCAGTTTATAGAAGCAGTTTGGGATTTATATTTACAACTTTTGATGGTTACCTGCACGTCCATTGCTGGCAACGGACTTTGTCATTAAAACCTGACTCCTAGGCTAAGGGAGCTACACTGTGGTTTATTCTTTACTTACTTGGATAAACTAATTTGTAATAGAAATATACTTTGGTTAATTCTGAAATGTGTCCTTTTTAAACAAAATAATCATAAAAGCAATATGTAATTGTGATTTATTAGTTAATTTTAAATTAAAATGTTTAGATCTTGTTGAAAGAAAATTTATATCTGAATCAAGATTCATGTTTTTTAACTGCCTTTTGTAGTCACCCTTTTTGTCATCACTTTAGAATGAAAAGTCCTATTGAAATCTAAAAGTCACCTTAGTCCTTTTGCATTATTAGGACAGTATTTCTGTAGTACTTATTTATTACATTTTAGACTTGAGCAGTCTCCACGTTTCCTTCTTTTCTTGTTCCTTTTGCTGTTTTTAGGGACAGTTAAAACTGGGAAATCATGAAAATACTGATTTTATTCCACCTAGAATAGTAAACAAGTAGAGTGATTGTGATAGCATCAGAAACCAAAGCTAACACAACTCTCTTCATATGTTGAGTTCCTGACTCATAATATAAACTCTCTTCCCTTCCACATATAAATACTTAGCTGCTTTTCTAATTACCACCAGTCCTAAACACACCTGTGCCTTTAATATGAATTTAAAACTACCTATGACTATTTCCTGTAGGGCTCACATAAACACGTTTGTTTAAATATACTGTATTCTAGCCAAAATAATTTCTAGATCCATTGGGCAGTAGCTATAGTTAGGAAAGAAGGCATGCTTAAAGATTTTGCATCAGTTTTTTTAATCTAAAAGTTTTAAAATATACTGAGATCCATACCCAATGAAACATCAGAAAATCATTTCTAGAGTAGAGCCAAAATCCAGATGCGTACTCGTGAGGGTTTTTTATAGTAGGATTTCATAGTAATATTTTTTTAAAATATTGTCTCCCTTGTCTTTATTGCTCCCACAACAGATGTTTAAACAAAATCAGTTTTTCTACAGGGCATGTACTGTATTTTTCGCTCCATAAGACGCACTTTTTCCCCCCAAAAAATGGAGAGGAAAATGCCCGTGCATCTCATGGAGCGAAAAATATGGTATTTTATTAAATATTTTAACACACCATTTGGTTCAGAATATTTTTTTTATTTTCCTCCTTAAAACCCTAGGTGTGTCTTGTGGTCAGGTGCGTCTTATGGAGCGAAAAATACGGTATATGCGTGTGTAGAAGAAAGAAAAAAACACGCACACTTTTTTCTCTCAACACATTTATTGACCACTTTGGCAAAGACACTGGTAAATATTGTGGGAATTACAAAGGAGACTCATGCACTGGACTGGTCTTGAGAGAAGTGAAGTCTTTCTCATTCACCGTTCTAGAATGTTGCCAAATGAGAAGGAAAAAGAGAATTATATTTGGAATTGGACATTTTTGGTAGGAATGTATTGCTTTTTTTTTCTTTTTTGTCTTGGTAGAAGTGTAAGTGAAAGCAGCTTTTGTTTTGTCTTCAAATTTTATATTGACTTATTTTTTAATTTAATCCCATTTGAGTATTTAATTGTTATATTGACATTAACTGCTGTATTTGATGACTTTGTTCAATAATTTTGTTCTTTCAGGGCTAGAAATAAACTTTTTATGTTCATTTTTCCCTTTCCTAAACTTCTTTAAATTAGAATACTTTGAAAGAATAAATATAATAGATTTTCAAGGAGCATTCTAGTATTTTTAAGGATAATTTTTTTTTTGAGTGATAGAAAGACAGGGGCAGACAGAAAGAGATATGAGAAGCATCAACTCATAATCTCATAAGTACTTTGATTGGGGGTGGGGTAGCCAAGCCAGTGAAGTTAGGCTTTAAGCCAGCAACCTTTGGGCTCAAGCCAGTGCCCATGGAGTCATGTCTATGATCCCACACTCAAGCTGGATGAGCCTGCACTCAAGCCCGCAACCTTGGGGTTTTGAACCTGGGACCTTAGTATCCCAAGCTGATGCTCTATCCACTGCACCACTGCATGGCACCATTTTTTTTTTTTTGTATTTTTCTGATGCTGGGAACGGGGAGGCAGTCAGACAGACTCCCACATGCGCCCGACGGGGATCCACCCGGCACGCCCACCAAGGGGCAATGCTCTGCCCATCTGGGGCGTCGCTCTGTTGCGACCAGAGCCACTCTAGCGCCTGAGGCAGAGGCCATGGAGCCATCCCCAGCGCCCGGGCCATCTTTGCTCCAATGGAGCCTTGGCTGCAGGCGGGGAAGAGAGAGACAGAGAGGAAGGAGAGGGGGACGGGTGGAGAAGCAGACGGGCGCTTCTCCTGTGTGCCCTGGCCGGAAATCAAACCCAGGACTTCCGCACGCCAGGCCGACGCTCTACCACTGAGCCAACCGGCCAGGGCCTATGGCATCATTTTGAATGTATTACAAAGCCCAAATTAGAAAGGCTTCCCGAGCCCTGGCTGGGTAGCAGAGTTAGTTAGCATAGTCCTGATACACCAAGGTTGCAGATTCAATCCCCAGTCATGGCACACGGAAGAATCTAGCAATGAATGCATAAATGAGTGGAACAACAAATTGATGTCTGTCTCTCTCAAATCATTAAGTTAAAAAAAATTTTTTTTTAAGAATTCCAGAGCCTGACCAGGTGGTAGTGCAGTGGATAGAGAGCATCGACCTGGGATGCTGAGGATCCAGGTTCAAAACCGCAAGGTCACTTGCTTGAGCATGGGATCATAGACATGACCCCATGGTCGCTGGCTTGAACAAGAGGTCACTGACGGGTAGAGCCCCCCAATCAAGGCACAAATAAGAAAGCAATCAATGAACAATTAAAGTGCCACAACAATGAGTTGATCCTTCTCACCGTTCTCCCTTCCTGTCTATTCCTCCCCCCCCCCCCCCCCCCCCCCCCCGCTTAAAAAATGGTGGAAGGAGCTTCCAGAAATTCTGGGTAGTAAGCAAGAGCCTTTTCCTCTTCTAAACCAAGTTCAGAATAAATTTCTTAGTAATGTTGTCAGATCCAGGCAAACACTTCTGATCTATTTTAATACCTCCAGTAAGGTGGCCTGAAATTCTAATGCTTACTTGGCTGAAGTAATAAGAATCTACTAGTATTTGTGTTAAATGCACCAAGAGAACTTTAATAAAAGTGCAATGCTTTAAGGCATTAATTCATTATATGCATTTAAGTTGGAATGTTGGCTACCCCGACCTGGAGAACAGCTGCAATATAGAGAGTTCACTATCAAAAACCAAAGTTATACATTTATTTCTAGCATGGAGTGGGTGGTGTAGGCAATGACAGCTTAAAATATATTTGCCATAGTTGGTGCTATTAATTTGTATTTCTTTATAGCAAATGCTTAAAACATCTGCCTAAGAAAAGTTCAGAAATGCCTGTATGATTGATTTGAAAAGTACAATCTGTATGAGCTTACTGCATGCTTTACTACTTTGATATTCGTGGCATTTTTTAAAATTAGGAACTTTTTTTTATTTTTATTTTTTTTACAGAGCCAGAGCCAGAGAGAACATATAGGGACAGACAGACAGGAATGGAGAGAGATGAGAAGCATCAATCATCAGTTTTTTGTTGCGACACCTTAGTTGTTCATTGACTGCTTTCTCATATGTGCCTTGATGGGGGTGGGGGGGGGGTGGACTCCAGTCAAGCCAGTGATCCCGTGCTCAAGCTGGTGAGCTCATGCTCAAGCTGGTAAGCCTGTACTCAAGCCAGCAACCTTGGGGTTTCAAAGCTGGGTCCTCTTGAGTCCCAGCTCGATGGTCTATCCACTGTGCTACTGCTGGTCAGGAAGTGAGTTCCCAGCTTTAAACTTCCCCACTTTCAAATCCTGCTACACAGAAGCAGTTGCTTTTAACTGAGCTTTGTAACATGCATTAACCTTCACCTTTCTGAATTATATACTTAAACAGCTTTTTATGGACATTTCTAAATTTTACTTTAGTAACTTCCTATTCTGATGGTTGAGGATTTCAACTCCCTTTGGTCTCCCAAAAATAGAGATGGGATTTTTTTTTTTGTATTAAGTGAGAAACGGGGAGGCAGAGAGACAGACTCCTGCATGTGCCTGACCAGGATCCACCCGGCAAACCCACTAGAGGGTGACGCTCTGCCTATCTGGTGCGTTGCTCCGTTGCAACTGGAGCCATTCTAGCACCTGAGGTGGAGGCCATGGTGCCATCCTCAGCACCTGGGCCAACTTTCTTCAGGAAATTCTATGGAGCCTTGGCTGCAGGAGGGGAAGAGAGAGAGAGAGAAGAGAGGGGAAAGGGTGGAGAAGCAGATAGGCACTTCTCCTGTGTGCCCTGACCAGGAATTGAACCAGGACATCCACATGCTGGGCCTATGCTCTACTACTGAGCCAACTGGCCAGGGCCTGACATGGCTTTTTTTTTTTTATTCAATAGAAGAAAGTTTTTACCTCGTGACTATGTTGGAGTGTTGTTCACTTGAGTCAAGTTATTGTTACTTGTCATTTACAGCTAACTCTTTGCTTTTCCTGTTAATTTTCTTTTTGTTTCCTTTGAAAACTTCTATGCTCCTCTTACTGATTTTTTCCAAAATCACCACATAATTACAAAAGCCCAGTGAAAACTATTTTCTATGCAGTCTCAGATAATGAACCTCCTCCTTTCCTGGAGTTTAATTGGGACTGCAGTCTGGATGGACTGTTGTTGCTCTCCAGGCCTTGGGCCCTGCTGGCATCTCAAACTCAAGTTCACTTTTCTCCTGAGTTAGATCTTTGGTTTCCTGACCACTGTATCTAATTGCAGGATTTATTCCCTCATTTTGGAGAAGCACGTCTTGACTTGGTTTATGAGAAAGGGTGCCTAGAGGTAAGATCTTTAAGAAGTTGCATGTCTAACAATGGCACATGTTTAAAACACTATAGGATTTTAGGTTGGAATCATCTTAAGAATTTTGAAGTCACGGCTTCATTGTCTTTTAACTCGCCATTTCTGGTAACATTAATGTAACCCATTTTTCTGCTTCAGGAGATTTTGTTCTGAAGTTTTACCATGAAGTGCCTTGGTGAAGTTTTATGTGTTTTAATTAGCTTTGAGCATTTGACAATATGTCTTGGTCACAGACACATTTCCTTCAGCTCTGGGAAATTCTTATTATTTCTTTAATAATCACCACATTCCCCCCCCCCATTATTTCTGGAATTCCAGCATTGATCTTCTGTTTTTCTTTTCTTTCTCAATTTCTATCTCTGCCTTTTAACTAAGAGAATTTCCTGATTTGACCTCTGAGCCTGTTTTGAGTGTATATCAAGTATCACATTTTTAATTTCCAACAGTTTATTCCTTTTTTCTGATCTCCCTTCTTATAGCTTTCTGTTTTTCATGTCACAAATTCAATCTTTTTCCTGAAGTATTAATTTTAGGTTTTTTCTTGGTAATTCGAACTGCCACAACAAAATACCATAGGCCAGGGGTCCACCAACTTTTTGCACAGGGGGCCAGTTTACTGTCCCTCAGACCGTTGGAGGGCCAGACTATAAAAAAATACTATGAACAAATCCCTATGTACACTGCACATATCTTATTTTAAAGTAAAAAAACAAAACGGGTCCTGGCCGGTTGGCTCAGTGGTAGAGCGTCAGCCTGGTGTGCAGGAGTCCCGGGTTTGATTCCCGGCCAGGGCACACAGGAGAGGTGCCCATCTGCTTCTCCACCCCTCCCCCTCTCCTTCCTCTCTGTCTCTCTCTTCCCCTCCTGCAGCCAAGGCTCCATTGGAGCAAAGTTGGCCTGGGCACTGAGGATGGCTCTGTGGCCTCTGCCTCAGGCGCTAGAATGGCTCTAGTTGCAAAAGAGCAACGCCCCAGATGGGCAGAGCATCACTCCCTGGTGGGCATGCCGGGTGGATCCCGGTCGGGCACATGCGGGAGTCTGACTGCCTCCCCGTTTCCAACTTCAGAAAAATACAAAAACAAAACAAAAAAAACCAGAAACAAATATTTATACAATATTTAAAATAAAGAACAAGTAAATTTAAATCAACAAACTGAACAGTATTTCAATGGGAACTATGGGTCTGCTTTTGGCTAATGAGATGGTCAGTGTGCTCCTTTCACTGACCACCAATGAAAAAGGTGCCCCTTTCGGAAGTGCAGCGGGGGCTGGATAAATGGCCTCAGGGGGCTTCTCACAGTCCTGGAGGCTTGGAAGTCCAAGATCACGATGTTGGCCAGGTAGGTTTCAATCTGAAGTCTCTTGGTTTGTAGGCTGCCACCATCTTGCTGTATGTTTCCAGGACCCTTTCTATCGTATATATGCACATAGGAAGGAAGCAGTCTCTCTGGTATCTCTTATAAGGACACTAACCCATGGTGAGGCCCCACCCTCATGACCTCATCTAACCCTAATTACCACTCAAAGCTCCCATCTTCAAGTCACAATACAGTGGGGGTTAGGACTTCAATATATAAATTTAGGGAGACATATTCAAGTCCATAATAGGTCTTCTTTTCCCAAGGTTGTTTTTTTTCTCCTAGTCTCAAATTGTGTATTATTTCTGGGTTCTTTGGTTTGTTTGTTTTTAACTCACAGTTTTTTTGTTTTTTAACTGCTATCTGGTGAATACCTGCAGATTAATGCTGTTTCTATAATTACAATAGTATAGCACTGTCTGGAACTGCAGTAAAAAATTCTATCTCATTTACACATTGATTTTTCTCAATTCTCATCTGGGTAAGCAATCCACCAGTTACTCATTTTACTTGTAGGGCCTTTTTTCTCCCTTTTCTTCAGGCTCTCTCTGTCATGACTCCCGACTCCCTTTATTCCACCATCTCAACACATCCTTCTACCCTAGTGCCAGAATTCTCTGTGTTTCTGTCTTTGCCTTCTTCCTGTGGCAGTGGAAGATACTCTTTCCATGTCCTCAGTCCACTCTCACTTATCCCAGCTCACCTGTCCCTCGTCTCTCAACCTCAGCAAAACAAGCATGTTTATATATATATATATATATATTTTTTTTCCTTTTGAAAGAAACTTCCTTTGACTTTTTACAAATTGCTTTTTTGAAGATCTTTATTCATTTTACAGAGAGAGAGAAGGAGGGGAGGGAAAAGAATTATCAATTTATAGTTGCTTCACTAGTTCATTGATTGCCTGTTGTATGTGCCTTGACCAGACAAGCCCAGGGTTTTGAACCAGCGATTTCAGCATTCCAGATCAACACTTGATCCCCTGCACCACCACAGGTCAGGTGTCTTCTGGAAAGAGAAGATCAGAATTACTGTTTTTCTCTTCATTAGCATATTGTATCTGTCCTCAGTATGTCATTGAAACTACCCGTACCAGCAGCACAGTGACTACTGAATTTCCTGGAGATTCTCAAACCATCAAAAGGATGACTCCCTCAACTATTAGCCAGTGTGCTCACTGGTGTTTCTGAGAATTCTTAAGATTCTACTTGTTATGAGACTTCTTGTGAAATAGAGGGCATTTATTCTTAGCTTTTTAAAAATACTATGACCAGGTAACCTGTGTTGGCGCAAAGGATAGAGCATCCACTAGGGATGCCAAGGTCACTGGCTTGAGTGCAGATTCACCAGGTGAGCGTAGGTTTACCACTTGAATGTGGGATCATTGACATGATCCTAAGGTCACTGGCTTGAAGCCCAAGGTCATTCACTTGAAGTCCAACATTGCTGAGTTGAGCCCAAGGTCGCTGGCTTGAGCAAAGGTTACTTGCTTGGCTTTAGCCCCCCAGTCAAAGCACACATAGGAAGCAATCAATGAACAACTAAAGTGAAGTAGCTATAAGTTGATGCTTCTCATCTCTCTCTTCCCTCCTTTCTCCCTTCCTGTCTCTCTCTCAAAATAATAATAATAAATACTATGAACAGGTGTTTAGGCTATGTACAGAATATGATGTAGGCATCGATTTGGTCAGCTTTTAGTAGGATTCTGTTTTCACCATTGAATATACAATATACAGGCAGGTCTTGGTGAATTTAGCAATTGGAGGGGGAGAGTGGTGATAAAAAGCGCAGATTCTAAAAAATTTCACATTTTGTGATGTACATTGAAGAATAGGTTTGCCTTCCTGATAATTTGTTTAGTCCTAAAAACTATTTTTGTTCCTTGAGCTTGTTAATGTAGAAAACCAAGAAAGAAAAGCTTACCTAGGAGTGTGCTAAGTGACAGAAAGCTAGCTCGGCCTTATGAAACAGTTGTAGATTCTTGGTTAGAAATTAAGAGTTGATAAGAGTTCATGAGCACCTATGTCTTTGTAAGAGATTTTTTTTTCTTTTCCAAGTGAGAGGAGGGTAGATAGACTCCCATATGCGTACCAACCAGGATCCACTTGGCAACTCCCACCTGGGTCAATGCTCTGTCCATCTAGGACCATGTTCACAACTGAGCTATTTTTAGCACCTGAGGTTGAGGCTGCATGGAGCCATCCTTAGTGTCTGGGCCAATGTTCTCAAACCAGTTGAGCCATTGCTGTGGGAAGAGAAGAGGGGAGGATGGAGAAGCAGATGGTCGCTTCTCCTGTGTGCCCTGACTGGGAATCAAACCCAGCACTTCCACACGTCAGGCTGCTCTACCAATGAGCAAACTGGCCAGGGTGAGATTTTTATCACCTCCATAATCCTGATTATAACTGTTTTACCTACACATCTTTTCACTTGTGTACGAGACTAAAAATATTGTATTTCTATAAAAATATGTTTAGTAAATAAGTGATATATTCATATATATCATTAGTTATATATCCATTGTATTTAATTTGTAACCCAAAGGGTGATTATTTTGAAAGGAACAACATTCATATAGACATATAATTTCTGTTATACTTGTTAAGAGATACCTATCACGCTACCTTATATCAACCGATCGAGTTTGTGTTCTGTGGCAAGTAAAAATGTCTTGCTCAAGTTGTGTTGCCTTTTTTAAGAAAAACAAAACAATCAAAATGGAGTAATAGTGACACATGCATTCCTGTCTTTCATTCTTAGATCTGCAGTTATTCACAGCATCATGAAAGCATTGCCAAAAATTATTTTTCTCTATTTCTTAATGAATTACTTCATTTTATACTTCTCTAGTATTTGAAGTCAGAAGTGCACCATTTTTAAAAACTTTGATTTGGGCCATAGGTTAAGGAATGTTTAATAGTCTAAACTGATTTTGATTGCTCTATTGTCATGAAAATCTTTGAGGAGTTTTGTAGTCGAAATTAGAAGACATTTTATTTATTTATTTATTTAATTGTGTTTACATAGATTCTAGGAGAAGACATTTTAATCACATTCAATATTCCTTATATTTTAAGTTTTGCTAATTTAAGTTGTACTGCTAATAACTTTGTTGAAGAGCTTTGTCAACAAACTAAAACCTCAACCATATGTTTTTACAAGCTATTGTCACTATTTTGATCATGCTCTTTCTTGGTGACGTGAGAAGTGTTTAAATGTTTGATTATTTCTCTTATTCATCTATAGATCCTTTAGAGTATGTTCCAAGACTAAGGCATCATTGAAAAGTAAGTCGGGTATATGGATAAGCCACTTTCATATCTTGCATTGTCAGCCAAGCAAATACCTACTTTTCCACTTCCTTTTGTCTATGCCTATTTTACTACTGATATACTCCACTGTGTGCCTGTTGTGTCCTGTTTCAGTATTTCTTTCTTTTTTTTTTTTTTGTTTGGCAGAGACAGGGAGAGTCAGAGAGAGGGACAGATAGGGACAGACAGGAAGGGAGAGAGATGAGAAACATCAATTCTTTGTTGCAGTTCCTTAGTTGTTCATTGATTGCTTTCTCATATGTGCCTTGACCACGGGCCTTCAGCAAACTGAGTAACCCCTTGCTTGAGTCAGCGACCTTGGGTCCAAGCTGGTGAGCCTTGCTCAAACCAGATGAGCCCGCGCTCAAGCTGGCGACATTGGGGTCTCGAACCTGGATCCTCCACATCCCAGTCCGACACTCTATCCACTGCACCACCACCTAGTCAGGCAGTATTTTTTTTTTTTAATGACAAAGCACAGCTGACCCAAAGTATTATCTGAAGAAGTCTGAGTACTTGTGTACTTTCTGCTGCATGTTTCATCATCAGTAAACACTGCAAGACAGGCTTTATTAAATCTTTTTTCGGGGGTGTGGGGCTGGTTTCATCATATAGTCAGTTTGAACCTGAGAGTTTTTTCTAAATAAAAGTAGGGTGTATAATGTAAAATTTTGTTGCCAGTGAGAGGACCAGTTAAGCTTTCAACAGTACTATTCTAATAGAACATACACTAAAAATTGTTACTGTAAATTGTTTTTTGTTTATTTGCAGGGGTAATAAAGCCTACATCATAGGGTTTTTTTAGGGTCAAATGAAATAATTTCACATAAAATGTTTGGAATTGTGCCTAGCACATAGTATGCATTCAACAAATGTGATCTGTATATACTTTGTTTACTGTCCATTGGACAGTCCTTTATGAAAGTGCAGGAGCAGAGGGAGAACCGAGAAGGCTGCACAGAGCATTGCCTCCCCCCCCCACCTCTCATCTTTTTAAAAATGTATGCATAACACATATATTTTTAAATTGTTTTATTTATTGATTTGAGAGAGAGACACATAGAAACACTGATCTCATTCTTGTATGTACCCTGACAGGGGATTGAACCGGCAACCTCTGAGCTTCAAGATGATGCTCTAACCAACCAAGCTATCCCACCAGAGCTGCATAATATATCTTTTTTTTTTTTTTCATTTTTCCGAAGCTGGAAACGGGGAGGCAGTCAGACAGACTCCCGCATGTGCCTGACCGGATCCACCTGGCATGCCCACCAGGGGGCGATGCTCTGCCCATCTGGGGCGTCGCTCTGTCGCATCCAGAACCATTCCAGCGCCTGAGGCAGAGGCCACAGAGCCATCTTCAGCGCCCAGGCCATCTCTGCTCCAATGGAGCCTTGACTGCTGGAGGGGAAGAGAGAGACAGAGAGGAAGGAGAGGGGGAGGAGTGGAGAAGCAGATGGGCACTTCTCCTGTGTGCCCTGGCCAGGAATCGAACCCGGGACTTCTGCACACCAGGCCAACGCTCTACCACTGAGCCAACCGGCCAGGGCCTGCATAATATATCTTAAGGAATTATATTGCAAATACTATACAAAGAAAACTCCAGTATATTCTTGTTTGGTAATTTATTGTGAAGTTGCGTATTTTATTTTACAGTATTGCATATTACACATAACTTGAAATATGAGACACTGCATTATAACTGAGGTAGTCATTATCCTGAAGACCTAGAAAGAAAAATATACTTTGGTATCAGTTTATATGTTAAAGTGTGGT
Organism: Saccopteryx leptura; assembly: GCF_036850995.1. Lineage (NCBI taxonomy): Eukaryota > Metazoa > Chordata > Mammalia > Chiroptera > Emballonuridae > Saccopteryx > Saccopteryx leptura. Next base: position 56,843,086 of record NC_089510.1, read on the forward strand.
TAAAACAGATTAACAGTTGTAAGTATACAAAACAGTTTATTGTATTATTTGTCTTATAATTGTCATATCCTTACTTATTATTATCTTTTAGGTAACGATGGCTGGTAATTTAACCAATGGCCAATAAAAGTGAATACTTAAACAATACCTACTTTTGCCTACCCCGGTATATTAATAAGTTTGACTATAAATAACAGGTACCCAAGAGCTACTCTAACCAAACAGGACTTTAAATCTCACAAAAAGAAAGTCCAGTGTAGTCACTCTAGAATTGTCAAGGCTTCTGTCCATATTTTCACTCCATCATTCTTATCATGTAGGTCTATATCTTTAAGCCTTTTGCCACAAATACAAGATGGCTGCTCCATCTCCAGTCTTGTGTCCAGGTGTCAGGCAGTAAGAAGAAAGGATGATTTTTAAAAAGGCAAACAGGGCCTGACCAGGTGGTGGAACAGTGGAGAGACCATCAGACTGGGCAGAGGACCCAGGTTTGAAACCCCAAGGTCTCCAGCTTGAGCGTGGGCTCATCCAGCTTGAGTGTGGAATCACCAGTTTGAGCACGGTGTCACTGGCTTGAGTGTGGAATCATAGACATGACCCCATGGTCACTGGCTTGAGCCCAAAGGTGGCTGGGTTGAAGCCCAAGGATGCTGACTTGAACTCAAGGTCACTGGCTTGAGCAAGGGGTCACTCGCTCTGCTGTAGCCCCCTGGTCAAGGCAAATATAAGAAAGCAATCAATGAACAACTGAGGTGTTACAACAAAGAATTGGTGCTTATCTCTCTCCCTTCCTGTCTATCTGTTTGTATCTTCCCCCTCTCTGTCTGTCTCTGTCTCTCTCGCTAAAAAAAAAAAAAAAAAGAAAAGAAAAGCAACAAGAATAAATAAGCTTCGCCTGACCAGGCGGTGGCGCAGTGGATAGAGCGTCGGACTGGGATGCAGAGGACCCAGGTTCGAGACCCCGAGGTCACCAGCTTGAGCAAAGGCTCATCTGGTTTGAGAAAAAGCTCACCAGCTTGGACCCAAGGTCGCTGGCTCGAGCAAGGGGTTACTCGGTCTGCTGAAGGCCCACGGTCAAGGCACATATGAGAAAGCAATCAATGAACAACTAAGATGTGGCAACAAAAAACTGATGAGTAATGCGTCTCATCTCTCTCCATTCCCATCTGTTTGTCCCTATCTATCCCTCTCTCTGACTTTCTCTGTCTCTGTTAAAAAAAAAAAATTAAAAAGTAAATAAGCTTGGAAAGTCTCTACTGGGTAAGTGTTGATTCTGAAACCTATAAAGTGGAAGATTCGGCCCAAGGCCATGTTAAATTGACTGGTAGCCACACCTGGGATACCTGTTGACTATTTTGAGCTATGAGAGATAGATATGCCAGGAATCTATTCTCTGGGGTGAGAGCAGCCCCAACATTATTCATCAATGTTACTGCCTGCTGATCTAGGCTCTTCAGTAGTCCCCAAGTGATCCCTGGGGCTTGTGAGGTACATCTCATTGGTCCTCATGTTGGATTCAGAGTCAGGCGTTGTATCTCTGGGACCAATTGTTCGGGGTTCATAATGTATCTTAACTCTGGAGGGAGATCCACTCCGTTCCTGTAGGTAAGGAAACACAAACCGACCCTCAACTTTGTGTTAAAACAGGATAAGGTCCTTCCCATGGAGATCCTGGTTCCCAAACATGGACATATACCTGCTGGTCCTGAGAGAAATGTTTGGTTGTTTTGGAGTAATGCCATTCAATAGCAGGAAGATTGTCTTTAACAAGATTCAAAAAATTTAAGTTGTATAAAGCCATAGCTAATACAACTTAGCTATGATCCCTCAGGGACTCTAATTGTCCACAGGGACTCCCCTCTTTTGTTTTTTAACATAGGTTTTTAAGGTGTGGTGAGCACATTTAATACAGACCTGTCCTGTTGGATTATAAGGGATACCTGTAACATGTTTAATATTCCAGTTCTGTAGAGCTATTTGGAATACCTCAGAAGCATAGCAAGGGCCATTGTCTGTTTTAATTACTTGAGGGCAGCCAAGAACGAAATGGACTCTAAGAGGTGAAAAAGCATGAAATGTTCCTTTCCCGGTAGCAGAAGTGGTGTGGATCATGCCTGAATGGGTATCTATAGTAACATGAGAATACTTAAAATGACCAAAGGTAGGTTCATGAGTGACATCAGTTTGCCATATGCTATTAGGAGTAAGACCTCTGGGATTGCTGCCATGGCCTGAAGACTTTCCCAAATGAAGTTGACAAGGACAAACCTTCACAAATTTTTTGACCTGTAAAAAGTAATAGGAAAATTTTTCTTTAATGATAGGGTGTTTTGATGGTGAAATTGAGCTGTAGTGGCCTGTTGAAAGGCAACTGAACAAGCTGCAACGATATTATCAGCTTGTTGATTACCTGTAAAGAGCGGGCCAGGCAAGTCTGTATGACCTGATGTGGGCAATAAAAAGAGGATGATTATCAAGAAGGGACTGCAGCATTAAAAAATTGTGACAATAAAGATTTATTTGGGATATCTTTAATATGTGCTGTCTCTATATGTAATAGAGTATGGACAAAATAACGTGCATCAGAAATGATATTGAGAGGCTGATCAGGAAATGTCTGCAGAGCTAAAATTACTGCTCCAAGCTCTGCTCCCTGAGTAGTGGCAAAACCAGTTTCTACATAGGATTGCCAAGTTGTAACTTTCCAAGTGATAGCAGCTTTTCCTGTTTTACCTGATCCATCAGTAAATACCATAAGGGCAGTAGGAATAGGCCGTTTAAGTACTTTTACTGGTAAACAGATAGAAAATTTATGAAATAGAGTAAGGAGTTTGGAAGATGGAAAGTGGTGAGACACCTGTTTAAAAAATCAGCCGTGGCCCTGGCCGGTTGGCTCAGTGGTAGAGCATCGGCCTGGCGTGCAGAATTCCCAGGTTCGATTCCCGGCCAGGGCACACAGGAGAAGCGCCCATCTGCTTCTCCACCCCTCCCCCTCTCCTTCCTCTCTGTCTCTTTCTTCCCCTCCCGCAGCCGAGGCTCCACTGGAGCAAAGATGGCCCGGGCGCTGGGGATGGCTCCTTGGCCTCTGCCCCAGGCGCTAGAGTGGCTCTGGTCGCAACAGAGCGACGCCCCCGGAGGGGCAGAGCTTCGCCCCTGGTGGGCGTGCCGGGTGGATACTGGTCGGGCGCATGCGGGAGTCTGTCTGTCTCTCCCATTTCCGGCTTCAGAAAAATACAGAAAAATAAATAAGTAATCAGCCAATGCTGCTTGCCAGTGGCAGCTCTGTTGCAGCAAAGCTTGGAAGTCGTTTATTGAGAGGGGAAGATAAATGATGTGTGGGTCTTCCCTGGTTAATTGTGGGCAATGCTGTCTCCCTTTAAAAATAAGTTGCTATTAAACCTATCTGTAGAGTAAAAGTTTTCTAATAACTGGCTCCTACTGAACTGTAGAAAAGAAAGGCTCTTAGCAGAACTTACTTTTTTTCTAAAAGACTCCCCACCCCTGGCCTTGAGACTGGTTTCCCAGGCTGTGGCCTTGGGCTAGTTCTTTGAGGTTGCAGGTGTTCCCAGAATGTTTCTCCTTGAATGAGTCCTATAGATAAGCATTGTAAATGAACTTGTTTTCACTGCTTTGTTTTACTGCAATGCTTCCCCTCCTCCCTATTTCCCAATCACTGTGTAATTTTGTCTTTAAAAGCTGACTTCTGATAGATATATGAATTTACCAGAACTTCCAACTGCCCTTTTGTTGTTCCACCTGGCTGCTTGACCTCACCTTTACTTACTGGATAATCGCCCCTGAGGCAGAAAGGTTCCAGAAAGCTGATTAACTGCCCAAGAAGGAGAATTCCAGAAAGCTGAAATTGTAAAACTGTAAAAGGGAACATACCAGAACTTTTGACTCAATACCCCCTGAGGCTCTCCAAAGCCCTATAAAATTCACCCCTAGTCTGTAACCAGTGCCCTTCTCCCCGGAGAAGGGCCCAGCAGGGTTCTTTTCTTCCTTTTAATAAAGCCTGCTATTCTGGTCTTTTCAGACTCCCATGGATTCCAACATTTGGTGCCGAAACCTGGGACAGGCTACTAACTGCCTGGACAATCCCTCTTTGCCATTCGAACTTACAACCAGGGAAGCAGTGGACAGCGGCAGCTCGTCTGGGCTAACTCCCCGATTCTGTTCGGCTGTGTGAGCGCGGTGGAGCGACTGGCAGTCTAACCCTGTCCCAAACCCCTGCTGGACCAGAGAAAGGTAAGGAGTTTCTCCCTTCCCTCTCCCTGTTGGCTTTAATTTGACCCATAAATCCCTAATCCATCGTCGATGGCTTTCTCCAGTCAGCCTCACATTTTGAGGGGTTTGCCATTTTTCTGTCCCAGGGACAGCACGTTCCAAAAGTCTAAGCACTTAGCCAAATCCCCCCACATTCTCTTTGTGCTCCTTTTTAGGTGGTGTCGACCCCTAAGCAGGACGACTCCACATTCCCAGGAGAGCTTTCTCCTTTGAGATTGTGATTGGAGGCGGGAACGCCCTCTCTAGATCACTAATCTCCACATTGGGCTCTTTGGAGTCAAAGCCGTCTGACCAAACCCCATTGGGCTGTCTTCTACTCATTTTCTTTTGCCATACTGCCTGGCCACAATATAAACTAGACAACGAATCCCACGGGCCTGAAAACAGGACCTTTGATTTCAACAAACTGAGAGATCTAGATAATCTTTGCCACCAGACGGGAAAGCTTCAGAAATTCATTACGTGCAGGCTTTTTTCTCCCTTCGCTCCTGTCCTTAATTTCTGTGCCACTTGTTCTACATGCAGGCCGTTTTTGGCCAAAGAAACCTCACCTAAAACCTCAGTTCCTAATCTTTTCTTTTCCACGGACTCCCAACTCTCTTCCCCTCCTGCCTGACCCCCGGGGGCACCCCTCTCTCAGGACCCCTCTCTGGTCCCTCTGCAAATCTCTTTCACTTGAGTCTCTTCCCTCCAGAAAGCCCCCTCCCCTCTCTTCGCTGAATCCACTTTCTCATTCACCTGCAAATACCATTCTCTCTCTCTTTCTCCTCCCCTGCTGTCCAGGGGCCCCACCCTTCTCCACTGTGTTCTTAAACCCCTCCTCCCTCCTTACAGATGGGCAGCTCTGTCTCTTTTTCTTCTCTGACCCATCCCCCCACCCCACCAGCTTCAGCTGTGTTTTTTTCTTCTTCGACCCATCCTTCCCCCTCCTCAGAGACTGACTGTGACGTCTACTACCCCTCATCCTCTCCGCTCTCTTCAGAGTTCTAGATCTTTTTTACTCCTCTGACCACGTGGTGCCACCACCAGCACTTTAATCTTCTCCTCCTCCTCCTCCTTCTCCTCCTGCAGATTCTGACCCTCCTTCTTTCCATCCAGCTGTTCATGCTGTCCATCTGTCTGCTTTCTTTCTTCCTCCCCTCTATGCTGACAACTCCCTGCCATCTCGAAAAGCTTAAAAAGCAGAGTTGTCTATTGAGCTGTGTGAGTAATCTATTTTGTCTCTTTGTTTGTCAGAAAATATCTCTAGTATAATTTGAATGGAAACAAGTAAAGCACACTCATTTAAATTCCTTAATTCATAATCTGTATGTGAAGTCTTTGTTTAATGTGTAACTATGTCTGTTTCTAAGGCCTTAAACCAATAATTATCCGCCTCTTAGATCAAGGCTTATTCATCTCCATGGACTCTCCCTGCAATACCCCCATCTTTTCTGTTCAAAAACCTTCAGGGGCTTATCACCTCGTCCAAGACATGCCTAGTCAATGAGGCAGTAGTTCCCCTCCATCCAGTAGTCCCTAATCTCTACAAGTTACTGTCAAACATTCTCTCAAACACCACTCACTTCATGGTCCTAGACCTCAAGAATGTCTTCTTTACCATTCCTCTACACCCTGACTCTTATTTTCTGTTTGCCTTTACCTGGACACTAATGCAGCCCAGCAACTTACATGGACTGTCTTACCCCAGGGGTTCAGAAACAGCCCAAACCTATTTGGGAAGGCACTAGCTCAAGATTTAGCAGCAGATAATCTCAAAACTAATAACCTACTCCTCTGCAGCCCCTCCCTGCCTGCCTCAAGGAGACACACCGCCATCCTTCTTAACTTCCTCACCATAAAGGGATATCGTGTCTTCTCTGCTAAGGCTCACCTTCACTCTCAGTCCATAGACTATCTGGGCATCACCTTAATCCCCACCACCTGAGGTCTCACCCTAGATCAAACTCAGACCCTTCGCAGTCTCCAACCACCTAACACCGCAAATCAAATCCTTTCTTTCCTCAGTCTAATAGGCTTCTTTAGACATTGGATTCCCAATTTTGCTCTCTTAGTCAAGTCCCTCAGTGAGATCTTCTGAGCATGGCTTTTAAGGTCTATAATGGCCAAGGAAGTAACAGAAAAGGCAAATAAGGCCCAAAAGAAGTCAGGAAATACAAGCTTTTGGCATATACTCTTAAAGGCTCCAGCACCCTAAAGGGCTTCATAGGATTCCATCAGGGCCCTGCTCCAGAGTGAAAAGAAAGGTCATTGAAATGAAGCCTGCCAGGCTTCCTGGCCCCACCGGTTGACACGACTTTGCTATGGAAAGAGGGACATGAGAAGTAAGCTGCCCCCTTGCTCCATGGAGGGAGGGTTCAGTCTCTTCTAGCCCTGCTCCAGCTACCTGTGACCTGACCTTGCCCAGCATGCTGGGAATTGCTACTGAAGGCCCAAGGACATCGTTCACAAGCCTAAGGTATTTCTTCCAAGTAGCAGATAAACTTATCTCATTTCTTTTCTTTTTTTTATTTTTATTTTTTTTTCCCTGAAGTTGGAAACAGGGAGGCAGTCAGACAGACTACGGCATGCCCACCAGGGGGCGATGCTCTGCCCATCTGGGGCATTGCTCTGTTGCAACCAGAGCCATTCTAGCGCCTGAGGCAGAGGCCATAGAGCCATCCTCAGCGCCCGGGCCAACTCTGCTCCAATGGAGCCTTGGCTGCGGGAGGGGAAGAGAGAGACAGAGAGGAAGGAGAGGGGGAGGGGTGGAGAAGCAGATGAGCGCTTCTCCTGTGTGCCCTGGCCAGGAATCGAACCCAGGACTCCTGCACACCAGGCCGATGCTCTACCACTGAGCCAACTGGCCAGGGCTCTGACCTCATTTCTTGCAAACACAAGGGCCATCTACTATGCCTTGCCTGAATATTTGAGTTTTATTTATCGCTCAAAGATCTCTATTGTGGGTATTGACAGTCTGATTTTGCTACTTTAATTAATGTATAGTATCTCCTTTATTCCTCTTGTCTCAATGCCCCATGCCTATTGTAGGCTGAAACCTGCTGCTAATTCCAGCTAGAAGCAGTGGTCACTAGGACTTAAACTCTAGCTACAAAATGTAGAAATGTAACCACCCTTTCCCTAAGTACTTGCAGGATTTACAGGTTACTCAGCAAACTGTTCAAAGACTATCCAAGAGGCACTTCCAGCATTACATCACCCAAGGACTAACTTTCACGTGGACAGGTCTACACACCGTGATCTTGACAACTCCCACTGCTGCTAAAGTAGAAAAACAGCATGCCTTACTCCAACCACACACCAGAAGCTGGTTGGTATATGTATGGCAAATATATGAAGAAACTGAGGACTCTTTCAATCAGACTTGGGGAAAAGGGAAACTAGGGTAAAAAAAAAAGTCAACTTAATTGTCACTAAAAGTTAAAGATTTTTAAATTGAGTTCTGACTAGAAAGGAATTGTATGGTTTTGATAATAGAAGGTATAAGGTATGGAAATACTTTTGAAAGAAAAAGGAAAAAGCAAGTTGTTTTGAAGGCCAGTTATTTCTGGATAGGAAAGTGCATGAAAGCTGAAGGTTTATGTAAGTTGTAGAAGGTTTGTGCAGGTTGTAGGAAGTTTGTACAGAGTAAAAGATTTTGAATAGTCAGAAAACGGGTTTTCAAAGAATGTTTAATTAGTCACCCTAGCTAACAATCCTCTACTCTTCCCACTTATTGGGGCAACTCTTTCCTCCACCCTGACCATCTGGAGCTCAGAAACAGAGAAACAAAACTGACCCCTTGTCCATCAATTCTCTATTCACCTCTCAGCCTGCATCACCCAAGCAGGGGCTTTTTACTTGTGTGGGACCAACACCTATATGTGTCTCTCTACTAATTGGACAAAAACCTGTACCCTAATCTATCTCACCCCAAATATCAACCTAATCCCACCCTATGAGCCTCTTTTAATTCCTTGTACTCTACCCATCAATCTAAGGACCAAATGAGCTGTACAGGTAATCCCTCTTCTTGTTGCTTTAAGAATTTCTATAAAAATAGGTCTAGGGCCTGACCAGGTGGTGGCGTAGTGGATAGAGCGTCAGACTGGGATGCAGAGGACCCAGGTTCGAGACCCCGAGGTCGCCAGCTTGAGCGTGGGCTCATCTGGTTTGAGCAAAGCTCACCAGCTTGGACCCAAGGTCGCTGGCTTGAGCAAGGGGTCCCTCAGTCTGCTGAGGGCCCATGGTCAGGGCACATATGAGAAAGCAATCAATGAACAACTAAGGTGTTACAATAAAAACTGATGATTGATGCTTCTCATGTCTCTCCCTTCCTGTCTGTCTGTCCCTATCTATCCCTCTCTCTGACTCTCTCTCTCTCTCTCTCTCTCTCTCTCTCTCTCTCTGTGTCTCTGTAAGAAAGAAAGAAAAAAGGAATTAATAAAGGAATGGCCCACCATTAAAAAAAAAAAAAGAAAAAAAAATAGGTCTAGGGGTAGGGGGACTGGCCACTTCCTGTCTTATTCCCACTCTCTCTCTCTCAAGCCCAGCAAATTCGTAAAAAACAAACCAAGTCATGGAATCAGTGGTTTCGCACAAACTGGGTGTCTTGACTATTGCCTTTCATTGGTCCACACACTCTCCTATTTATTTTTCTAACTTTTGAACCCTGCCTCTTATGTTTGTTCACTAGTTTCTTACATAACCGCATGCAGACCTTTGCCAATCAGAAAATTGGAAAAATCTACCTAACCCTACACACCAACCCTGAAACCTGCCCTTGTGAAACAGAAAAATCTGGAACCCTATAAAAACACCCCTACTCCAAACAATGGTGGAAAAATCCCCTTATTCTCCATGCTAAAACCAATTATAGGACCAATCCTAATTTTTTACCTAATTTTAATGCTTGCTTCTTTCTCTATCAAGTTCCTACAGGCTCCAGGGTTACCTACAATCAAATGCTTTTACAACCCCTACTCCAACTGTCCTGGGGGGGGGTTCACAAAGGAGGCCCCCAATAGGGATAACTGAAGGAAGTAGCTCCAGAAGATGGCCGGTCCGAGACAAACCTTTCTGAACACCATACCCTCTCCTTCCTCCCCACCTCTTTTCCTTTTTTGTCATACCACAGAGTAGAGAAATGATAGATATATGAATTTACCAGAACTTCCAACTGTCCTTTTGTTGTTCCACCTGGCTGCTTGACCTCACCTTTACTTACTGGATAATCACCCCTGAGGCAGAAAGGTTCCAGAAAGCTGATCAACCGCCCAGGAAGGAGAATTCCAGAAAGCTGAAATTATAAAACTGTAAAAGGGAACATACCAGAACTTTTGACTCAGTACCCCCTCAGGCTCTCCAAAGCCCTATAAAATTTGCCCCTAGTGTGTAACCAGTGCCCTTCTCCCTGGAGAAGTGCCCGGCAGGGTTCTTTTCTTCCTTTCAGTAAAGCCTGTTACTCTGGTCTTTTAGGACTCCCATGGATTCCAACAACTTCAAACTGTGTTTGGGGCCCCAAGATTTAGATGACTTAGGTCTCTGTGCCATCACCAGCTTTAAAATAAAAACTTCTTAATTTGGCTACTTAATTGTGTGGCAAAATGTGTTTCTCACTGTTCCAATACAACACTAGAAAGAACCGTTTAAGAAAATAAAGGTTAGGAGTCAATTGACCTAATAATCCTGTAGGGCTGTCAGGGGTATCAAAAATGAAAAGTGAGATGAGAAAATTAGAGTTATAACAGTGTAATTGTCACTGCTGAAGGGCTGTGTCAACCTGATTAAATTCTTGTAGTGCTGAATCTGAAAGGGTCTGAGGAGAAGATAAATTAGAATCACCCTTTAAACTTTGAAATAGAAATGGAATTGGTAAGTAGCAACGACTAGAGTGAGTCAAACCCAATTAATCTGGCCAAGCAATTGTTGAAGCCTATTAAGTGTTAATGGCTGAGGTATTTGGATCTGAATCTTTTGTAGGCGGATGAATTGTTCCCAAACAGTGAACCCTAAATATTTCCATGGCACAGAACACTGAATCTTGCCTGACCAGGCAGTGGTGCAATGGATAGAGCATCGGACTGGGATGCGGAGGACCCAGGTTTGAAACCCTGAGGTCGCCAGCTTGAGTGCGGGCTCATCTGGTTTGAGCAAGGCTCACCAGCTAGAGCCCAAGGTTGCTGGCTCAAGCAAGAGGTCACTTGGTCTGCTGTAGCCCCCTGGTCAAGGCACATATGAGAAATCAATCAATGAACAACTAAGGAGCCACAACAAAGAATTGATGTTTCTCATCTCTCTCCCTTCCTGTCTGTCTGTCCCTCTCTCTGACTCTCCCTGTCTTTGCCCCTCCCACACACACACACATAAAGAACACTGAATCTTTTCATGAGCAATTTTCAGACCCTGTGTAGCGGTGGTCTGACAAATATGATAAGATTGACATATAGTTGTTCAGTGGGAGCTGTAATTAAAACGTCATGCATGTAATGAAACATTTTGGCTTCAGGGAAAGCAGACTGAGTAGGAAGCTATTGGCAAATAGTGGGGCTGTTACCCATTCCCTGAGGCAACGCTCGCCATTGATATCTTTGGATGGGTTCCTGATTACTAAGGACAGGAACTGAAAAGGCAAACTGCTCACAGTCATCAGGGTGGAACTGGATAGTAAAGAAACAATCTTTTAAATCAATAACAAAGGCCAGTCCTCAGGGATCATGACAGGAGAAGGCAGTCCAGGATGAAGCAGCCCCATGGGATAAATAACTGCATTAACAGCTTGTAAATCATGCAGAAATCACCATTTTCCTTTCTTACACTTTGGACATGGTTTAGTGGGCTTATCCCAGTAGAGCCTGATCTCTATGTTGATCAGGTGTCCCTGATTTGACTTTCCAGTGCAGTGGGACACTCCTGCTTAACAGCAGGGCTGGCGGCCTCTTCAAGACTACTCTTGTGGTGGCTATAAGGATTCCACTTACTGGTACCAAGACCAACTGCCACTGGAGGAAAGACATGACCGACACACAAGTTAGTTGCAATAATCACACAGGCAGTTTATTACTCACAGATCATTATGGCATGCCTGGGTACAGCTTAAAAGAGCCCAGTTGGCGTGCTCCTCTCAGCTGTCCTTGGTTCAGAGCAGCATGAAGTCAATCTACCTACGTTCAACAATGTTGGAGTCTGAATGACTGTCTGCAGCTGGGGCCCCCTCGGTTTAAGTACCCTTTTTGGCATACACCTTCTAACAGGTTAATCTGTGAGATTATCACATCAATCCACTTTTAGGGAGTTCCTCTGAGGAAGCTCTTTTTTATGTTAATTTACAGAATTGTCACATCAAGCCACTTTTAGGGAGTCCCTTGCAGTGTTGTACCAGACAGCTGAAAAATTAATATTGATATTCTAGGAGGAAAGGTCAGGCTTTCCTGTTAGGCTTTTCTGTCTTGTTCTTCCTTTGGGGAGGGGAGGGAGAAGAATGTAGATGTTTCTAGCTTGCAAGAACAATGGGCCATTTAGTTTTAAATCTAAAATAAAGGTTAACCGAGAAACTTCTTCTCTTTCAATGAGAGACAGAATTTACATATCACCTTACATTGATTGTAGTTCCTCCCCCTTTCTGGAATCTTGAGAGTAAAATACCTCTAGGCTAGTGAGGGAAGATGAACCCTAAAAGATTTGTAAACATCTTTGATTGTGTTACCTTGGAAGTCTTAATGTTTCTGTATATCCCCTAAACAAATGTTGTCAGCTTGTGCCATGATGTCATGCTCTCCCTGCCCATGTGTGATCAAAGGTATATAAACAGCCCCTGAAATATTTTTTGGCTTGCACACAATTTGGATCTGCTGCCCTGTGTAAGCTATATGTGGCTGGCATATTTAATAAAACTCCTCCTTTAATAAAACTCTTCAAAATTCATCTGGACTCAGTGTCTCTACATAAACCCATGGAATTGAGGTACAGGCACTTTACAATATTTGGTGCCCAGCTCGGGGCTGCAGTGTTTTGTGTCACCGGATAGAGACACCCCGAATCAGAGGGACTCTCCGGGGAGCTGCCCAACCCGCATGAATCTCAAGGAGAGGCGCACCACCTGAGACTTTTCAGGGCTCCCGGTCTTTCTGTGGGGTTCAGACAGTTCTCCGGTAGACACCTCCCGATTCCCAAATTCAACAATTTGGACAATTTGGCAGAGAAATCAAGGAGATAGGTAAAGCAACTCTCTGGCTTTACTGAATTCTGGCTTTCCTCTGAATTCTTGCTGTCACTTTTCTGTCTGCTACTAGTACTGGTCAAATTTGTTTGGGACTAGAAGTAGGTAAGGTAGATTTGGGGGCTCTGCTGAGTTGTGGCTCTGGGGATGTGAAACCCCGGTGTGTAGGTAGGGCCTTAAGAACTACTTTGCTGTTTGTAACTAGTGTATCTGGATCTGGGACTCTCCAAAGACCAAGACATTGGTAGAAGGTCCGTTGGTACTGCCTTAGGATTCTCTGGGATGCATATAGTTGTACTCTAGAAAGCAGGTTTCTGGAGGTGTTCATTTGTGTTTGCACATTGACATTTAGTCGTACTCTAGAAAGACAATTAGTGGGAACTCAGGTGACCAGGTCTATCAGTTCCGTCTCAGGCATTCAGAGATGTCTATTTTTGTTTGCACATTTGTACATTTCTCTAGGAAAACAGAAAGGGGACTGAGTAGAGACCCCGAATTTCTGGAGGCATCTGGTTGTGCTCTCAGGGAGACTTGAGTGGGGACATTTGATGGTGCCACATTTGGTGGTGTTCTCAGGAAGAAACCTGAGTAGGGATTGAGTTGATACTGAGCTGATCAGTTCCGTCTCAGGACTTTCAGGGACACCTTTGTATTGTTGAGATCTCAGTCTTTGTTTTAACGTGTCTGACTAGAAACCCCCGGGTTAAAGGAATCTCTGGTGCCATGGCCTGCATGCACCTAAGAGGCCATGAGGGGGAGCCCTCCCCTCGTCTATGAAGCATTGTCTTTGTTTGTCAAAATATCCAGTATTATTCTAATTGAAATAAAGCACGCTCATTTTTGTGTGTATAAGTCTTTGTTTAATGTCTAAATGTGTCTGTTTGTAAGGCCTGGCTTGAGTTTTGTGTCAAAATTGGAAGTTTTTGACTAAAAAGCAATCTTAAGTGGCGAATTATTATTCTCTTTGTTCTTGAATTCTAGCTTCAAGGCACTAAAGAAAGGGTGAGGTATCTAAAGGAAATATAAAATAGAAACTAGTTTCAAATATCCGCCTACTGACCAAAAGAGGTTTTGCCCATTTGGAAAATACAGGGTAGGAATAGTATTAAAAATTAGAACGTTGCGCCTGACCAGGTGGTGTTGCCGTAGATAGAGCACCGGACTGGGATGCAGAGGACCCAGGTTCGAGACCTCGAGGTCACCAGCTTGAGCACGGGCTCATCTGGTTTGAGCAAAAAGCTCACCAGCTTGGACCTAAGGTTGCTGGCTTGAGCAAGGAGTTACTTGGTCGGCTGAAGGCCCATGGTCAAGGCACATATGAGAAAGCAATCAATGAACAACTAAAGTGTCACAACAAAAAACTGATAATTGATGCTTCTTATCTCTCTCTGTTCCTGTCTGTCTGTCCCTGTCTATCCCTATCTCTGACTCTCTCTCTCTCTTTAAAAAAAAAAAAAGTGGAAAGAAAGGTCTTTAAGCTAAAGTCTGCCGGGCTTCTTGGCCCCCACACATGCCTTTGCTGTGGGAAAAAGGGACATGAGAAGGTAAGCTGCCCCCTTGCTTTGCGGAGGGAGGGTTCACTCTCTTCCAGCCCTAATCCAACTACCTGTGACCTGACCTTGCCCAGCCTGCTGGGACTTGCTCCTGAAGGATAAAGGTGCCCAGGGCCATTGACCCAATCTCACACCATTTACGAGCCTAAGGTATTTCTTCCGAAGGTAAACTGATCTCATTTCTTGTAAACACAGGGCCATTTACTATGCCTTGCTTAATATTCGAGTTTTATTTATCCCTTGAATATCTTTATTGTGGGTATTGACAGACTGATTTCTGTTGCTTTATTTAATGTATAGTGTCTCTTTTATTCCTCTTGTCTCAATGCCCCCATTCCTATTTTAGGCTGGGACCTGCTCCTACTCCAGCTAAAAGCAGTGCTTTTTTTTTTTTTTTTTGCATTTTTCTGAAGCTGGAAACAGGGAGAGACAGTCAGACAGACTCCCACATGCGCCCGACCGGGATCCAACCGGCACGCCCACCATGGGGCGATGCTCTGCCCACCAGGGGGCGATGCTCTGCCCATCCTGGGCGTCGCCATGTTGCGACCAGAGCCACTCTAGCACCTGAGGCAGAGGCCACAGAGCCATCCCCAGCGCCCAGGCTATCTTTGCTCCAATGGAGCCTTAGCTGCGGGAGGGGAAGAGAGAGACAGAGAGGAAGGCGCGGCGGAGGGGTGGAGAAGCAAATGGGCGCTTCTCCTGTGTGCCCTGGCTGGGAATCGAACCCGGGTCCTCCTCACGCTAGGCCGACACTCTACCACTGAGCCAACCGGCCAGGGCGTAAAAGCAGTGCTCTTTAGGACTTGGGCTCTAGCTACAGAGTGTAGAATGTGACCAAAACTCCAGTGCCTTGTGGACTTTTCTTAAATATATATGATTCCTGCTCTTTAGGACATTTCTCAAAATGAAGTAAATTGGATTACATTTACAAATAATATGAAGCAGTAATGGTGTCAACATAGATTTAGTGAAATTATGTTAACATGTTAAGGACGTTTGAGACTGTAAAAATTTTATTTTTAATCCTATTAATATTGGTTAGAACTTTGTTTAATAATCTAGTAGGCTTTAGTCACTCTATTGTATTAGGATGCTTGTTATAGTATTTGTTAACATTAGCTGTTTGAATTTTATTGTTTTGTTTTGTTTTTTTACAAGGACAGAGAGTCAGAGAGAGGGATAGATAGGCAGACAGACAGGAATGGAGAGAGATGAGAAGCATCAATCATCAGTTTTTTGTTGTGACACCTTAGTTGTTCATTGACTACTTTCTCATATGTGCCTTGACTGCGGGCCTTCAGCAGACCAAGTAACCCCTTGCTCAAGCCAGCGACCCTGGGTCCAAACTGGTGAGCTTTGCTCAAACCAGATGAGCCCGCACTCAAGCTGGTGACCTCGGGTCTTGAACCTGGGTCTTCCACATCCCAGTCCAATGCTCTATCCACTATGCCACTGCCTGGTCGGGCAAATTTTATTGTTTTTATATATTTTTTCAGTCTGCCTCAAATTCAGAACATAGTAATTCAAATGAGTAGATGCCACCCAAAACCAGTGGGGTCTTGGGACCCTTATTGCCAAAGGTTTATTTGAAACCAATTAGGAAAAGATTTTGCCAACAGAAAAAGGATAATTAGAGAAGTCATACTTAGAATCTATTACAAAAGGCATAATATTTGAATGTTTAATTTGTATCCAAGTAAATACTAAGCAAAGTTAGGAAATTATAAAAAAAAGAAATTTTCCCAAATAAACATTTAGAAATAGACTTTAATAAAATAATTGACAAATAAATAAAAGCCTTTCCTTCTAAGATAGGGCACAGTGACAATTGTTAGAAAGTTGCTATATAGAATTCTTTCCAGGTTTAGCTCGCCCATTCTAGTGTTAGGCCTGCATTTGAGCCCACAGTCTCAAAGCTGGTAAGAAAGGAACCCAATATTAATTAGAAGCTAATTTGAAGTTACATTGTACCCACAGGCACCAAAAAGCTCAGGACAAGTAAAGTGCATGAATCAAATCATAAAGGAAATGTAACCGCCCCTTCCTTAAGTGCTTGCAGGGTTTACAGGTTACTTAAGAAACTGTTTAAAAGACTGTCCAAAAGGTGCTTCCAGTATTACCAGGAGATACAGTACATTATCCAAGGACTGACTCTTATGTGGATGGGTCCACACCCTATAATCCTGACAACTCCCACTGCTGCCAAGGTAGAAAGATGGCGTGCCCTACTCCAACCACAAACCGGAAGCTGATTGGTTTACGTACTGCAAATGCATGAAGAAACTTACTAAGGACTCCCTTTTCAATCAGACTTTAGGAAAATGGGAAACTAGGGTAAAATGAAAAACAACTAATTGTCACTAAAGGTTAAAAGTTTTGAAATTAAGAGTTTTGACTAAAGGTAAATTGTTATAAAAGCCAGTTAGTTTTATGTATTGTAAATTATAAAAGATTTGTATAATTTATAGGAAATTAATTAGTAATATTTGTTTCTTTAGTGAACTGTATTGCTATTAATGCTGTCTGTTAAATATCTGTTACATGTTATAAGTTAATATTTCTACAAAACAGCCTCATGCTCTTCAGTAAACTAAGTCAAGGATTTGACTTAGGAAATAAAACCAGTGGGGATTGTTGTAAGGTACCAGAAAGCTGAAAAATTAATATTGGTATTCTGGGAGGAAAGGTCAGGCTTTCCTGTTAGGCTTTCCTGTCCCATCCTTCCTTTGGGGAGGGGAGGGAGAAGAATGTAGACAATTCTAGCTTGCAAGAACAATGGGTCATTTAGTTTTAAATCTAAAATAAAGGTTAACCGAGAAACTTCTTCTCTTTCAATGGCAGACAGAAGTTACATACCACCTTACATTGATTGTAGTTCCTCCCCTTTCCTGGAATCTCTCTCTTTTTTTTTTTTTTTACAGAGACAGAGAGAGAGAGTCAGAGAGAGAGTCAGAGAGAGGAATAGACAGGCAGGAACAGAGAGATGAGAAGCATCAATCATCAGTTTTTCGTTGCAACACCTTAGTTGTTCATTGATTGCTTTCTTATATTTGCCTTGACCGTGGGCCTTCAGCAGACCAAGTAACCCCTTGCTCAAGCCAGCGACCTTGGGTCCAAACTGGTGAGCTTTTCTCAAACCAGATGAGCCCGCACTCAAGCTGGCGACCTTGGGGTCTCGAACCTGGGTCCTCTGCATCCCAGTCTGACGCTCTATCCACTGCGCCACCACCTGGTCAGGCCCTTCTTGGAATCTTGAGAGTAAAATACCTTTAGGCTAGTGTGGGAAGATGAACCCTAAAAGATTTGTAAACATCTTTGATTGTGTTACCTTGAAAGTCTTGGCCCTGGCCGGTTGGCTCAGTGGTAGAGTGTCGGCCTGGCGTGCGGGAGTCCCGGGTTTGATTCCCAGCCAGGGCACACAGAAGAAGGCACCCATCTGCTTCTCCACCCCTCCCCCTCTCCTTCCTCTCTGTCTCTCTCTTCCCCTCCCGCAGCCAAGGCTCTATTGGAGCAAAAGATGGCCCAGGCGCTGGCGATGGCTCCTTGGCCTCTGCCCCAGGTGCTAGAGTGGCTCTGGTCGCGACAGAGCACGCCCCGGATGGGCAGAGCATCGCCCCCTGGTGGGCGTGCCAGGTGGATCCCGGTCGGGTGTATGCGGGAGTCTGTCTGACTGCCTCCCCGTTTCCAGCTTCAGAAAAATACAAAAAAAAAAAAAGTCTTAATGTTTCTGTATACCCCCTAAACAAATGTTGTCAGCTTGTGCCATGATGTCATGCTCTCCCCTGCCCATGTGTGATCAAGGGTATATAAACAGCCCCTGAAATATTTTTGGCTCGCACACGATTTGGGTCTGCTGCCCTGTGTAAGCCATATGTGGCTGGAATATTTAAGAAATCTTCTCCTTTAATAAAACTCTTCAAAATTCATCTGGACTTGGTGTCTCTATGTAAACCTGTGGAATTGAGGTATGGGTACTTTACAACAGCCGGAAGCTCTTTTTATTTATGTATAATTTCATACACGCACTTACTGGGCCCTGTGAAGAGGGTATAATCTTGCCTATCATATCCCTACACACTAGATTAGCTCCCACTCAGAGTATGTAACCTTATTCACTTGCCTTAATGGCTTTTAATATTATATCTTAACTTATTTCTATATATCTTCTATATTTTTCTATATTTCTATATATTTAATTACTATAACATTATATTAATGTAACAGGGCTGTTTTGATGTCTTAGATTTATTGGAGTTTTTTTTTTATTGTGACAGAGACAGAGAGAGAGATAGAGAGAGGGACTGTTAGGGACAGACAGGCTGGAAGGGAGAGAAATGAGAAGTATCAATTCTTCGTTGTAACTCCTTTGTCTCCTTAGTTGTTCATTGATTACTTTTCATATGTGCCTTGACTGGGGAGCTACAGCAGAACAAGTGACCCTTGCTCAAGTCAGCGACCTTGTGCTTCAAGCCAGCAACTTTTGGGTTCAAGCCAGTGATCAAGCAGAAGGAGCCTGCACTCAAGCTGACAACCTTGGAGTTTCAACATTGGGTCCTCTGTGTCCCAGTCCAACTCTCTATCCACTGTGCCACTGCCTGGTCGGACTATTGGAGTTTTTAAAACTCTCTGACTTGGACGCTTTACAATCCTTAGCCATATGTCCAGGCTTCCCACAGTTAAAACAGGATGACCCAGTCATCATTGTTGCAAAAGTTTGAGCTAAGTGAGTTGTCATTCTGACATGCTGGCAAGCCTTAATATATAAACCTACATCTTTAGGTCCTTATGCCAGACAATGCAGCCTGACAGTCCTTAGTTGCATTCTCATAAGTAAGTTGTAAAAGAAGAATCTTGAGCTTCTTTGCTCAAAGCCTGTCTTTCTAATGCCATCTGTAAGCAATTTATGAAATCAACATAGCACTCTGTAGCCCCCGGTGTATAGTTGTAAAAGATCCTTGCTCCTGCCCAGACACAGGTATTTTTCTCCAAGCCTGTACAGCCAAGAGAGAACATTGGGTAAAAAGCCGATGGTCTGCATCTGCCTACACTTGATTTGTAGCAAACTGTCTGAAACCCTGGAGCATATCAGTAGTAACAGGTACCTGATTTTCAAAATTCTGAAGTGATTCCCTACACTTTTGTATATCTGGAATTAAGGAGGGAATGTAGGGAAAATTACATGAAGGTGGGAGAAAGCAAGGTGGTGATTAGATCACAGGATAGTTAAGATTGTGTACCCCTTCGAGAGTGGCTACACCTCCCAGGGGTCTGAAAAAGAGGATTACTCCTCTAATTTCAAAGGTGCATTAGATCCACAAGAACAATCACGGGGCTTGCTTAAGGCAAAGAAAGATAACCTCTCTATAGGCCTGAAGTATGATTACCCACCATGACTGTCCAGTTAGGAATTTATGATTAGATCACCTGTGAAGTTACTTTTGGTCAGATTTATTACAGAGCCCTTTTTTTGTTCACAGGTGCAATCAAAAATTTTTTTATTTTTTGGCCTGACCTATGGTGGCGCAGTGGATAAAGCGTCGACCTGGAAATGCTGAGGTCACCAGTTCAAAACCCTGGGCTTGCCTGGTCAAGGCACATATGAGAGTTGATGCTTCCAGCTCCTCCCCCCTTTTCTCTGTCTCTCTCTCCTCTCTCTCTCTCCCTCTCCTCTCTAAAAATGAATAAATAAATTTTAAAAAAATTAAATAAATAAAATACACGAAAAAAATTTTTATTTTTGTTTTTTTCTTTCTTTCTTTATTTTTTTAGCAAGAAAGAGAGAGAGGGAGGAGGAGGGAGAGAGACAGACAGTGAGGGAGAGAGATGGGAAGCATCAACTCAGCTGCAGCAGCTTTATTGCTCATTGATTGCTTTCTCATATGTGCCTTGATGGCAGGGGTCACTTCAGCCAAGCCAGTGACCTTTGGGCTCAAGCCAGTGACCTTGGGGTCATGTCTATAATCCCATGCTCAAACTGGTAGCCCTGTGCTCAAGTCAGATGATCCTGTGCTCAAGCTGGTGACCTCGGATTTGGAAGCTGGGTCCTCAGAGCATCCCAGGCCAACACTCTATCCACTGCGCCACCACCTGGTGAGGCTGTTTTCCTCCTTTCTAAACCATTTGATGGGACTAGTTCTTTCCTGTTCCCTAGATGAGATTTAAAACAAAGTCCAAGGCAGTTTTACTAGCAAGTTGTATAAATATTCAAGGAAAATAATTCCAATCCTGCACAAACTATTCCAGAATGTAGAAAATAGTCCCCCTTGGCGTGGTAAACACATAATACAGTGAACATATGATGTGTTGTGGAATTATACACTGAAACCTGTGTGATTATGTTAACCAGTGTCACTCCTATAATTCAATGAAAAGAAAAAAAGCAATCCCCAAATTCTATTATGAAAATAGCATAACTGTGATACCAAAACAATATGTGAAAAAGAAAATTACAGGGCTGTATCATTCATGAAAAACCAAATCTAGCAGCCTATAAAAAAGATATTACACCCCAATCAAGGAGGTTTATGCAAAATTTATCAAATTTAAAAATATAGCTCTAGCCGGGTAGCTTAATTGGTTAGAGTGTATCCCTATACACCAAAGTTGCAGGGTTCAATTCTCTGCCAGGGCACATACAAGAATCAACCAATGAATGCATAAATAAGTATAACAATAGATCAGTGTTTCTATCTCCCTTCCTCTCTCTAAAATCAATTAATACATTTTAAAAAGTTAAAAAATACGACCTAGCGTGCGGAGGACCCGGGTTCGATTCCCGGCCAGGGCACATAGGAGAAGCGCCCATTTGCTTCTCCACCCCTCCGCCGCGCTTTCCTCTCTGTCTCTCTCTTCCCCTCCCTCAGCCAAGGCTCCATTGGAGCAAAGATGGCCCGGGCGCTGGGGATGGCTCTGTGGCCTCTGCCTCAGGCGCTAGAGTGGCTCTGGTCGCAATATGGCGACGCCCAGGATGGGCAGAGCATCGCCCCCTGGGGGGCAGAGTACCGCCCCTGGTGGGCGTGCCGGGTGGATCCCGGTCGGGCGCATGCGGGAGTCTGTCTGACTGTCTCTCCCTGTTTCTAGCTTCAGAAAAATGAAAAAAAAAAAAAAAAAAAGTTAAAAAATAAAACAAAGAAAAAAGAAGGAAAAAAGACAACAAAAAGAGGAAAGAAAAATGATAAAATCAATATAATTTATCATTAGCATATTAAGTGACAATCTCAATAGATGAAGCATTTACTAAAATTCAATATCAATTTTTAAAATTTTTGATATTTTAAAATAACTCAATTTTTTTTTAATTTTTATTTTTGTATTTTTCTGAAGCTGGAAACGGGGAGAGACAGTCAGACAGACTCCCGCATGCGCCCGACCGGGATCCACCCGGCACGCCCACCAGGGGCGATGCTCTGCCCCTCTGGGGTGTCGCTCTGCCCCGACCAGAGCCACTCTAGCACCTGGGGCAGAGACCAAGGAGCCATCCCCAGCGCCCGGGCCATCTTTGCTCCAATGGAGCCTTGGCTGCGGGAGGGGAAGAGAGAGACAGAGAGGAAGGAGGGGGGGGGTGGAGAAGCAAATGGGCACCTCTCCTATGTGCCCTGGCCGGGAATCGAACCCGGGTCCCCCGCACGCCAGGCCGATGCTCTACCGCTGAGCCAACAGGCCAGGGCTAAAATAACTCAAATTTTTAAATGTATATTGTAGCAAAGTAGGGATAAACTGATTTTTAATTAATTAATTAATTAATTTTTAAGTGAGAAGAGGTGACCTAGTGAAGCAGACACCCACATGAGCTCCGATCAGGATCCACCCAACAACCCCTGTCTGGGGCCCATGCTCAAATCAACCAAGCTATCTATCCTCAGCACCTGAGGCACATGTCTAAACCACCCAAGCCATCCTCAGTGCCTGGGGCCAACGCTTGAACCCATCAAGCCACTGGGTGTGAGAGGGGAAAAGAGAGAAGAGGGAGAGAGAGGGGGAAGAGAAGTAGATGGTTGCTTCCCATATGTGCCCTGACCAGGGATGCAACCTGGAAAATCTGCCGCTGGGCCAACTCTCTATCCACTGATCCAACTGGTCAGGGCCAGGGCGTGAACTTTAACCTGACAAAGTATGTATCAAAAATATGCAGCAAGAAGTCATACTGTGGTGGTGCAGTGGATGGAGCGTTGACCTGGAATGCTGAGGTTGCCAGTTCAAAACCTTAGGCTTGCCTGTTCGAGGCACAGACCAGAAGTAACTACTACTATGACATGAGTTGGTGCTTCCCTCTCCCTTCCCACACCTCTCTTCTCTCTAAAGAAAATCAGTAAATAAAATCTTTAAAAAAAAAAAAAGAAGTTATACCCAGCGGTGAAGCATTGAAAGCATTCTTTTGAGGATCAGAACAAGACAACAGTTTCCATTTTCTTCACTTTGATTTAAATTTGAAATTAAAGATCCTGCCTGACCAGCCAGTGGTGCAGTAGATGGAACATTGGCCTGGGATGCTGATGACCCAGGTTTGAAACCCAAAGGTCCCTGGCTTGAGTGCAGGCTCATCCAGCTTGAGCACAGGCTCACCAGTTTTTTTTTGTTGTTGTTGTTTTTTTTTAAATTTTTTTATCCATTTTTTTAGAGAGGAGAGGGAGAGACAGAGAGAGAGGAGAGACAGAGAGAGAAGGGGGGGAGGAGCTGGAAGCATCAATTCCCATATGTGCCTTGACCAGGCAAGCCCAGGGTTTCGAACCGGCGACCTCAGCATTTCCAGGTTGATGCTTTATCCACTGCGCCACCACAGGTCAGGCAGGCTCACCAGTTTGAGCGTGGGGTTGCTGGCTTGAGTATGGGATCACAGACATGACCCTATGGTCACTGGTTTGAGTTCAGCAGTCCCTGGCTTGAGGCCCAAGGTCGCTGGCTTAAGCAAGAGGTCACTGGTTCAGCAGGAGAGCCTTGGTTAAGGTGCATATAAGAAAGCAATCAATGAGCAACTAACATGCTACAACTATGAGTTGATGCTTCTCATCTCTCTCCCTTCCTGTCTCTGTCCCTGTCTGTCATTCTCTCTCTCTTGCAAAAAATAAAAATAATTTAAAAATAAAAATTGAAGATCCTAGTTAGTGTACTAAGAAACTAAGAAATAAGAATTAGGAAGTAAGATAAAAAATAACTTGTATTTGCAGATAAGGTTGAGAACACAGGAAGCAGTCTGGCCTGTGGTGGCACAGTGGATAGAGTGTCAACCTGGAATACCAGTCACAAGTTTGAAACCCCGGGCTTGCTGTGTTAAGGCACATACAAGAAGCAACTATTTTGAGTTGATGCTTCCCATTCATCCCATCTCCCTCTCTCTCTAAAAATCTCACTCCCCGCTCTCTAAAAATCAATAAATAAGATCTAATATATATATATTAAAACATATATATTGTAAAAATATTTTATATATATTAATATATAAATATTTAAATATATATATATTAAAAATAAATATACACATACATATATAGCCTGACAAGGCAGTGGCACAGTGGATAGAGCATTGTTCTGAGATGCAGAGGACCTGGTTTGAAACCCCGAGGTTGGGTCGCTGGCTTGAGCACAGGCTCATCAGGCATGAGCATGGGCCCACCAGCTTGAGTGCAGGGTCGTTGGCTTGAGCCCAAAGATTGCTGACTTGAAGCCCAAGATCACTTGCTTGAGCAAAGGGTCACTGGCTGGGCTTGAGTCCCCCGTCCCTTCCAACTAGGCACATATGAGAAGCAGTCAATGAATGACTAAGTGATGCAACTATGAGTCAATGCTTCTCATCTCCCTCCTCCCTCTCTCTCCCTTCCTGTCTCTCTTTCTCTCAAATCAATTTTTTTTTTTTGTATTTTTCTGAAGCTGGAAACGGGGAGAGACAGTCAGACAGACTCCCGCATGTGCCCGACCGGGATCCACCCGGCACGCCCCACCAGGGGGCGACGCTCTGCCCACCAGGGGGCGATGCTCTGCCCATCCTGGGCGTCGCCATGTTGCGACCAGAGCCACTCTAGCGCCTGAGGCAGAGGCCACAGAGCCATCCCCAGCGCCCGGGCCATCTTTGCTCCAATGGAGCCTTGGCTGCGGGAGGGGAAGAGAGAGACAGAGAGGAAAGCGCGGCGGAGGGGTGGAGAAGCAAATGGGCGCTTCTCCTGTGTGCCCTGGCCGGGAATCGAACCTGGGTCCTCCGCACGCTAGGCCGACGCTCTACCGCTGAGCCAGCCGGCCAGGGTGGACAGATTGTGTGTGCTGAAAAAAATTAAACTGTGAAATAATTCAATTTTTAAAAAATATTTTATTTATTGATTTTACAGAGAGAGGAGAGGGTGGGGAGACTGAGAAGTATCAACTCATAGTTGTTTCACTTCAGTTGTTCTTTGGTTGCTTGTCATATGTGCCTTGACCGGGCAAACCTAGGGTTTCAAACCTGCGACATCAGCATTCTAGGTCAACACTTTATCCTCTGCACTAACCACAGGCCAGCTGAAACAATTTAATTTCAGTCAGATTAAGAAAATGTTAGTTTGAAGTCAGAAATATATATATATAGCCCCCTGATTTGAATTTGGTATAAGGAAGTACTTCCTAGAAGACATAAAGTATCTTGTGTACTAATCTAACACCTTTGGATAATAGTTTCTGTATGTATCATTCAGACTACGAAGAATGTATGCATCCATTTTCTAGTTTCAGTTCTTTGGGTTTCTACACAGCCACATCTCCTTGTTAGCTTCTAATTATCCTGCCAGTCAAGAAAATTATTGGTGTTAGCAGCTGCCTCTGTGCCTGCCATCACTCTCCAACACCAGCACGCCTCTAGCTCGAGGAGCTACAGCAGAAGAAGTGGGGTAAGTAAGAAAGTCTCTATACCCAGGCTCTTATAAAGCAATCTGCCCACAAATTGACCTGTGGTAAAACACAGATGTAATAACTGTCTACCAAAGCTGCTTGCAAGAATGCGCCCTCTACTGGAGGAGTGAAGAAACCTCATTGTTACAGGCCTGGTCCTGGGTACTCTGAAATTAGGTGTTATCAGAGGTTCACTGACTTCTAAAAAGAATTTTAAAAAAGAGAAAAAAAAAAAAAAACCAAAAAAAAGAAATAAAAAGTGGAACAGAAAATTGATGTTTTCCTCTCTCTCTTCCTTCCTCTCTCTATAAAATCAATCATACATTTTTAAAAGTCTGTATGATGGGAAACATTTTATTCTTTAAAAAAATTCTCGCCTGACCAGGCGGTGGCGCAGTAGATAGAGTGTCAGATTGGGATGCTGAGGATCCAGGTTCGAGACCCCGAGGTTGCCAGCTTGAGCGCAGGCTCATCTGGTTTGAGCAAAAGCTCACCAGCTTGGACCCAAGGTCACTAGCTCCAGCAAGGGGTTACTTGGTCTGCTGAAGGCCCGTAGTCAAGGCACATATGAGAAAGCAATCAATGAACAACTAAGGTGTTGCAATGCACAACGAAAAACTAATGATTGATGCTTCTCATCTCTCTCCATTCCTGTCTGTCTGTCCCTTTCTATTCCTCTCTCTGACTCTCTCTCTGTCTCTGTAAAACAAAAAACAAAAAACAAAAACTTCTTTCTCTTATTAGTAGTTCTGAAACTTACATATTTTTATCCCATGAGATCTAAAGGTACCTAAGTGTATGATTGCAAGTGGAAAATAAGGGAGAGAAATCAGGTATTAGCAGTTTTCTCATTTTCATTTGTGTGTGAATTTTAAAAATATAAATGCAGGGACATTAAAGCATTAATGCAAGTCAAAATGTTTCAGTGAACAACTTTCAGCAGTTCCATTTTATAATAATTATAAATAAAACTCTTAAAACTTTCTGGACAATTCCAGCATTTTTTTTTTAAAATTTACTGATTTTAGGGAGAGAAGAAGGGAGAAAGAGAGAGAGAGAGAGAGACATGGATTTGTTCCACTTATTTATGCATTCTTTGGTTGATTCTTGTATGTGCACAGACCAGGAATCAAATCTGCAACTGTGACATTTCAGAACAACACTCTACCAAATGAGCTAAATGGCCAGTGCTGGATTTTTATCAAACAAGTAAATTTCTTATTGATGGCAACTAAATGGTGTTTGGAGTATTTTTATTATACAGTAGATTCTATCCATTCACTATACCTTTGTGAGTTGTCCTATATGCAAATATATTTTTTAATGTTGTCTATCTTCTTTTTTTTATTTTATAAAGAGAGAGGAACATCAATCTGCTGTTTTACCCATCCATGAATTCATTGGTTCCTCTTGTATGTGCTCTGACTGGGGAGGAACCCACAACATTGGTGTATTGGGACAACACTCCAACCAACTGAGCTGCCTGGCCAAAGCCCCCTTTTTTTTTAAATTGATTTTAGAGTGAGAGAAAGGAAAAAAGAGAAAGAGAGACATGGATTTGTTTCACTTATTTATGCATTCATTGGTTGATTCTTGTATGTGCCCTTATTGGGAATTGAACCTGCAATCTTTTTTTTTTTTTTTAATTAAGTGAGAGGAAGGGAGGCAGAGAGAGATTACTGCATGCGCCCTGACTAGATCTACCCAGCAAGGCCCCTACCAGGCAATGCTCTGCCCGTCTGGGCCACTGCTCTGCCCATCTGGGCTGCTGCTCTGTTGCTCACAAACCAAGCTATTTTAGCACCTGTGGCATGGAGCCATCCTCAGTACCTGGAGCCAACTCGCTCAGACCATTCAAACCATGGCTGTGGGAGAGGAATAGAGGGGGGGGGTGGAGAAGCAGACAGTCGTTTCTCCTCTGTGCCCTGACAGGGTACTTCCCTGGGACTTCCACACACAGGGCCAACACTGTACTGCCGAGCCAAGTGGCCAGAGCCCGAACCCGCAATCTTGATGTGTCAGGGTGATGCTCTAACCAACTATGCTACCCGGCCAGCACTCTTCCTGTAAGTTTGCTATTAAAATACAGTAAACTATAAAAAAAGAACCTTATTAAATTCCAGAAGCCTCTTCTCACTTGTAATTGAAGGCCTTGAGAATCTTTTGCTAAAAAGAGATGAAAGAATGGTTAATGATAGAAAAACAGTCCCAGGTATTTTCTGCTGGCAAATGGATGTCAAAATTATGTCCTAGTACATTCTATGAGTAAGGGATTTGTTTGGTTTAAGAGCTTCTCTTTGTTGCAAATATTCCCTGAAGAATTTAAACACTGCCCCCCACCCCATTTTTGGTGTAAATATTGCTTATACATCAATCTAAATTCTAGTTGAGAAAAAAATAATAAGTTCTAGTTGAGATTTCATTAATCTCTCAGAGAATGCATGGGAGGAGAATTGTACAGTATTAAGGGCCATCAAGGTAAGGAGGAACTTGATAGGACTGCCTGTAAGTTTGGAGATGAACATGAGGCAGTGATTTTGGAAGAGGTGATATAGCATTGACAAAGATATCTTGCCTGCTTCTCAAGTTTGTTTAGGTAGGAACTTGGTGTCACTGGTATTCAAAATGGGAATATTTTGGAATGTTGTATATTTGAGCCTATCTTAATTCAGGCCCTGTCTTGCTATTTCTGAGAGGAAGAAAAAAAAGAAAATAAATAAATAGAAAGATGTAAAATTCTCCCTGTCTTTTCCACAATGATTTAATGAAAACTTAAGTATCCCTGGTTCAGATGAGTTTTATAACTCTGTCAACATAAGAAACATTCAAATATATATAAAAAAAACTTTAGCCTGACCAGGCAGTGGCTCAGTGGATAGAGCGTCGGACTGGGATGTGGAGGACCCAGGTTCGAGACCCCGAGGTTGCCAGCTTGAGCGCGGGTTCATCTGGTTTGAGAAAAGCTCACCAGCTTGGACCCAAGGTCGCTGGCTCGAGCAAGGGGTTACTCGGTCTGCTGAAGGCCCACAGTCAAGGCACATATGAGAGAGCAATCAATGAACAAGTAAGGTATTGCAATGAAAAACTGATGATTGATGCTTCTCATCTCTCTCTGTTCCTGTCTGTCTGTCCCTGTCTGACCCTCTCTCTGACTCTCTCTCTGTCTCTGTAAAAGAAAACAAACAAAACCCCCCCAACTTTATAAGGATTTAGTTGAGCCAAACAGAGGACACAGCTGGAAGCAAGAGCTCAACAGACTGAGAAAAATGATTCCCAGAATGACAGTTTCCTTAAACATTTGGAATTAAGGAGGGAAAGTAAGACAGATGACATGAACTGAAGACTGCATAGGAGAAAGCAAGGCAGGAAAAATCTCTGTTTGGAGTAGAGGATATTTAAGAATATGTGTTCTCTTGAGGTGGTTATGCTCTCTTGAGGGGTCTGAATAGGAGGCATTTCAGCCTGATCAGGTGGTGGCGCAGAGGATAGAGTGTCAGTCTGGGACACAGAAGACCCAGGTTCAAGGCCTCATGGTCACTGGCTGTAGCCCCTGGGTCAAGGCACATATGAATGAGAAAGCAATCAATGAACAACTAAGGAGCTGCAAGAAAGAATTGATGCTTCTCATCTCTCTCCCTTCCTGTCTTCCCTACTTGTCCCTCTCTCTGACTTTCCCTGTCTCAAAAAAAAAAAAAAAAGAAAAGAAAAAGAGGCATTTCAAAGGTATGTTAAGGTAAATTCACAAAGACAATGGACAGGGCTTGCTTAAGGGGAAGATGAATCTTTTAGAGACCTGGAGTGACTACCTACCATGACCTGCCCAGTTAGGAATGTATGATTAGATCACCCTGTGAGGTTACTTTCGGATTTATTACAGCACCCTTTTTCACCCACAATTCCTGAATGTGCTGAGAATCTGCTGCAATACTCCAGTGCATATTGAATTACTGGCCTGTTCAGAATTGTAAAGTACTGTGTGTGGACTTTCAAAATGAAAAACTTTTTTTTTTTTTTTGCCAGAGCAAGAGCAAGAGAAAGAAAGAGAGATATGAGAAGCAGCAACTAGTAGTTGCAGCACTTCATTTGTTCACTGACTGATTGCTTCTCCGTGCCTTGACTGGGGGTTAGAAGGCTCTAGCCAAGCCAATGACCCTTTGCTCAAGCCAGCTACCTTGGGCTCAAGCCAGTGACCTTTTGACTCAAGCCAGTGACTATGGGATCATGTTGATCCCATGCTCAAGCCCACAACCCCACACTCAAGCCGGTGACCTCAGCATTTCAAACCCGGGACTTTAGCATCCCAGGTCAACACTCTATACACTGCACCACCACCAGTCAGGCCATAATGAGGAACCTCTATAAATGAGTAGATTCTGGACTTTTGGAGGGAGAAGAGGTAGAAAGGGATAAAGAGAAGCTTGATGTGTAGATTACTGTAAGTTGACCTAAGCCAATTTGCTCCTGCATTACTCGGGTTCTTTCAGTAAAGCTAACTACCCAAAGTGTCTGAAGTGTTAACTAACTTCTGACAACCTTGCTAAACTACAAGCAAGACTCAGACCAACCTCTGCCACATATGAAGAATTAATTAAGCAAACATTTATTAGCCAAAACGTTGAGGCAGAAAGGAAGTGGAGGAAGGTGGAGGAGGGTAGAGGGGGATAGATGGTGATGGAGGGAGACCTGACTTGGGGTGAACACACACAGCATAATGTACACATGATGTGTTATAGAATTGTACACCTGAAAACTTTATCACTTTATTAACCAATGTCACCCTAGTCAATTCAATGAAAACATTAAAAACTAAACAAATAAAACCTTTTTACTTAATTAAAAATTTTTTTCATTCAGCCTCTTCTATAGCTCTTGATAATCCCATTTCTCCGTCCAAAATGCTGTTCACAATCTTACATGAAAGGTTCACGAGGCAGAGAAAGAAACATTCCAGAGGCCAGGATTCTGTTACCTTATAGACGTCATCATGGAGCCAGACCAGTGTTCATTTAGGGATGGAGACAGGAGGGCTATCCTTAAGAGGTTAGGTTGCAGGCCTCACTGATTCTTAAACTTCCTTCATGCAAGGCTGCACAGTCTCAAATTACTTAAGCCATCCAAATACCTTGAACAACTTTAATTTCACTGATAAGAGCCCATTCCTAACTAACAAGCAACTAATTTTATACACACCGATTTCTGATCTTTATTTTGCTTGTTAGGAGAGCCTGAAGTTTTGACTGAGATGTGTATAAACAGAAGTGCTTGTAGTAGCTGCCTAGAGTATGACCTTTCCGATCATTCTCAGTTTGTGAATTTTCTATTAAAACAACATACCCTGTCCTTACTAAAAGACTTTAAATTAGAGACATAATACAATGAAGGTAGTTTTTTGACATTTACAGTTTTATCTGTGGTTTTAACTTTGTATTAGCAATAATTTTAGTTGTTTATCATCGTACTAAGGTAAAATGACTGAGAAAAGTGATACACATAATAGAGAGGGTCACTTGGCTAGTAAATAAATTTAGCTGGTCACTCTTTAGTCATATTTTCTTCTTGGCATATAAGCCCTAACTCATTAATGGCTATAAAGAGCCATTTAAATTTCAGTTATAGTTGAGTGCTTTTTTTTTTTTTTTTTTGAGAGAGAGAAAGCATCAGTTTGTTCCACTTATTTAGGCATTCATTGGTTGATTCTTGTAGGCCCTGAATGGGGATCAAACCCACAACCTTAGTGTCTCAGGATGATGCTCCAACCAACTGAGCACTCAGCCAGGCCAAGTGCTTCCTTCCCCCACCTCCCTCCCTGAGCGCTTTTTTTTTTTTTTTTACAGAGACAGAGACAGATTCAGAGAGAGGGATAGACAGGGACAGACAGACAGGAACGAAGAGATGAGAAGCATCAATCATCAGTTTTTTGTTGCGCATTGCAGACACCTTAGTTCTTCATTGATTGCTTTCTCATATGTGCCTTGACCGCAGGCCTTCAGCAGACTGAGTAACCCCTTGCTCGAGCCAGCGACCTTGGGTCCAAGCTGGTGAGCTTTTGCTCAAACCAGATGAGCCCGTGCTCAAGCTGGCGACCTCGGGGTCTCGAACCTGGGTCCTCGGCATCCCAGTCCAACGCTCTATCCACTGTGCCACCTCCTGGTCAGGCGAGCGCTTTGTTTTTAAGTGACATTATGTTGCACAGTACTGTTTGGAAATGTATGATGACATCACGATGTCAGAGATTCACTGTACTATATACTTACTTGTGTCTATAGCAGATTATGCCTCCAGTCTTAGTCCCACAAGTTAAGTCAAGTGTCTCCCACTCTCTAAAAACCAGTTCAGGGTGGTTAAACCTAAATGGTCCATATCTCAGGAACCCCAAAATACATGAAGCACAAACAGACAGAATTGAAGGGAGAAATAGACAATTTAACAATAATAGTTGAGGCCCTGGCCAGTTGGCTCAGTGGTAGAGCGTCGGCCTGGCGTGCAGAAGTCCCGGGTTCGATTTCCAGCCAGGGCACACAGGAGAAGCGCCCATCTGCTTCTCCACCCCTCCCCCTCTCCTTCCTCTCTGTCTCTCTCTTCTCCTCCCGCAGCCAGCCGAGGCTCCATTGGAGCAAAGATGGCCCGGGCGCTGGGGATGGCTCCTTGGCCTCTGCCCCAGGCGCTAGAGTGGCTCTGGTTGTGACAGAGCGACGCCCCAGAGGGGCAGAGCATCGCCCCCTGGTGGGCAGAGCGTCGCCCCCTGGTGGGCGTGCCAAGTGGATCCCGGTCGGGCGCATGAGGGAGTCTGTCTGACTGTCTCTCCCTGTTTCTAGCTTCAGAAAAATACAAAAACAAACAAACAAACAAACAATAATAGTTGAAGATGTCAAAACCTCACTTTTAGTAATAAATAGAACAATGAGGCAGAAGATAAAGATGTAGAAAACTTGAACAACACTTTAAACCAACTAGACCTAACATATATCTAATAAACACTTTACTTCAAAACAGAATATATATTATTCTCAAGCACATAGAAAACATTCTCAAAAAACAAAACAAAACAAAAAAACATTCTCCAGGATAGACCATAAAGCAAAGCAAATCTCAACATACAAAGGACAATGTCTCAGAGGACAATGGAGTAAAATTAGAAATAAAAATAACGAAATTTGAGAAATTCACAAATATGTAAAAATTAAACAAAATACTCCTAAATAACCAATGGATCAAGAAAAATCACAAGCCTGACCAGGCGGTGGCGCAGTGGATAGAGCTTCAGACTGGGACGTGGAGGACCCAGGTTCAAAACCCTCAAGGTTGTCTGACCAGGCTGTGGCGCAGTGGATAGAGCGTCGGACTGGGATGCAGAGGACCTGGGTTTGAGACCCCGAGGTTGCCAGCTTGAGTGCGGGCTCATCTGGTTTGAGGAAAAAGCCCACCAGCTTGAACCCAAGGTCGCTGGCTCCAGCAAGGGTTTACTCGGTCTGCTGAAGGCCCACAGTCAAGGCACATATGAAAAAGCAATCAATGAACAACTAAGGTGTTGCGCGCAATGAAAAACTAATGATTGATGCTTCTCATCACTCTCCATTCCTGTCTGTCCCTGTCTATCCCTCTCTCTGACTCACTCTCTGTCTCTGTAAAAAATAAATAAATAATTAAGGCGCCGCAGCGAGGAATTGATGCTTCTCACTTCTCTCCTTTCCTGTCTGTCCCTATCTGTCCCTCTCTCTGTCTCTGTCTCTGTCACACACAAAAAAAATCACAAGATACCTGACTGGTGGTGGCACAATGAATAGAGAGCATCAACCCAGAACACTGAGGTCCTCCTACTTTCCCCATTGTTTAAACCACCACAGGTAACAGAAGGTTTCCCCTTGCATCAAGAAATACACCCAAACTCAGTCCTACATAGGCTGAGGCTTTTCATCTTATCGCTGTTGACACCATTAAGGTCTCAGCCTACCTATTCGTAGATGCATAAATAAACTTCTTAGAAAATTCACCAGGCCTATGCATCCTTCCTCCGGTGACCTAACATCCATAAAATGTTGAGTGTATGGTAAGAGCTCAATCAATGATTATTTAAAGAAATCTTCTAGGGAACAAACTTAGGGCAAGCAAATAATAGCTAGAAAAATTATGGAATAAAGGTTTTACATCAAATGATAAATCTATATAAATATCTAAGTCCTTAGATTACAAATGGAAGAAGCCTAAAAGTGGACTCTATCAATTGTCCTAATGTATTTGTTGTCTTTACTTCTTTATAGTGAGAAAGACAGACAGATAGGTACAGACAGATAGGAAGGGAGAGAGATGAGAAGCATCAATGCATAGTTGCAGCAATTTAGTTGTTCATTGTTTGCTCCTCGTATGTGCCTTGACTTGGGGGCTCCAGCTGAGCCAGTGGCCTCTTGCTCAAAGCAGTGACCTTGGGACTCAATCCAATGACTATGGATTGTGTATGATCCCACGCTCAAGCTGGCGACCCTGTGCTCAAGCTGGCGAGCCTGCACTCAAGCCAGTGACCTCGAGGTTTCAAACCTGGGTCCTCAGTGTCCCAGGTCTACACTTTATCCAATGCACCACCACCTGGTCAGGCTATCTTTACTTCTATGCAGACTCCCACATGCACCCCTACTGGGATCCATCTGATAATACCTGACTGGGGCCGATGCTCTGCCCGTTTGGAGCCAGGCTTTCAACCAAGCTATTTTTAGCACCTGAGGCAGAGGCTCCACGGAGCCATCCTCAGCACCCAGGCTGAAGCACTTGAACCAATTTAGCCATGGCTGTGGGAGGGAGAGAGAGGAGGAGGAGGGGGAGAAGTGAGAAGCAGATGGTCGCTTTTCCTGTGTGCCCTGGTTGGGAATCGAGCCTGGGACATCCACATGCCAGGTTGACTCTCTACCGTTGAGCCAATTGGCCAGGGCCCCATTCATTTAAAATTTAAGGAAATCTGATTAAATAAAAAAAAAGTCTCAGTCTAAAGAAATGTTATAATTATTATTATAAATAGAAAGCATCGTTTATACCCTTGGGCATTGTAGACATTGACTTTTGCTTCCAAATAGAATGTACATGTACTTCAAAAATATATCAGAGCCTGACCTGTGGTGCAGTGGATAAACCATCGACCTGGGAACACTGAGGTCTCCAGTTCAAAACCCTGCACTTGTCTGGTCAAGGCACATATGGGAGTTGATGCTTCCTGCTCCTCCCCCCTTCTCTCTCTCTCTCTCTCTCTCTCTCTCTCTCTCTCTTGCTCTCACTCTCTCCTCTCTAAAATGAATAAATAAAAAATTTAAAAAAATATATCGAAAAGCTGTGAAGTAACAAGAACTTGTTACCTAATTTTAGGTAAACTAAAATTCCAGAAAGGGAAGAGCTATTCTAAGGTAAATTGGTAGTTACTAACTGATTTCTTTTCTGGAAACATTTGTTGATTCTAGGTGCAGGCTGAGTATCAGTCTTAACTTAGAGAAAACCCAGAGGAACTTCCAGTGGTCATGTGGGGCTCCTGAGACAGACTGGAAATCAGAAGAACCTCCATGCATAGCTGATTTCCTGTGTGGGGCATTTACTGAGCTCAAGACCTCTATGGAAGGCTGTGGAACTGGGCCAAAACTTCCAAAATGTCATGTGCTTAAAAAACCATGCCCTGTTAGAGGGACACGGCCTCCCTTAACGCTTGGCTCATCTCTCCCTAAAGGCATTTCTCATATTTTAAAGTTGAATAGGCTGGAGGCAAAAGAGCTAAACTGAACATCTCACAAGGAATGAACTGAATGTCCTGTGATCTTTCAGGGTTAAGGAGACAATGGTTTTCTATCAAGAGCTTAAGGTACAACCTGAGGAACAGGTGATAACCCAGAGGTGGAATGAATCCGAGTACAAGGGCCACCTTGTCAGGACCCGGCTCAAGTCCCGATTAGATTGCAATGATCAGCCCCTCACTCTATGAACCTAAAGAGGGAAGGGAGAACCCTCACTGGGAGATGATATTGTGGGGGGTCCAGAATGAGCCACCCCAAGATGCGCCTCAGTGGTATGTGAGTTACTTTAAGCTAAAGGCAATTTTAGTTTCAGGCTCAAGGGAAACTCCCGCCCCATCTCCACCTTAACTACCTAGAAGAATTTGAATTAAGGCTTTTCCCATATTAAGAGATTATTAGAGATAATTTATTTGACCTATCTATATGGCAGGGCAAACTTCTGTTTATTAAACTCTGTTCTTCTTATCATCCTTATGATTCTTTGAAGCTCCCAAGATGTATTACCTCATTCCTAGCCCAGGATGTCTTATATACTTCAACCCGTTTTCTATCTCTAAACCTCTCATGTATGCAGGATCTCTGACTCTCTCACATATGTGGGGTTCCTGTGTGCATGATATTAAATATGACATTTTTTTTTCAATTTGTCTCCTGTTGATTTGATCATTTGGCCAGCCAAAAGAACCAGAAGAAAGGAAGGAAAATATTTTTCCTTCTGCACAATATCATATGATGGTTCTATAATATTTTTTATACACTGTGTGGCACACAGAAAACATTACCAAGCATGTGAAGAGGCAAGAAAATGTGACTGATAATCAAGAGAGAAAAATGAACCATTGAACTAGACCAGTGATTTTCAACCTTTTTCATCTCATGGCACATATTAACGAATTACTAAAATTTTGCAGCACACCATAAATATATTTTTTGCTAATCTGACAAAAAAACTAGGTATAATTTTGATTCATTCACATTGTATGGCTATTGTTGTATTGATTGATGTAATTTTTTTATCTGGCAATTTAAGAAAAAAGACACCAGTATCTCTAACTAAACAGTCAGGTATTGCATGTTTTAAAATTCTTGCAGCACACAAGTTGAAAATCACTGAACTAGCCCTGGCCAGGTGACTCAATGAGTACAGCATCATCCCAGCATGCCAAGCTCACAGGTTCAATCCCCAGTCAGGGCACATATGGATGCACAACTAAGTGGAACAATAAATTGACGCTTCTCTCTCTTACTCCCCCCCTTCAACCTCCCCCCCAAATCAATGGAAATATTATTTTTTAAAAAAGAACCAATCACTGACCTAGACTAACAAACAATCAAAGTGTTAAAGTTAGCAGGCCAGAACTGAAAAAAAAAAAAAAAAAAAAAAAAAGGTAAGGTAAAGAAAATAGAGGAAAAGATGAATTAAATGGATTAAAAGACAGAGCTTTTCAATGGAAAACTGGAATCTATAAAAAAAAATCCTAAAAACAAATCAAATTAAAAAAACTGAAAATACAAGCCTGACTAGTGGTAGCATAGAGGATAGAGTGTCGATCTGGGGACACTGAGGACCCTGGTTCGAAACCCTGAGGTTTCCTAACCTGTGGTGGCGCAGTGGATAAAGCGTGGACCTGGAATGCTGAGGTTGCCTGTTTGAAACCCTGGACTTGCCTGGTCAAGGCACATATAGGAGTTTATGCTTTCTGCTCCTCCCCCCTTCTGTCTCTCTCTAAAAGTGAATAAATCTAAAAAATAAAATGAAACTGTCCCAGTAGAGCCCAAGCTCTACGTCGATCAGGCGTCCCTGATTTGACTTCCCTGTGCAGTGAAACACTCAGGTTTATCAGCAGGGCTGGCAGCCTCTTCAAGACTACTCTTGAGGCGGCTATGAGTATGCTACTTATCAGTGCCAACTGCCACCGGAGGAAAGACATGACAGACACACAAGTTAGTTGCAAGAATCGCATAGGCAGTTTATTACTCACAAATCCTTTTGGCATGCCTGGGTACAGCTTAAGTAAGGGGGCCCCGTCGGCATGCTCCTCTCGGCTGTCTTTGGTCAGAGCAGCATGGAGACAGTTCACTTCACGTTGGAGTCTGGGTGACTACTGCAGCAGGGGGCCCCTTAGCTTTAGTACCTATTCTGGCCTCTGCCTCCTAACAGGTGTCAATCTACAGGATTACCACCTCAAACGGCCTCTAACAGGTGTTAGTCTACAGGATTATCACCTCAGACCACCTTTTTGGGAGTTCCTCACAGGGAGTCTTTTTTATGTTAATCTACTGAAATGTTACTTCAAGCCACTTTTAAGGTGTTCCTAGGGAAGTTTCTTATTTATGTTAATTTACAGAGTTATGACATCAAGCCACTTCTTATCTATGTATAACTTCACACACACACTAACTGGGCCCTGCTCAAAAGTCAGAGTCTGTTTATCATATCTGTACACACTTTATTAATCCCTATCCAGGTGGCATAACTTTATTTAATTTCCTTAATTGACTTTAAAATTATATCTGAATTACTTTTATATATCTTCCATGTTTTTCTATATTTCTATATATTTAATTACTATAACATATTACTACAACAGAAACCCTGAGGTTGCCAGCTAGAATGCAGGGTTGCCAGCTTGACAGCTTGAGTGCAGGTTCGCAGACTTGAGCACAGTATCACTGACATGATCCCAAGCTTTCTGGTGTAAACCCAAATTGCTGGATTGAGCAAGGGTTCACTGGCTTGGCTTGAGGCCCCTGATTAAGGCATGTATGAGAAGCAATTAATAAACAACTAAAGTAAAGCAACTACAAGTTGATGCTTCTCATCTCTTCTGCCACCCATCTCTCTCTCTTTAATGAAAAAAGAAAACTGAAAATACAATATTAAAAATTAAGAACTTGTCTGACCAGGCAGTGGTGCAGTGGATAGAGTGTTGGCCTGGGACACAGAGGACTCAGGTTCGAAACCTCGAGGTCACTAGCTTGAGCATGGGATCATAGACATGACCCCATCCATGGTTGCTGGCTTGAAGCCCAAGGTTGCTGGCTTGAGCGAGGGGTCACTTACTCTGCTGTAGCCCCCCCCCCCCCCAATCAAGGCAGATATGAGAAAGCAATCAATGAACTTAAGGTGGTGTAACGAAGAATTGATGCTTCTCATCTCTCTCCCTTCTGCCTGTCTGTCTCTATCTGTCCCTCTCTCTGTCTTTCCCCCTGTCCTTGTCTCTCTAAGTAAAAAAGAGAACCTAACAGATTTACTGCACAGACTGAGCACTCCTTTGTCAGTCAGTATTTGGTGCTGGGCTACTACAGTGAATAAAATTGGGCTCTGCTCTCCACTGGTAGTGTTCTCAGTAGGAAAGGCAGGCTCCCGACAACACTTACAGGTAAGGGAGAACTAAGGAAGAAAAGCATCCAGAGCAGCAATGAGCGCTTTCGATTTCAGCAAAAAGGATTACTAAAGGGAGGGCCATAGAGTAGCTGGGTCCACTCTAGTCCTTCCTTTTCTTCTTTTTTTTTGAGAGTGAGAGAGAGAGAGAGAAAGAGAGAGAGATGGAGACAGGAAGGGAGATGAGAAGCATCAACTCACAGTTGGGGCACCTTAGTTTATTGCTTTCTCGTACAGGTCTTGCTGGGGGAGGGGAGGTAGGGTGAGAGAAGAGTGGGTGGGGGTAGAGAAATAGGCACCTTCCAATTGAGCCAGTGATCTGTCGCTCAAACCAGCAACCTTTTGGGCAAACTTTTGTCCTTAAGCCATCGACCATGGGGTCACGTCTCTGATCTCATGCTAAAGCCCATGACCCCGGGGCTCAAGCTGAATGAGCCCGTACTCAAGCCGGTGACCCCATGGTTTCGAACCTGGGTCCTCAGTGTCCCAGGCCAACGGTTTACCCACTGCACCACTGCCTGGTCAGGCGCTTTTCTTTTCTTTTCTTTTCTTTCCTTTCCTTTCCTTTTCTTTCTTTCTTTTTTTTTTTTAAAGTTTTTATTTACTGATTGATTTTAGAGAGAGGGGAAGAGAGAGAGAAAAAGAGAAACATGGATTTGTTGTTCCACTTATTTAAGCCTTCATTTGTTGATTCTTACATGTGCCCTAACGGAGTACTGAACTCCCAACTCTGACGCTCTAACCAACTGAACTACCCGATCAGGGCCTTTTTTTTTAACAGGAAAAATTCAAGTTTAGTACATGCACATGGGAGATCACATAGAAAAGACAAATCCACGAGAATTCCCCTGTCTAGCCCTCTTAAGGTAAAAACTCCAGAGCGGGCTGAAGAGAAGTCTCAAATCTGCTTTGTTGAGCCTCTGCAATTTCTAGATCACAGTTTCTACAAGTGCTCAGCGATCAGAAGCAGGCGCCCGGCGGACTACAACCGAGTGCGGGCCCTGCGGGCAAAGCGGCTCCGCCGGACGTCGGCGGTGGGTGGAGGGGGCGACGCACGGCCCCGGAAGCCGAGGGAAGGCGGAGCCACGCCCCCCAGCCCGGCGCCGCCGGCTCTCCCGCCCCCACCCCCACGCGGCGCAGGCGGGGCCGAGGCGGTAGGGCACGGAAGGAGGTGACGATGTAAGTGAGCGCCGACCTCGGCGGCTGCTCCAAAGGAAGCTTAGCGGCTGTGGCCGCGGGAGCAGGCCGACACCTCCTCGCGGACGGGGCTTTGACTAGAGCTGGCGAAGGCGGGGCCGCAGTCC
The DNA here is from genome assembly GCF_036850995.1 of Saccopteryx leptura. NCBI lineage: Eukaryota > Metazoa > Chordata > Mammalia > Chiroptera > Emballonuridae > Saccopteryx > Saccopteryx leptura. Next base: position 56,882,430 of record NC_089510.1, read on the forward strand.
GAGCTGCCGCAGTGTCTTGGTCCGCGGCGGGGCTGGCGAGGGCAACGACGGACGGAGGTAAGCGGGCGTGCGAGTGTCCATTCGGCCGAATGACTTGCGGACCCGGCTGCCTACCCATCCCCGCGCCTGTGCGCGCCAGCTCAGCACCCGGGCCTGGAGGCCTCGCGCGCTGCCTTCCTCCCACGCCCGCAGATTTCCCTGGGCCGCCTCTGTCCCTTTCTGGCGGCGGGGAGGGAGCTCGTCCCTAGGGGCCGAGGTCCTCCCCTTTTCTAGTTGGAGCTGCACCACGCAGAAGCTGAGAAAACTAGCGCCCCCGGCCGCTCCTCCAGCAGCCGGGGAAAGCCTTGGGAGGAAGAATTGTTAGAGGACCTCCAGCCCCAGCCGTCTCTAAAGTCAAGGGTTTTTATTTGTTCGGACAGTCTGCCTCCTTCCTGCCTTTGGTTTCTTCTCTCACACTCCTGGGGCCCTGTTCTGGTAGACGGATATGGCACAATTGAACGTTCGGGTGGTGGGAAGCCTGCTTTTCTGCTTTATCTGTGCTAGGCACAGTTGCTGTGTGGCCATGCTGTTGGGAGATGAGGGATGCGGAAGAGGATGTGGGAAGCGTTTTGGTCTTGAGGCAGAAGAGCTGAATTGAAATCCTAGCCTGCCATTTGGCACTGGTTTTAATATCGTGCTAGACACTTCGACATTTTTGGGTGTATGTAAAGTGGAGCTTTCTCATACCTATATAAATTACTAGGGAGAATTAAACGAAATGAAGAAAGCGAACGTTAAATTAATCATGAAATGTGTTTGGAATCTAGTTAAACTCAGTTTAAGAATATCGGGGACACTTAATGGTTGGTTCCTAATTATATCTTTTACCCAGAATAACTAAGCTTAGTAGGGAGAAGGAGCCAGAGGAGATATACAAGGATCTTGTGTGGTTAGAACCTACTGCAGTCGCTGCTTTGGGTTGGCCAGCATTAAGAAGAAATGTCTCGGTGTCACCTGGGTGTCTCATTATTACTGATAAAACGTTATTAGTGTATGAGGGATGACCCAAATCACTTTGCTCACTGGGCCCTTTTCTAGGAGAAAAGTTGGGAGGGCTTTCATTTACACATTGACTCATTTTAGGACTGCTTTGCATGTATTTCCGAGGACCCCTTACTTTGCCTCGAAAACATTTCATTATAATTGAAAGTGTGGACAGATTAAACATGGGAACTTGAATCTTTTGAGTTGCTGGGCATTACAGTTCTAAGTCAATCTGAGGAGATCCCTTTCCTTTTTCTGTATTGGAGAGAGAAGAGCATTCACTACTATGAAATTTAATAGACTTATTTTTTGTGGCAGAGACAGAGAGAGTCAGAGAGAGGGACAGACAGGCTGGAAAGGAGAGAGATGAGAACATCAATTCTTCATTGCGGTTCCTTTGTTGTCCATTGATTGATTTCTCATATGTGCCATGCGGGGGTGGGGGAGCTACAGCAGACAGAGTAACCCCTTGCTCGAGCCAGAGACCTTGGGCTCAAGCTGGTGAGCCTTGCTCAAACCCAGTGAGCTCGCGCTCAACCTGGCGACCTCGGGGTCTCGAACCCGGGTTCTCCGCGTCCCAGTCCGACTCTCTGTCCACTGCGCCACCACCTGGTCAGGTGCAATTTAATAGACTTTTAAGTTAGAAAGTGTTTGCTGTGGGGGATCGAGTCAGGGACTTGAGTGAGTAACTTCTGTTCTTATAATTGCTGCTCAGACAAATTTAGGGTGTTTTCTTTTCCTGGGTGGAACACGATGATGGCTGCTGTGCATTATGCAACTAAGTGCAATCTTCAGGTCCTTTGACACAGAATTGTCAATTTGGAATTTTAAGCCCAAGATAAGGAAGGGACCTTGAGGGTCATCAGTCCAGTGATTTCAAAACCTGGCTGGGCATCAGAAGCAGTTGGAGAATTTAAACCAAACCTCAGATGCCTGGACACTGCCTCAGTGGATCTGAAGAGGGACCTGGGTACTTGTGGTTTTTAAAAAGCTCAGGTGACTCATGGTTTGAAAACATAGATGTAGATCAGGTTTCATGTTTTACTTTATAAACATACTCAAAGATGAGTGCCATGCCCAAATAATTTGTTGCTTTCTTAATCTTTTTCTTTCTTTTCCTCTCTGACCTTACTTGAATCAGTAGTACTATTTTAGGTTTTGTAGTGCCTCGAGCCCAGAGGTTAAAAACAAATTCTTTAAGTCAGTAGCTATGCCTAATTGTTTGTATAGTTTTCTATGCTGTAAGACTCTTTAATGCTTTTTGATGAAAGTATATTTTACAGTGAAATTTCTTACTAAATATTTCTTAGGTTGGTTTGTTGGTTGAACTATATAAAAATTTTATCACTTTTTCAGTAGACTTTTGTGTCAAGCCCCTATAAACCAGGGGAAAAGTCCAATTTAAGACTAATTTGCTTTTGTATTGGCTTATAGTAAAACCTAGTGCACTATACACAGGCTTCCTCCCACTCCTGCATTCTAGTATGCATGACCACTCAACTTTGTACTTCTTGTCTGCTTCCTGTGGAACTATTTGATAACTGAGCTCTGTATTGTCATATAAAAACCTGATTTAACTAAAGGCTTTTAGTATTTGCTTTAAGCTTGTCCTTCAATTTTTAGTCCCCCTTTTTTTTGTTGGTTAAATTGTGCCACTGATTTAAAGAATTTGTTAGCCTGACCAGGCAGTGGCGCAGTGCATAGAGCTTTGGACTGGGACGTGGAGGACCCAGGTCATGGGTTCATCTGGTTTGAGCAAGGCTCAGCAGCTTGAGCCTAGGGTCGCTGGCTTGAGTAAGGGGTCACTTGGTCTGCTGTAGCCCCAACTAAGGTGCCGCAACCAAGAATTGATGCTTCTCATTTCTCTCCCTTCCTGTCTGTCTGTCCCTATCTGTCCCTGTCTCTATCTCTGTCACAAAAAACAACAACCAAAAAAACACAACCCACCCCCCAAAAGAATTTGGTAGATGCCTAGAAAATATTAGTTGATGTGGTGGTAACAGTGCCTAGTGTATTTTATCATTAAAACCTCATGCCTTTTTTGTGGGGGAGGGAAATCTTATTAAAGAAATAGGCCATCAGGTTAGTTGAACATTCTCTTTCAGGGAAATACATTCACTCTCAGATTAGTCTTTGATTGATTTCTCATTGCTCCAGTAATTCCTATTCTGTGTTAGTAGTAAAGCCAGAATTGGACCCTACATCACAAATCCTCTAGAAGAAGATGCTGAATTATTTTCTTTCTAAAGATGACCCAGTTTATAGCATGTTAACTTCCTACAACCAGATGACAGAGGACATTCTAAATTTGCTGATTAAAAATCCATGTTAACAGGTAGGTAGTCTATGAATTAAGTCTAGAGAGGCATAGAATGTGACTCAGATGAAGACCAAGTTGCTAAGTCTCTAAATTTTTTATTTTTGTAAGTTTGAAATATCTTAATTATGAAATTTTAAAAATTGTTGAGTTTCAGATTCTGATAGAGTAAACTTTTCAAGTAGAGGTATTTAGAAATGATAAATATGAACCCAGGGTCACAATTTTAATGTAAACTGATACTACAGATTTAACATAGAAACAAAGGCAGGGGTGGTGGTGTAATAACTTGAAGACAAGTGGAGTTTAGAAGTCCACTTTTCACTGGTCTTTGAGGCACTCTTCTGTGTCTGAAAGGACTTGAGACTAAAACTGGATACTTAGTCCACTTTATATCTGGTGGCTGATTATGAAGAACGTATCATCAGTAGGTCTCATAAATGTACAGGTTTCCATTTCTCAATCTTGACTTTTTTTATGGTTCATTCATGCCCTATGATGCCAGCAGGAAATACCTTTTTTGTTTGTTTTGTTTTTAATCTTGTTTCCTATGACAAACAGTTCTATCTTATTATTTTTTGAGCTGGGTAATACTACTCCTGTTTATTTAATACACAACAGATATTCTCATCACTGTCTTTTTATGTCTAGTTGAAGAAATTTTTCATCTGACCAGGCGGTGGTGCAGTGGATAGAGCATTGGACTGGGATGCAGAGGACCTAGGTTCGAAACCCCGAGGTCTCTGGCTTGAGCATGGGCTCACCAGCTTGAGCACGGGCTCAGCGGCTTGAGCACAGGGTCGCTGGCTTGAGCAAGGGGTCACTCACTCTGTTGAAGCCCTCCCCAGTCAAGGCCCATATAAGAAAGCAATCAATGAACAACTAAGGAGATGCAACGAAGAATTGATGCTTCTCATCTCTGTCCTTTCCTGCTTCTCTGTCCCTGTCTGTCCCTGTCTCTGTCTCTGTTTCTGTCACACACAAAAAAGAAATAATTTTTTCATAGTAATGCTTGAGTTAACCTGTCCAGTGGCTACCCTGCAAACTTACCCAAATATTGGACCCCTTAAAGTTTAATATTAGTCCAATGTAAGTCCTAAAGATTGTTCAGAATTTGTACTATCTTAGGGTCAGTGAGTATCTAATAAGAGTTGAAAGCCCACTTCTGTTTTTCTTGTTCATGTATTTTTATCTTTGAAGGAATGTTGGTATTTGGTGAACATGAACACATAACAGAATAGCCATGAAACTAAAATTTCTCTTGCAGATATCATGAGAATGGACACTTTTAAAATTATTTTAATTTATTGATTGATTTTAGGGAGAGAGAAGGAGAGAAACATCAATTTGTTTTTCCACTTATTTGTGCATTCATTTGTTGATTCTTGTGTGTGTCCTGACCAGGGATCCAACCTGCAATCTTGGTGTATTGGAACATACTCTAACTGAGCTAATTGGCCAGGGCTGGGCTGAAAACTTTCTTTTTGTAAGATTTTATTTATTGATTTTACAGAGAGAGGAGAAAGAGGATGGGGAACAAGAAGTATCAACTCATATAATTGCTTCACTTTAGTTGTTCATAGCTTGCTTGTTGTATGTGCCTTGACTGGACAGGCCTAGAGTTTTGAACTGGTGACCTCAGCATTCCAGGTAGACACTTTATCTACTGCACCAACCGTAGCCTAGGCTACAGAACACTTTAATTCTTATCTTGCTTGACCTCTCAATAGCCTTTGATTGACTATTTCCCTCCTTTCAGAAACTTCCTGACACCTCACTTAACCTGATTTTCCTGATCATTACTTCTCACTTTCATTTGCTTGGTAGTCTTTTTCTTTTACTGTACTTCACTTTTCCATCCTGGAGTTCCTCAGGAGAGTGCCCTAGGGTGCCTTCTCTTCTCCCATTTACAAATTCTCCTTAGGTGAGATTATCCTATTCTGCAGCTTTGGTTACTATAAGCTGATGACTTAAACTGGAATTACTGTGGTATTCTCTTTTCAGAGTTCCAGACTACACAACAGTACACATCCACTTGGATATCTTACAGTCACCTCAAATCTAACATGTCTAAAACTAAAGGCATAGCCAGTATAACCTTTCTCCTGTCTTTCTCATTTGTTTCATATATAGTAAATTATACCACCATCTATCCAGTAGCTCATGCCAAAACACCCTCCACGTAAAGGCTTTCTCCCCAGTTTTGTTATTTCTGTCCTTAAAAATCTCAAGATCAACTTACTTTACTACATCTCCCTTATCCTTAATCCAAGAGACTTTTTCTTTTTGTGTGTGTGTGTGGCAGAGATAGAGTCAGAGAGAGGGACAAATAGACAGGAAGGGAGAGAGATGAGAAACATCAATTCTTTGTTGAGGTTCTTTACTTGTTCATTGATTGATTTCTCCAAGAGACTGTTGAACCTTGCCTGTGTTTATGTGTAACAGCCTCATAGGGGTTTCCTTTACTTTGGCCTTCTTCCAGCCTTTCTGCACATTGAACCCTTCTTTGTCATGTAGTGGCTTCATCTTACTTTATGTGAAATAACAGAGTCATTCATTTAACTTTTCTGTTCCTTGTCTACCTCTCCAGCTCTTCTTTTAAGTGATGCTCAAGTTTTTTTTTAGTTCCTTGGATATCTATATTTCCTCTCCTGGGCTTCTGTTTATCTGTTCCCTTTGCATAGTAACTTCTCATCCTTTGTCTCAGCTTAAAAATTATTTCATCACAGAGGACTTTTTTTCCTGACCTTCTTGTCAGATACTCCCATAGTACTCTGGATTTTACCTTTTATATATGCATCACATTTGTTAATACTTTTTCCAAATGACCCTCCCATCAGACTATAAATTTTTTAAAAAGAGTTTATTTATTGATTTCAGAGAGAGGAGAGAGAGAGAAAGAGAAGTGGGGGAGGAGTGGGAGGCATCAACTTGTAGTGTGTAGTTCCTTCTCTATGTGCCTTGACTGGGCAAGCCCAGGGTTTCGAACCGGTGACCTCAACCTTTTAGGTGGATGCTTTATCCATTGTGCAACCACAGGTCAGGCCAGACTACAAATATTTGAAAGCTCAGCACCTTTTCTATTTGTGGAAACTCAAATAGTTATTGAATTGAAATTTTTTTTTTTAATTTTTTTATTTTACTTATTCATTTTAGAAAGGAGAGAGAGAGAGGAGAGAGAGACAGAGAGAGAGAAGGGGGGGAGGAGCAGGAAGCATCAACTCCCACATGTGCCTTGACCAGGCAAGCCCAGGGTTTCGAACCGGCAACCTCAGCATTTCCAGGTTGACGCTTTATCCACTGCGCCACCACAGGTCAGGCTGAATTGAAATTTAATAGATACTTCTGTATTTTTACAATGTCAGCATCATTGGTGATATAACCACCACCAGAAATATGTTATATTAGTTTGAATTTTTAAGGCATAGCCCAGTTTGTGTTCTCTAGTTCAGGGAGGATATTTTGAGGGGCAAGAGGGGCTTAATCAGAAAGATTTGGGCTCTTTTGGGTATGATTTTTAAGAACTTAATCATATACTTTTAAATATTTATTTATTTTATTTATTTAGAGAGAAAGAGACAGAGACTGGCAGATGGGAAGGGAGAGAGATGAGAAGGAACAACTTGTAGTTGTGGCACTTCCGTTGTTCATTGATTGCTTCTCACACATTCTTTGATTGGGCTGGGAGAACTCCAGAGAAACCAGTGACCCTTTGCTTAAGCCAGCAACCATGGGCTGAAGTGACCTTGAGCTTCAAGCTAGCGACCTTTGGTCTCAAGCCAGCAACCATGGGATTGATTCTGTTGATCATCCCACACTCAAGCCAGATGAGCCTGGTGACCTCAGGGTTGAACCTCAGTGTCCCAGGTTGATGCTCTATCCACTTTGCCACCACAAGTCAGACTTAATTATGTGTTCTTTTACCCTTACTTCAAAATTTGTTGGGGACTTAATGTGTGTTTTTGTGGGATATTAATAAACATCAAGATTTCTTAGCAATTGTTACCTTTAATATTATAAAGAATAAATTTCAAGTCTTTTATAATTGGTAGCACATAATGAGAATATATTTGAATTTCATATTAAGAAGTTTATTTTAAAGTGCTTTTTCCATTGATAAAGTAACAAAATACAATACCCTCCACCAGAGGTTCCCAAACTTGATCTTTTTAAAGCCCTTTACTGAATATTTTTTATAGTATCCTGAGGCCTAACAGTTTAAATAATTGGATTTGAACAACTTAATATGTAATTATGTTCTAACAACCTAATAGTTTTTAAAGAACACACATACATTGAAAGACAAAAATAGTATTTTTATTTTATTCTTAAGTAACCACAATTACTTTTAAGCACTTGTTGAGCACTAAACTTCTCAAACTTTGGAATCACTGACACCTCCATTTCCTGTTCCAAATTGATTTCTGCACAATATTTTTTTATATAATGTATTTTTTGTCACATGTAATAGTTTTTTATTTATTAATTAGAAAGAGAGAAATATCAATTTTTTGTTCTAGATTTTTATGCATTCATTGCTGGATTCTTGTATGTGCCCTGATTGGGGATCAAACTCACAACTTTGGCCTGTTAGGACAATGCTCTAACCAACTGGGCTTCCCACCAGGGCAGTATGTATACATATGAGTATATGTGTAAGTGTGTGTATATTCTGTTATTTAAAAAGGAATAACAGCAACCAAAAACCAGCTTTGCAGAGTATGATATCAAAAAGAATATAGATATATTACAGAATTGTACATCTGAAACCAATATTATTAACCAATGTCACCCCAATAAATTCAGTAAAACAGTTTAAAAGAAGAATATAGCATGGTCTAATTTGAAACTGGACTATCTTAAACTGGTTAGGTGCTTGACAGTAAAGAATATCGTTATTTCCCTTTGATTTGAAATATCTTATGACATCCCTGTGAATATACTGCAGAATCCAAGGGTGCCTTGGCACCCAGTTTAAGAACTGTGGGTCAGCCCTGGCTGGTTGGCTCAGTGAAGAGCGTTGGCCCTGTATGTGGAAGTACCGGGTTTGATCCCCAGTCAGGGCACACATGAGAAGTGATTATCTGCTCCTTTCCCCCTGTCTCCTCCCCTTCTCTCTCTCTTCCCCTCTCTCAGCCAGTGGCTTGGCTGGTTTGAGTGTCCCACTTAAAAAAAAGAACAGTGGGTCTATACTGTTAATAAATAGTTTGGTATAAATTCTTTTAGACATTTGTTCCCTATAAATATTCAAAATATACATACATTTTTCACTTTAACAAAAATGGGCTCATGCATAATCTTTAGCAACTTGTTTTTTTTAAGTTAGAGGAGGGGAAATAGACTCCTGCATGCACCCCAACCAGGATCCACCCAGCAACCCCCGTCTGGGGTTGATGCTCAAATCATCTGAGCTATCCTCAGCACCTGAGGCTTACATTCAGACCAACTGAGCTATCCTTAACACTTGGGGCCAATGCTTGGACCAGTCGAGTCACTGTCTCTGAGAGGGAAAGAGAGAGAGAAGGGGGAGAGGGAGAGGAAGAGAAGTAGATGGTCGCTTCTCATGTGTGCCCTGACTGAATATTGAACCTGGGACATCCACTTGCTGGGTCCACGCTCTATCCACTGAGCCAACGAGCCAGGGCTGCAGCTTGTTTTTTTTTTCTTCATTCAACAATATGTAAAGACATTGGTCAAACATATTTAGTTCCATTCCAGCCTGAGAACTCCATTAAAACAGTAGAAAAGTATTTTTGTTTTTGTTATTTTTAAGAACACAAGTGACAAAGAATAGGAGCAGTGAGAATTAGAACAAAATTTTGGAAGCTGGAAAGCCAGAATGCGCTAGTGGTAACTGATTAGCAGACTGGAAAAAAATCAACAAGTAGTCATATTTGTGTTTCAGGACCTTTTAAAAATTTCCGGATTAGTGGTGTCATGTACTGTAGAGGTGAATGTGGGACAGAAAATATAAGCAGTTATGTGAAAGTCTATTTAAGAAAAATACTTTCAGGTCCTGGCCGGTGAGTCAGTGGATAGGACGTGGGCCTGGCAAATGGATGTGTCCCAGTTTTGATTCCTGGCCAGGGCACAGAAAAGAAGCGACCATCTGCTTCTCTTCCCCTCCCTCACCCCCTTCTCCCTGTTTCTCCTCCTGCAGCAAGTGGCTCAGTTGGTTTTAGTGTAGTCCCTGAGCGCTGTGAATAGCAAGTCAGCCTTAGGTGCTAAAAAAAGCTCGGTATCCCCAGGCATAGTGGATAAGACCTGGAATGCTGAGGTTGCCTGTTCAAGTCCCTGGGCTTGCCTGGTCAGGGCACATACGGAAGCAACTACTAGCAATAGATGCTTCTCACTTCTCACTTCTCCCTTCTCTCTCTCTCTCTCTCTCTCTCTCTCTCTCTCTTTCTCTGTCTCTCTCTCTCCCTCTCCCCCTTCTCTCTTTTTCTCTCTTCCTCCCTCCCTCCCACTCTTCCTCTCCAAAAATCAATAAAAATGATGTTAAAAAAAAAAAAAAAAAAAAAAAAGCTCGTTACTCAAGCATGACCCAGACATGGTTGCCAGTGGATCCTGTTTGGGGCACTTGCTGGAGTCTACCTCACTATCTTCCCTCCTTTCACCTAAAAAAAAAAAATAAATAAACCACTTTGAGATGTGACCTTTTCTTTCTGTACATAGTAATTAGAGCTTTAGTATCTGGATGGAGAGAGTAAAACAGTCTTAAGAATGGGGGATACCATTGTAGGTCAAATAAATTTGTAAATATGATATTGTTGTAAAGTATTGTACCTTAATCCGCGGGTTACTTAGAGACACCGAGTCCAAATGAATTTTTGAGTTTATTAATTAGCTAGCTAGCTACACGGGGCACAATCCCAAATCATGTAGCCGGTCCCTACCATTCTGTGGCTGATTTTATAGACCAAATCACATACCGGTTGGGGTGGGTAAGAAGGGAGCATGGTACAATAGTCAATTACTGGCCCTGGCCAGTTGGCTCAGTGGTAGAGCATTGGCCTGGCGTGCGAGAGTCCCGGGTTCGATTCCCGGCCAGGGCACACAGGAGAGGCGCCCATCTGCTTTTCCATCCCTCCCCCTCTCCTTCCTCTCTGTCTCTTTCTTCCCCTCCCGCAGCCGAGGCTCCATTGGAGCAAAGTTTGCCCGGGCGCTGAGGATGGCTCTGTGGCCTCTGCCTCAGGCACTAGAATGGCTCTAATTGTGGTAGAGCGCCGCCCCAGATGGGCAGAGCGTCACCTCCTGGTGGGCATGCTGGGTGGATCCCGGTCGGGCGCATGTGGGAGTCTGTCTGACTGCCTCCTCGTTTCCAGTTTAAGAAAAAAAAAAAGTCAATTACTAACAAGCTTACAACATCTATCTATAGGATCTATTAAAAGGAAAAATCATTCTTACACATCAAGACCACAAGATAACACAGTGATAATTGTTTTACATACCCAGCAAAGACATTCCCAAATCTTCTAGTGTCTACCCCCATCCCTGTCGCTACAAAATGTTTAGTTTAGGATAAGGAGAGAAGCTAAATGAAATTACCTTTGCTAAAAGTTTTGGGGCTAACTTATTAGGAAACCCTAATAAGCTAGTCCCCGCTTTTTTAATTTACAAGTTTTTATACATATAAAGGATTTCAAATGGGAAAAGTGAGCAAACATATACATCATATTTACAGACTTATTTGACTAACAGCTCTGAATTACCTTTTTATAATGTTGTCATTGATTTCCTTATTTTAGGCTTTATCTATTGACTATGGAAAAAGAAGATTTAGTTCTTTTACATCTGCTCCTCACTTCTGTATACACTAACACTTCTTATGGTACCCCTCCCACCTATCTATCAATATAACGATACTATAATTTTGGCTAGAATCAGTTTCCCTCCATGGGGGTCAGTATTGTTATTTTGGATGAGACAATTCTTTGTTATCCTACCCATTACATAATATTTAACATTCCTAACCTCATGCGTTAAACATCAGTACTAGCATGACTTTGTTGCAAATACTATGAATTCCCCACAAAATTCTAAATGTCAAGTTGAGGATGTGGTTTGGGGTATCTAGTTGAGAATCACTGGTTTAGATCAGTAGTCATAGATAGCTAAGCTGTGTAGTATAGTATGATTTATAATGACTTTTTTCTTTCTTGTACAACTTTTTGTTGTCCCTGAAATTAACAGTTGTCTTTTTTGTTTAGTGTTCTCTGTATATAGTACTAATTTATCTTCCTCCTGTCTTTCAGTGTCTGTATCTCCTGTTTTTGCTTTCAGACATTTCTTTTTTTTTTTTTTTTTTTGTATTTTTCTGAAGCTGGAAACGGGGAGAGACAGTCAGACAGACTCCCGCATGCGCCCGACCGGGATCCACCAGAGGCGACGCTCTGCCCACCAGGGGGCGATGCTCTGCCCCTCCGGGGCGTCGCTCTGCCGCGACCAGAGCCACTCTAGCACCTGGGGCAGAGGCCAAGGAGCCATCCCCAGCGCCCGGGCCATCTTTGCTCCAATGGAGCCTTGGCTGCGGGAGGGGAAGAGAGAGACAGAGAGGAAGGAGGGGGTGGGGGTGGAGAAGCAGATGGGCGCTACTCCTTTGTGCCCTGGCCGGGAATCGAACCCAGGTCCCCCGCACGCCAGGCCGACGCTCTACCGCTGAGCCAACCGTCCAGGGCCTGCTTTCAGACATTTCAGAAGTATTGTACTGTCAGTTATTTTCTGGCACTATAATAATATTCCAGGTTTATCTTATACTTCCTCTGCCCCAGCTCTGGAATCAATCATTTCTTTCTTTTTTCCTTATCCCCTCCTTTGTTTTGAGAGAGAAAGACAGGAAGGAAGAGGGATGAGAAGCATCAACTTGTAGTTATCACTTTAGTTCTTCATTGATTGCTTCCCATACGTGCCTTGACCAGGGGCACAAGCTGAACCAGTGACCTTGTGCTCAAGCTGATGACCTCAGGATTTCGAACCTGGGACCTCAGCGTCCCAGATCGATGCTCTATCCACTGCACCACTGCCAGTCAGGCAAGAATCAGTCATTTCTTTTTAATTAAAAAAAGGTTTTAAAATTGATTTTGGAGGTGAGGGGTGGAAGGAGAAACATCAATTTGTTGTTCCACTTATTTTTGATTTCTTGTATGTGCTCTGACCGAGGATTGAGCCTGGAACCTTAGCATATTGGGACAAACTAGCCAACTGAGCTACCTGGCCAGGGCTAGCCATTTCTTTTAAAGGGAGAGTAATATTTAGAAACCAAGGTCTTGGGTGCTAGAGCCCCCATTGCTACTGGATGTTATTGCTTCTAGGCTAAATGGACAGAGCTAGGAAAGAAATATGTGTATACACACTTTTTAGATTTCTCTGTGTGTGTGTGTGTATGTATGTATCACCATGAGTTCATATGAATACCTCTGGTTTTAGGCTATCACCATGGATTTAAAGCTATCTCATTTTGTCTCTTTGTGTAACTTCAGCAGTGCAAAACCTTGATCTAATTATCCCAACATATGTGCTTATTTAGTTTTAGAATACTGACAAAGTAGTTTCAGGCCCTGGCCAATTGGCTCAGTGGTAAAAGCATTGGCTTGGCATGTGGAAGTCCTGGGTTCGATAACTGGCCAGGGCACACAGAAGAAGCACCCATCTGCTTCTCCACCCTTTCCCTTTTCCTTTCTCTCTCTCTCTTCCCCTCCCGCAGCCAAGGCTCCATTGGACCGAAGTTGGCCTGGGTGCTGAAGATGGCGCCATGGCCTCTGCGTCAGGCGCTAGAATGGCTCCGGTTGCAATGGAGCAACACCCCAGATGGGCAGAGCATTGCCCCCTGGTGGGCATGCTGGGTGGATCCCGGTTGGGTGCATGCAGGAGTGTGTCTCTGCCTCCCTGCTTCTCACTTCAGAAAAATACAAAAAAATAATAAAATAAAAAATAGAATACTGACAGAGTGGTTTCAGAACTAATTCACTACTCTTTGAAAACAAATTTGATAACTACAATATTTGTATAGTCCTTTAGTTTCTCATCTTGTACAGCTAAAATAATGTTTTCCAAAGTCACTTTGACTAATTCTTTTCTGGTCTACTTCTTTCAGTGTGATTATGTTATTTATTTGCAATACAGTTAGGTTCATTTGTTATTGTTTGTATTTTATTTTGTATTTTTCCTCTGTCTAACTATTTGTATATTTTTAAATGAAGCATTAATATGGTCCTAAAAGTCAGAACTACAAAAAGGCATATTCAGAGAAGTGCCACGCCCTACTCATTCCTTCCACAATTTTCCTAGTCTTCATTCTTCCCACCCATGCCCTATAGGTAATTATTTTCATTAGTTTCTGGTTTATCCTTTTTATGCTTTGATTTTTATTACAGTATATCTTTTGGGGGGGGGCACAGAAGAAGAGATTCAGGTATATTTTATTTTTTCTTTAATGAAAGGTGGTTGTATAGTCAAGAATTTAGCTTTGTTGAAAAAGAAAGCCTTTTTCCTTGCCTTCTGGGAGGTATTCTCTAAACCTTTGGAATGTTGTGCCTGATTAGAGATTATTTGCTTGAGGGTCTTGGGTCACCGATTGTTTTAAGAGTATAATTTAGGATGGGGTGGCCCATGTCAGAAAGACCAGTGTGGTTTAGAAAAATGTTTTGATTGATTTTTAGAGAGAGAGGGAGAGAAGCATCAATTTGTTGTACCACTTGTTTATGCATTCATTGGTTCCTCCTTCATGTGCCCTGACTGGTGATTGAACCTGGAATCTTTATATATTGGGATGGTGCTCTAACCAACTGAGCTATATCTGGCCTGAGCAAGACCAGTTTGATTGAGAATTATGACTTCAGTGTCTGTGGCTCTCCAGAAGGCAGAAGACTGAGCTTAGTTATGTGGACAGTTATGCCTATAAACCCCAATAAAATTCTGAATATCAACGCTCTGTTGAGTTTTCCTGACTGTTAGTACTCTGCTTATTGTCACACATTGATGTGGGCGTGTAACACTGTCCTGCTCCTAGGAGAGAAGAGAACTAGAAGTTCTGCATTTGTTACTTTTGGACTCTGCCCTATCTACTTCTTCACTGGGCTGATTTTAATCCATATACTTCAGCTACAAGAAGCCATAACTGTAAATACTGTATTTCCCCATGTATAAGATGCTCCCATATATAAGATGCACCTTAATTTTGGGGCTTGAAATTTGAAAAAAAAAAGTATTACATAAAGTTATTGAACAAGTTTTATTCATCTACAACGAGCACAGAAACAAGTGCGAAAAAGTGGGAAATGCAAGTAAAAAAACCCCTATAACCACTGTATAAGATGCACCCAGTTTTTAGAGCCCAAATTTTTCGAGAAAGGGTGTGTCTTATACATGGGGAAATATGATATTACTTTTTTTTTTTTTTTTTTTTGAGACAGAGAGTCAGAGAGAGGGATAGATAGGGACAGACAGACAGGAACAGAGAGAGATGGGAAGCATCAATGATCAGTTTCTCGTTGTGGCACTTTAGTTGTTCATTGATTGCTTTCTCATATGTGCCTTGGCCATCTGGCTATAGCAGACCAAGTAACCCCTTGCTCGAGCCAGCGACCTTGGATCCAAGCTGGCGAGCCTTGCTCAAACCCGATGAGCCTGCACTCAAGCTGGCGACCTCGGGGTCTCGAACTTGGGTCCTCCGCATCCCAGTGCGATGCTCTATCCACTGCGCCACTGCCTGGTCAGGTTGATACTACATTTTTCAGTGTGTTCTTTTTTCTTTTTTAAAAAATAATTTATTTTTTCAATTACAGTTGGCATACAATATAATTAGTACTTTCAGGTTTGCAATGTAGTGATTAGATATTTATATAATTTAAAAAGTGATCGCACTGTTAAATCTGGTACCCATCTGACACTGTACATACTTACACATACTTATTACGTTGTTATTGACTATATTCCCTATGCTGTACTTTAAAACCCCATGACTGTTTTGTAACTACCAATTTGTACCTCTTAATCTATTTCCCTTTTTTACCCAATTCCTCACTTCCCTCCCATCTGGTAACCATCAAAATGTTCTCTGTATTTATGAGTTTATTTCTGTTTGATTTGTTCACTTGTTTTTTAGATTCCATATAGAAGTCAGATCATACGGTATTTGTTTTCCTCTGTCTGACTTATTTCACTTAGTATAATATTACGACACAGTTCTGTTCCTACGACAGTGATGTAACCTGATTTTGGTGTAAGTCGAAACACACCCTAGCCTAAATCACTTACCTATTCTAACAGTTGTAAAATCATAATCTAGAACATAAAAACACAACTAAGGCACAGAAAAGGACATAGATATACTGTACTGTACAATGTACTGCGTACTCGACCACTATACCCAACCAAACTATATAGTTTGCCCATGTAGTCCATAAGTACGACACTGATGGCATAAGCCGAAACACATCTCAATTTTTTAAAGTTTTTATGTGAGTGAGTGTCCTAAACTTGAAACATCGTATGTTGAGACTGGCATAACCTGAGGATCCCCTGTACCTTCTAGGTCTATCCATGTTGTTGCAGATGGCAAGATTTAATTCTTTTTTTTATGGCTGAGTAATATTCCATTGTATATACAGTATGTCCCATTCATCTATTGATGGACAGTTAGGTTGCTTTCATATCTTGGATATTGTAAATTAAATAATGCTGCAGTGAACATATGAATGCATATGTCTTTTTGAATTAGTATTTTTGGTTTCTTTGGATAAATACACAGAAGTGGAATTGCTGGGTCCTACTTTGTCTCTTGTTATAGCCTTTGTGTTAAAATCTATTTTGTCTTATTTAGTATTGCTTTTTACTCCCCCCTCCCATTTCATGAAATAACTTTTCCATCTTTTTAATATCTATCTTTTTTTTTTTTTAAACAGAGACAGACAGGAACGGAGAGATGAGAAGCATCAATCATTAGTTTTCGTTGCATGTTGCGACACCTTAGTTGTTCATTGATTGCTTTCTCATATGTGCCCTGACCATGGGCCTTCAGCAGACTGAGTAATCCCTTGCTCGAGCCAGCAACCTTGGGTCCAAGCTGGTGAGCTTTTGCTCAAACCAGATGAGCCCGCGCTCAAGCTGGCGACCTCAGGGTCTTGAACCTGGGTCCTCTGCATCCCAGTCCGACGCTCTGTCCACTGTGCCACCACCTGGTCAGGCACTTTTCCATCTTTTTATTTCTTTTTTCTTTTTTTGCAGCAAAGAAAGGGTTTATTTTTAGGAAGTGGCCCAAACCTGGAGACAGGATGTGGGTTCGATCCCCTGAGCACATACAAGAACGGATTGATGTTTCTTTCACCCCTCCCTATCCCTACTCTTTCTCCCTCCTCCTTCCCCCTCCCTCCCTTTCTCTCTCCCTTTCTCTTTCCCTTCCTCTCTCTAAAATCAATAAACAAAACAGAATACCCAACCAATGGTAGAAGTAGTTGTGGGCCAGGATACCTGTACCTTAGCAATAATCAGAGCAAATCCACAGTTAGCCTCGTAGTCTTTAAGACTGCCAGTCAAGAAGACCTCTAGATGAAAGGTTCAGAGCTTCATTTTTGTGGGAAGGCAGGCAGGCAGTGACAGTCCAACAGATTCCCTTGGCCCACAGTTCACTTTTTTTTTTTTTTTTTGTATTTTTCTGAAGCTGGAAACGGGGAGAGACAGTCAGACAGACTCCCGCATGCGCCCGACCGGGATCCACCCGGCACGCCCACCAGGGGCGCCGCTCTGCCCACCAGGGGGCGATGCTCTGCCCCTCCGGGGTGTCACTGTGCCACGACCAGAGCCACTCTAGCGCCTGGGGCAGAGGCCAAGGAGCCATCCCCAGTGCCCGGGCCATCTTTGCTCCAATGGAGCCTTGGCTGCGGGAGGGGAAGAGAGAGACAGAGAGGAAGGAGGGGGGTTGGGGGTGGAGAAGCAAATGGGCGCTTCTCCTATGTGCCCTGGCCAGGAATCGAACCCGGGTCCCCCGCATGCCAGGCCAACGCTCTACCACTGAGCCAACCGGCCAGGGCCCACAGTTCAAACATTCCTGATGAACATCCTGACACCAGCTCGAGCAAGCTCTGTGTATTTCTTACACAGTATCAGTCATTGAAACCATCCAAACATGAGTTACTGGGATGGTTTTTCCTAAATTTATGTTATGTTATCTTCACTTTCACTTTGTGTGTGTCTTTTGATCTGAAGTGAGTCTCTTGTAGGCAGCATATTTAAGGGTCTTGTTTCCTTTCCATTCAGCTACCCTGTGTCTTTTGATTGGCACTTTAAAAAAAAAAGATTTTATTTATTGATTTTTACAGAGAGGAGGTGGATGGAGCAAGAAGTATCAACTCATAGTTGCTTCACTTCAGTTGTTCATTCCTTGCTTATTGCTTGTCATATGTACCTTGAATGGGCAAGCCCAGGCAACCTCAATGTTCCAGGTTGATGCTTTTATCCACTGTGCCACCACAGGCCAGGCTTGATTGGCACTTTTAATCCATTTATATTTAAAGTAATTGTTGCTAGATATGTATTTAATACCATTCTATTATTCACATATATATTTTTTTTCTTGAAGAAGTTCCTTTGACATTTCTTGTAATACTGGTTTGGTGGTGATGAACTCCTTTAGTTTTTTCTTCTGGGAAGTTCTTTATCACTCCTTTGATTCCTTTTTTTTTTTTTTTTTTTTTAAACAAATCCATTTTATTTATTTACCTTTCAATAAGTTTAAATCCTTGAGAGGTACAGCATTATATGGATTCTGTGTTCAGTGGCCTTAGCATAAGGTTGCTTTGGAATTTAGCATCAACCATGCTACTATTTTCCATGAGCACAAGTTACCTTTCCCCAGATTATTTTAATTTTGTTTGGTTTGCCACCAGAGTCACTGTATTGTTCTTTGCTTTGTACTCATGAGCACATCTCTTGCCTAGATAGAATTCAGTTTCATCTTGAGCATAAATACCTTCAATTTTAAGAGGAGCTCTGTGCTCCCTCTGGTTTTGGAGACTCAGCTAATAACCAGCAAAATGGCCTTGGACATCAGCCTTTCAGACATTTCTATTGATAGTTGTAGAAGTCCTATTCCCTTCAGGCCTCCACAGACTCTAAGACGGCAGAATAAGATGTCCTTTGATTCTAAATGATAGCTTTGGTGGGTAGAGTGATTTTGGTTGTAGGTCCTTGGTTTTATCACTTTCAATATTTTGTGCCAATCCCTTCAGGCCTGCAGAGTTTCTGTTGAAAAATTAACCAACAGTCTTTGGGAGCTCCCTTATAGGTAACTAACTGCTTTTTTCTCTTGCAGCTTTTAAGATTCTCTTCCTGTCTTTAACCTTTGCCTATCTATCTATCTATCTATCTATCTATCTATCTATCTATCTATCTATCTATATTTTTCTGAAGTTGGAAACGGGGAGGCAGTCAGACAGACTCCCGCATACGCCCGACCAGGATCCACCCGGCACGCCCACCAGGGGGCGATGCTCTGCCCACCAGGGGGCGATGTTCTGCCCATCTGGAGCGTCGCTCTCTTGCAACCAGAGCCATTCTAGCACCTGAGGCAGAGGCCACAGAGCCATCCTCAGCGCCCGGGCCAACTTAGCTCCAATGGAGCCTTGACTGCGGGAGGGGAAGAGAGAGATAGAGAGGAAGGAGAGGGGGAGGGGTGGAGAAGCAGATGGGCGCTTCTCCCGTGTGCCCTGGCTGGGAATCGAACCCGGGACTCCTGCACGCCAGGCTGACACTCTACCACTGAGCCAACTGGCCAGGGCTAACCTTTGCCATTTTAATTATGTTGTGTTTTGGTGTGGGCCTCTTTGGTTCATCTTCTTTGTGACTCTACACTTACTGGGCTTGTATGTCTATTTTCTGGCCAAGTTGGAGAAGTTCTGTTATTATTTCTTCAAATATGTTTTCAGTGCCTGCTTTCTCTTCTCCTTTTTACCCCTATGATGCTAATATTGGTATGCTTAATATTGTCCCAGAAGCCTTAAAAACTAGCCTCTTTTTTTTCTTTTTCTCTTCTGATTATTTACTGTTACCTTATCTTTCAAATTGCTGATTCAGTCCTCTGCTTCATATACCCTACTATTGATTTCTTCTAGTATATTATTTATTTCAGTTACTATGTTTCCATTTCTAACTGGTTCTTTTGTTAAAATTCTCACTGAGATAATTGTTTGTAATTATTCCTTTTTTAAAAATTAACATCCTGCCTGACCAGGCAGTGGCACAGTGGATAGAGTGTCGGACTGGGATGTGGAGGACCCAGGTTCGAGACCCTGAAGTTGCCAGCTTGAGCGCGGGCTCATCCAGTTTGAGCAAAGCTCACCAGCTTGGACCCTGGCTCTGGCTCAAGCAAGGAGTTACTCAGTCTGCTGTAGACCCCACGGTCAAGGCACATATGAGAAAGCAATCAATGAACTACTAAGGTGCCACAACAAAAAACTGATCATTGATGCTTCTCATCTCTCTTCGTTCCTGTCTGTCCCCATCTATCCCTCTCTCTGACTCTCTCACTGTCCCTGTAAAAAAAAAAAAATTAAAAAAAATTAACATCCTGCCTGACCAGGCAGTGGCGCAGTGGATAGAGTGTCGGACTGGGATGCAGAAGACCCAGGTTTGAGACCCCAGGGCGCCAGCTTGAGCATGGGCTCATCTGGTTTGAGCAAAAGCTCACCAGCTTGGACCCAAGGTCGCTGGCTTGAGCAAGGGGTTATTCGGTCTGCTGAAGGCCCGCGGTCAAGACACATGTGAGAAAGCAATTAATGAACAACTAAGATGTCGCAACACGCAATGAAAAACTAATGATTGCTGCTTCTCATCTCTCCGTTCCTGTCTGTCTGTCCCTGTCTATCCGTCTCTCTGACTCTCTGTCTCTGGAAAAGAAAACACAAAACCTTAATAAAAAAAAAATTAACACCCTACCTGAATAAAAATGACAAGTTTCTGTGCCTGTAAAAAAATATATAGCATTTTTTTTTCTTAGTGAATTTTCTTTTACCTCTTTGAGGACTGTGTTGATTTTTTCTTCCTTCTTGTTTTTTTTTTGTTTTTTTTTTGTATTTTTCTGAAGCTGGAAACGGGGAGAGACAGTCAGACAGACTCCCGCATGCGCCCGATCAGGATCCACCTGGCACGCCCACCAGGGGCGACACTCTGCCCACCAGGGGGCGATGCTCTGCCCCTCCGGGGCGTCGCTCTGCCGTGACCAGAGCCACTCTAGCGCCTGGGGCAGAGGCCAAGGAGCCATCCCCAGCGCCCGGGCCATCTTTGCTCCAATGGAGCCTTGGCTGCGGGAGGGGAAGAGAGAGAGAGGAAGGAGGGGGGGGGAGGTGGAGAAGCAAATGGGTGCTTCTCCTATGTGCCCTGGCCGGGAATCAAACCTGGGTCCCCCACGCGCCAGGCCGACGCTCTACCGCTGAGCCAACCGGCCAGGGCCCCTTCTTGTTTTTTATTGTGGTAAAATACAGATAACAAAATTTACTGTTTTAATAATTTTTAGGTGTACATTTCAGTGGCAGTAGATACATTGTTGTGCAACCATCACCACCATTCATCTTCAGAACCTTTTCCATTTTCCTAAACTGAATTCTGCACCCATTAAACAATTATTCTCCTTCCCTCCCCCACTTAGTCTTTTAAAGTTAAAATTCTTCTATATAAGTTTTTTATTTTATTTTATCTACTTTGATCCCTAGAATTCTGGTGATTCTTGGTTATCCTGTCATTTTATTTTATTTTATTTTAATTTATTTTAAAGTGAGAGGAGGGGAGGTAGTGTGACAGATTCCCATATACGCCCTGACCAGGATCCATCCGGCAACTGAGCTATCCTCAGCTGGGGCCAACCACTGGCTATACGAGAGGGGAAAAGAGAGAGAAGGGTGAGAGGGAGGGAAAGAGAAGCACTCGGTCGCTTCTCATATGTTCCCTGACAGGGGATTGAATCCAAGATATATGCACTCCAGGCCAGCTCTCTATCCAATGAGTCAGCCGGCCAGGGCCTATCCTGTCATTTTAAAAGAAAGATCACTAAGAAGTTGTTTGGAAATTCTAGGACTTATCAACTTTGGAGTTTATTATGGGCCATTTTGGGCCATTTTGGGGGATGAGTATCTGTATATATGTATTTTCTTGTGGACTAATCAAATTCTTTAGAGAAGAATCTTCCCATCTCCTGCTTGGATGGATGCAGCAGACTACCCCAGGTTCTGGGAGATGAGCAGGAAAGTGTTGGGAGGGGTCTTATATTCAGTATATAATTCCATCTTTAAATTATGCCTGGGATCCCCATCTGCATAGCTTCTGTTTTACACTTTCTGAAGTATAAACTAATCTTGGGGGGGGGCAATTACCTGCTGTGTGGAGTTGGGGAGTGGTTTGAGGTCTCATTGCTTCTTAAACTTTGGGATATATTGCAGAGTAACTGTTCAGGCCTGTTTAGTTGAGGCATCCTAAAATAGCAATGTGTTTTGATCTTTCCTCTTTGATCCCTTCTCCCCTGGGAAGATTTTTACCCTTGGGAGTGTATATCTTTCTGGGAACTGAGTGGCAAAAGAGGTTGGGGAGGAAATCCACTATGTAAACTTAATTCAGTATCCTCTTATTGTACCCCTGCCCTCAGTTATGCATGGTGTGTCTATTCTGGGTCATCCTCCCCCAAAAGTGAAACGTTGGTTATCTGCCAGGGTAGGAGAAGTGATATTAGGGTCTAGCTGTTCTTTATTCGGACTTTGAGCCAGTCCTTTCTTTTGCACTCCCCTCATACTCTGGCCTTCATAATTCCTAAGCCTTTCTAAGGTCCAGTAACTTGCTTCTTGGCTTCCCCTTTAGTTTTTGCTCTTCGGGTCTGTTAAGTCTGTTAACACTCATTCACCTGTTTTTATCTGTCAGAAATTTTATTGTACTTGTCTCCTTTTTCATTATCTTTGTCCTTGAGTGTTTATACCTTTTTAAAACCCCATTTTTATCATCTTAATGGGATTAGACAGGGAATTGAGGTAAATGTATTTTTTCCCCCAGACAACACTGATGCAGAAAAAGGTAATACAACTTTTCTTGACAGCTTGTTTGGACGTTCTAGCAGGGGAGCACAGCTACTCATATACCCTTGACAGAAGAACGTCCTCTCCTCTATCAGGGAAGGTCGTCCTCTTCAGCCGAGCAAGCAGCTTCAGTAGGGTTCGCACATAGATCGGTGAGGGAGGAAGGGGACATCTGCCTAGCCAGCCAGATCAGCCAAATTACCCTGGTGATCACTGGGGTGACATGTTGCAGCCAGATCGCCCTCATATCCTACAACTTTTCTTGATAAGTTACTAGCAAGCTGAAATTAGAATATTGCTTTTCTGATTCATAGTCTGGTATTTCTCCTACTCCATCTGCAGTGGCTGGTGCCTTTCTTTCTGGCTAGAGAGCCTTTGGTAATATTAGATCTTATTAAATCTAAGGGAAATTACGTTGACTATCATTTTCATTGACCATTTTTCATATGTGTGTTCCTGACATTCACACCCACACACCCACACACACTGCTACATTGGCTCTTTTTCCTTATATTTACTTTAGAGCATAACTGGGTGAGAGCACCTGATAAGAGTCCTATCCCTGCATAGTCACTCAGAAAGTCACTGATCGACTGGTGAAGGGTAGACTGGTATCACACAATGAAGATCTATCTGCCTGGGGATGACTGTATAGAGCCCTTTCTAAAACTTGCTACATGGAACAAATTGTTTTGATATGGAATCTGTCTTAAATGGCATCTGGTCCCCTCTCCCTGCTTATTTATTTTACAAATGAGAACACGGAATTTGGGTGACTTGCTTAAAGTCAGTTAGCAAATGAGAAGCAGGGCTAACATTTAGAAATTCTGTTTTGACTCCGTGCCCTTGTTTGTTCCATCAGAAACTGACTGCATATTGGGAAGTGATTCTCAAAACTTATTTTATCATAGCAAGTATACAGCAAACAGGGTCAGGTTAAGAATCCTCATGTCTTGCCTGACCAGGCGGTGGCACAGTGGATAGAGCTTCGGACTGGGATGCAGAGGATCCAGGTTCGAGACCCCGAGGTCGCCAACTTGAGCACAAGCTCATCCATCTAGTTTGAGCAAAAGCTCACCAGCTTGAACCCAAGGTCGCTGGCTTGAGCAGGGGGTTGCTCAGACTGCTGTAGCCCCCAGTCAAGGCACATATGAGAAAACAATCAATGAACAACTAAGGTGTCTCAATGAAAAACTGATGATTGATGCTTCTCATCTCTCTTCATTCCTGTCTTCCTGTCCTTATCTGTTCCTCTCTCTGACTCTCTGTAAAAAAAAAGAAAAAAAGAGTACTCATGTCTTCCCTCCTCAACTTTTATTGTGGAGAATTTCTTGATTAGGTAGAATTTCATTATATCTAATAGCCTTAAATTGAATTTCATGTGCTCTCTTTTTTAAAATTTTCTAACATATTTTTGTGAATAAATCTATAATTACCTCATTTTTAGGATAGATATGTAACTGTTCTTTCTGTTCTTTACAGCTACACTCAGATTTCATTATGCATCAGAAAAATGAAAAAACAGAGGATAATTCTATGGAGAAAAGGAATCCACTTAGCCTTTTCTGAGAAATGGAATACTGGGTTTGGAGGTTTTAAGAAGTTCTACTTTCACCAGCACTTGTGCATTCTGAAAGCAAAGTTGGGAAGGCCAGTTACTTGCAGCAGGCCGCTGAGGCATTTCCAGTGCAGAAAGAAGGCCCTTCAAATCCAGAAAAAGTGGATCCAGGATGAACCCCTTTTTGCTAAGACAAAATTGAATGTCACTGCTGAAAATGTTAGTTCTTTGTCCTCTAAAGTGAAAAAAAAGGGCACTAAACACTTCATTTCCTCCTCAAGGACCCTCTTGAAACTCCGAGCAGACAAATTGCTGTCATCAACAAAGAACTGTGACCATGAATACTGCGGAGAGAAAAGTCTCTTGAAGGCAGTTGCTGACTTACCGGCAAATAATGGTTTAGGTCAGGCCATTGGTCACAGACCTAGGACGGAGCTGCAGGCTTCTGACTTTCCCATGAAGTTCAATGGGGAGAGCCAGAGTTCAGGTGAGAGTGGCACAGTTGTGGTCACCTTGAGCAACCATAAACGAAAGCGCTTTTGTTATGGCTGCTACCAAGGGCTAGAGCAACACAGAAACGAGGGACCCTTGACTCCGAAAAAGTTCCAACTTAACCAACACAGAAGAATAAAGGTATCTTCTCTTATGATGTATGAGAAATTATCCATGATTAGATTTCGGTACAGGATTCTCAGATCCCAGCACTTCCGAACAAAAAGCAAAGTTTGCAAGCTAAGAAAAGCCCAGCAAAGCTGGGTGCAGATCACTGGGGACCATCAAGAGACCCTTAGGGAGAACGGTGAGGGTGGCAATTGTAGTTCATTCCTGTCCCCAGAACTTAAAGACCCTTCTTGTCGGCATCAACCGTACTTTCCGGATATGGACAACAGTGCTGTGGTGAAGGGAAAGAACTCTCACATGCCTGATGGCTACACTAAAGGAAGCCCTTTCTTGGGCAAGGAGCTTGGTTTAGATGAAGCATTCCCTAACCAACAGAATGGCAGTGCCACATACACCTGGGACCAGTCACCCTGTTCCTCTCCTAAGTGGGAGTTTCCAGAGCTGAGTCATGACATCCCCTTGTCAGACCGTAATTCCAGTAACGTGCTTATCTCAGAAACCGAAAGAGAAACTATGACGCTAGGTTTGGAAAATCGGACAAGTACCGTCAATGATGACAGGGTAAAATTGTCAGTGTCTGGGGTAGATCAGTCTGTAAATAGTGTAGATGGTCTTGTGTCCGAAGAGACTGTTCAGAAAGAGACCTCGTGCCAGATGGAGGAGGTTGGATCTCTCAAGCAAGACATTCTTAGTTCTAAGTTGCTGGACCACCCTTACTGTAAAAGTCCATTGGAGGCTCCTGTGATGTGCAGTGGACTCAAACTAGAAAATCAAGTGGGAGGTGGGAAGAACAGTCAAAGAGCGTCTCCAGTGGATGATGAACAGCTGTCAATCTGCCTTTCTGGTATGCACTCTTCCTTTATTCTCCTCCAACTTCCAGCCCACACTTGCTGCCTGTTAGCATTTCTAGGAGAATATTTTTCCCCTCCCTCACATGGATTTCCCTTTAAGCATTAGACATTTGTTTTCTTTTTTTTTTTTTTAAGTGAGATAGAGACTGACAGGAAGGGAGAGAAGTGAGATGCGTTAACTCATTGTTGCATCACTTTTTGTTGTTCATTGATTGCTTTCTCACATGTGCCTTGACTGGGGGCTTCAGTTGAACCAGTGACCTCCTGCTCAAGCCAGCCACCTTGGGTTCAAGTGAGCAACCTGGGGCTTCAAGCCAGCTACCATGGGGTCATGTTGGTGAGCCCACGCTCAAGCTGGATGAGCCTGTGCTCAAGCCAGCTACCTCGGTTTTGAACCTGGGTCCTCAGCATCCCAGGCTGACGCTCTAGCCACTGCAACACTGCCTGGTCAGGCTACACATTCTTGAAGTCCTTTGTGCTGCTGTATTATATAGATGTCCCATAGTTTATTTAATTCTTAATTGATGGATGCTTGTGTTCTTCCAGTTGTTTTCTTCTATAAACCATGATGCAATGAAACTACTTCTTTATACTTTTACAATTGTTTCTATAAGTTAAATTCCTAGTAGTAGAATTGATGGTAGAATACTCATACTTAAATTTTAAGAGTATTATTGAATTATTCTCCCAGAAATTGAACCAGTTTATACTTGTTAAACTTTGCCAGCCTTATGGATCATGAGAGTTTTTTTTAATTTGTGTTTTTGAGTTTAAAGATTGAACATGTTTTTTTCTGTTTCTTTTTTTTTTTTTTTTTTTGTATTTTTTCTGAAGCTGGAAACGGGACCAGGATCCACCCGGCACACCCACCTGGGGCAACGCTCTGCCCACCAGGGGGCGATGCTCTGCCCCTCTGGGGCGTCGCTCTGCCGCGACCAGAGCCACTCTAGCGCCTGGGGCAGAGACCAAGGAGCCATCCCCAGCGCCCGGGCCATCTTTGCTCCAATGGAGCCTTGGCTGCGGGAGGGGAAGAGAGAGACAGAGAGGAAGGAGGGGGGGGGGTTGGAGAAGCAAATGGGCGCTTCTCCTCTGTGCCCTGGCCGGGAATCGAACCCAGGTTCCCTGCGCGCCAGGCCGACGCTCTACCGCTGAGCCAACCGGCCAGGGCCTTTTTCTGTTTCTTGACTAATTTTTGTTTGTATATAATTTTCCTTTGCCTATTTTTCTATTGGGTTATTTATATTTTATTTATTTAATATACAAGAAGCTTCAATGTAGCAGGTAGTATACTAGTTCTAAGAATGTAGCATCAAACAGGATACACTGATTCCTACCTTCATAGGCCTTAGCATCATTCTGGTTATAAAGATGTTAAATTAAATTTTAACTATAATGTTATAAATAAGAATTTAGTTTTTCTCTCCCAAAAGGTGAAAATCTTAGTAGCCTGATTTGTGTATGATATTTTTGCTTAACAGAAATTTTTAGTTTTCTAGGAAAATTTCATAGTAAAATTCATCTACTCTATGGCTTTAAGTTATTATATCATGTTTTAAAATCCAGTTGTCAAAATCTACCCCATAAAGTAAGTTGTCATAAACATTTTGAAAGACAATATGGTATTACCAGCCTTTGGTCCATTTGTCATCTTGTAATGTATCCATGATTTAAAAGAGTACAAATATATTTGTACAGGGACATTACTTAAGAAAAACAAAACAAATCTTTTGGCCCTGGCCAGTTGCTCAGTAGATACAAGTGTCAGTCCAGTGTGTGGATGTCCCAGTTCGATTCCCGGTCAGGGCACACAAAAGAAGTGACCATCTTTTTCTCCCACCTTCCCTCTCTACCTCCCTGTCCCCTTTATTTCCTTCTTTCTCTCCCACTGTCAGTGGCTCGATTGGTTCTAGTGTGGCCCTAGGCACTAAAGATGGCTTGGTTGGTACCAGCATGTCAGCCTTAGGCACTAAAAATAGCTTGGTACTTGAGCATTGACCTAAGACGAGGTTGCTGGGTAGATCCTGATCAAGGCACATGTGGGAGTCTGCCTCACTATCTCCCCTCCTCTCACCTAAACAAACAAACAAACAAACAAACAAAATAACAAATCTTTCTATGGAAGTATGAAGTATGGCACATCCAAGTAATAGTATACTTGAAGCTGTTAAGGAATAAATTTGACCTATATTTTGATACTGAAAGCTTTCTATATAAAGTGAAAAAGGCAAATTGTAAAACAAAATGATGCTGTTTTGTTAAATATGATATATAGGCACATATGTAGGACAAGTATATGTATATATGTGTCCACATATTTGTATATAACATATCTGGACCGGTATATGAAATTGTTATAAATGTTTTTTTCTGGGGAGCTAGGAGAGTTACTTCTTGGTGGTTTAAACATTTCCAAGCACTTTAGTTGCCCAACCATTAAGTAGGTATAAAAAGTCCCCCCCGCAACTACAAAAAAAATACATAGTACAGTGTCCTAGCAAATCTTTTGAACTGTTGATTGTGTTGTGTGCCCATCACCCAAAGTCAACTCATTTTTTATCACCATATATTTGTCCCTCCTTGTCCCCCACCCCCATTCCCTTCCTCGGTAAACCACTTCAATTTTATCTATGTCCATAAGTTTTATATCCCATTTATATGTGAAACCACATAGTTCTTAGCTTTTTCTGATTTACTTGTTATACTTAGTATAATGTTCTCAAGGTCTATCCATGTTGTTGTAAATGGCAATATATCATTTTTTAAAAAAAATTTATTTATTGATATTAGTGAGAGAGGCAGACAGACAGGAACATAGATCTGTTCCTGTATGTGTCCTGACCAGGGAGAGATTGAACCGGCAACCTCTGTGCTTCGGGACAATGCTCCAACCAACTGAGCTATCCGGCCAGAGCTTTCATCATTTCTTATGGCTGAGTAGTAGTCCCACATCTTCTTTATCCAGTCCTTTGTCAAGGGACATTTTGGTTGTTTCCATGTCTTGGCCACTGAATACTGCGATGAACATGGGGGTGCATGTGTCTTTGTGTACCAATGATTTCGAGTTTTGGGGTAGATACCAAGTAAAGGGATTGCTGGCTCATATGATAGGTAATTCTATTCCTAATTTTTTGAGAAATCACAATATTGTCTTCCATAATGGCTGTACCAGTTCACATTCCCACCAGCAGTGAATGAGGGTTCCTTTTTCTCCACAGCCTCTCCAACACTTGTTATTACCTGTCTTGTTGATAACAGCCAATTTAACAGGTGTGAAGTGGTATCTCATTGTAGGTTTTTTTTGTTTGTTTGTATTTTTCCGAAGCTGGAAATGGGGAGGCAGTCAGACAGACTCCCGCATATACCCAACCGGGATCCACCCGGCATGCCCACCAGGGGGTGATGATTTGCCCATCTGGGGCATTGCTCTGCTGTAACCAGAGCCATTCTAGCACCTGAGGCAGAGGCCATGGAGCCATCCTCAGTGCCCGGGCCAACCTTGCTCCAATGGAGCCCTGGCTGCGGGAGGGGAAGAGAGAGACAGGGAGGAAGGAGAGAGGGAGGGGTGGAGAAGCAGATGGGCGCCTCTCCTGTGTGCCCTGGCCGGGAATCGAACCCGGGACTCCACGCCAGGCCGATGCTCTACCACTGTGCCAACCGGCCAGGGTCATTGTAGTTTTGACGTGCATTTCTCTAATAGCTAGTGAAGATGAACATCTTTTCATATATCTGTTGCTCATCTATATGTCTTATTGGGAGAAGTGTCTGTTTATGTCCTCTCCGCATTTTTTAAATGGATTGTTTGTTTGTTAGTTGCTGAACTTTGTGAGTTCTTTATATATTTTGGATATTAACCCCTTAACAGAGCTGTTGTTTGTGAATATCGTCTCTTATTTAGTTGGCTTCCTTTTTGCTATGCAGAAGCCTTTTAGTTTGATATAGTCCCTTTTATTTATTTTTGTCTTTACTTCCTTTGCCTTTGGGATCGAATTAATAAAATGTTCTCTATGGCCAAGGTACATAAGTTTAGTACTTACGTTTTCTTCTATGTACCGTATTTTTCACTCCATAAGATGCACTTTTGCCCCCTAAAAAGTGGAGGGGAAAATGCCTGTGTGTCTTATGGAGCGAAAAATACAGTATTTTATTAAATATTTGAACATACCATTTGATTCAGAGTTTTTTTTTTTAGAACATTAGTTTTTTTTTTTATTTATTCATTTTAGAGAGGAGAGAGAGGGGGAGGGAGAGAGAGAGAGGAGAGAGAGATGGGGGAGGAGCTGGAAGCATCAACTCCCATATGTGCCTTGACCAGGCAAGCCCAGGGTTTCGAACCGGCGACCTCAGCATTTCCAGGTCAACGCTTTATCCACTGCGCCACCACAGGTCAGGCCTGATTCAGAGTTTTTTTAAAAAATTTTTCTCCTTAAAACCCTAGGTGTGTCTTATGGTCAGGTGCATCTATCTTTTGGAGCGAAAAATATAATTTATTGTTTCAGATCTTATATTTAGATCTTTGATTCATTTTGAATTAGTTTTTGTGTATGGAATCAAACTGTATAGTGAAGTTTAATTCAGCATTGAAATTCTAAGAACAGGAGATTGATGGGGAGAGAGGACATTGTGGCCCCCTTTCCCCCGCTCCATTACTTGTAACACTTGGCAAGAATGAGGAACGGCCATTTCTTTTTCTTTCTTTCTTTTCTTTTCTTTTTTTTTTTTTTTTTACTGAGACAGAGAAAGAATCAGAGAGAGAGGGATAGATAGGAATGGAGAGAGATGAGAAGTATCAATCATTAGTTTTTCATCGTGGCACTTTAGTTGTTCATTGATTGCTTTCACATATGTGCCTTGATCGTGGGGCTACAGCAGACCGAGTAACCCCTTGCTCGAACCAGCGACCTTGGGTCCAAGCGGTGAGCTTTTGCTCAAACCAGATGAGCCGTCACTCAAGCTGGCAACGTCAGGATCTCGAACCTGGGTCTTCCGCATCCCAGTCTGATGCTCTATCCACTGCACCACCGCCTGGTCAGGCAAGGAACAGCCATTTCTAAGAACAGTTTTTGGAGTTCTTAGTATCAGCATTCCCATTGAAAATAGTTCAAGGCAAAGCAACAGCTACTGCATGTCATATCATAGCCCTTCCTCTACTCAAATTACCCAAGTAGAAGTGAGCCCAGAATTTATCACAAAACATCTGAGAAAAGCCAATGCAATGAAAGAGACCGATTCAACAAATGAAAGAACTAAACTTGAATAATCAGGATTAATAGAGCCATCAGAATAGGAGTCAACATAGGACAAGCAGTATAGTAGATGCTCCCTTCACTGACTTCTATAGCAGTAGGCAATATTAAGTTCCATGGTATGGTGAATACTGGCTCTTCTCTAATACAGTGTGTCCGTAAAGTCATGTTGCACTTTTGACCGGTCACAGGAAAACAACAAAAGACGATAGAAATGTGAAATCTGCACCAAATAAAAGGAAAACTCTCCCACTTTCACACCTATTCAGTGCAGTTCAATGTGGGCTCACGCACAGATTTTTTAGGGCTCCTTAGGTAGCTATCCCGTATAGCCTCTACAGATTCGTCACTGACTGATGGCCTACCAGAACGGGGTTTCTCCACCAAACTGCCGGTTTCCTTCAACTGCTTATCCCACCGAGCAATGTTATTCCTATGTGGTGGCGCTTCGTTATAAACGCGCCGATATTCACATTGCACTTTGGTCACGGATTTGAATTTAGTGAGCCAGAGAACACACTGAACTTTCCTCTGTACCGTCCACATCTCGACTGGCATGGCCATGGGCTGCTCCGCTGTATACATGGTGTTACGTCATCATCTGCGCATGTGCACATGCTGCCACATCATCCTACAGTAACTGGGAGAGTTTTCCTTTTATTTGGTGCAAATTTCACATTTCTATCGTCTTTTGTTGCTTTCCTGTGACCGGTCAAAAGTGCACCATGACTTTACGGACACACTGTATAACTGCACGTTATGCTCATTGCAGTGAATTTACATATTTATCATGAGTCAGTTGTACCCTTCAATTTACTTACTGCATTTCATAATTTTATTAAATATTGCATTAACCAATAAAACATGAGCGTAGAAAGTTACTTTCTTCAAAACCAAATTGGATGCTTTACAATGACTCTAAGTTGCTGAAAAAAATTAGTACTGAGATTTGCTTGTACAAGATAACTTTAAAAGAGGTGAAGGAAGACAAGAATATCTAGGAGTCTGTACTCAGATTAGCTACTGTTTTGGAGGGAAAGAAATAGATTCCTATGCCACAAAGTATTCTAGATGGATTAAAATTTAATTAGAAACAAGTAAAGACACAAAATCATTATTCATAATAGCAAAATGTGGAAACAACCTAAATGCTTATGAACTGACAAATGGATAAATAGAACTTGATATGCCAATGCAATGGAATATTGTGCCATAAAAAATGGAATAATTATATATGTTTCAGTGTGAATGAACCTTAAAATATGCTAAGAATCTAGATACAAAAAGGTAATGCACTGTTTGATTCTATTGATTTGACATATCCAGAGTTAAAACAAATATTTAGAAATATAAAGTTGCCAAGGACTGGGGAGAGGTAGGAATGAAGAGTGACTGACTGCTAACAAGCACAAAATTTCTTTGTAGGGTAATGCAAATATTCTGGAATTGGTAGTGGTAATAGTTGCATAACTCTGAATATACAAAAACATTGAATTGTACACATAAAAGAGGTTGAATTTTGTGGTATGTGAATCACAGTTCATTCAATAAAGCTGTTAAACAAATAAAAGAAACCATTTTAATAATCAAGCATGATAGGAAACTCAGGCAATGAAAATATACCAGATTGATTTCATCTGCTAAAATCTTATATATAACAAAACTTTTAAATGAAAAATTTTAAAATTTTATTGATTGATTTTAGAGAGAGAGAGGAAGGGATAGAGACACATTAGATTTGTTGTTCCACTTATTTATGTATTCACTTGTTGACTTCTGTATGTGCGCTGACCTGATCAGAGATCAAACCCATAGCCTTGGCGTAATCAGAAAACCCTCTAGCTAGCTGACCTTCTTGGCCAGAGCTCATAAGTGATAATTTGAAGTTTTAGGTATACATGTCTTTTGATCCAGAAATTTGACTTTTAGCAAGTTGTCTGGGGAAATAATAGAACAAAGATATGTCAGGTTTTAATTAGGACATATTTAAAGAGCTAAAAATTAAAAATCATCAAGAGGGAATTGGTTAAAATACTCATGTAATGGACTACTAGGTTGTTTTGAATTGACTTAGGTAAGAAATTAACATGTAATGAATGGAAGAAAAGCAGCTTTAAGAAGAGTAGGTATAGTGTGCTACGTACATGTTTAAGAAGTACATGTTTGTAAGGGCATAAAAGTTCTAAAGGGTAACTGCCACTTTATTTAAAATGTTCATGGTCATGTATTAGGAAAAACTTAAAATTAAAGCTTCTTCCTGTTTTAATTCTTTAAAAATGTTTAACCCTATTTTCTTCTAGACTGTTGTTAATGTGTTATTTTTACATTTAGCCATTGGGAAAAAGATAAAGATGGATCCCTACTTTGTTCTTGACACCAAAATGAATTCCAGCTGAGAATGAAAAGTTTAGTCACTGGTTCTAATACCATTTATTGATTGATTCATCTCTGCAGGGTTATAAGATGCTGCCTTCTATTAGGTCTGTTTCTATATTAGCACTATTCTGCTTTAATTACTGTGATTAATTTTGTAATTTGATGGGACTAGGCCCTCTTTTTCCTCCCTTGTCCCTTATTCACTGCTCCCCTTTAATTCTTTTCAAAATCTTCAAGAAATTTCTCACATTTTTGTCCTAAGATTCATGGCTTTTAAACATTTTTAGAGTAATTTAGGGAAAAATTACAATATTTGAGTTTTCCTGTCTAAAAACAAAGACTCCATTTATTGACCTATGTGTTCCTTAAAATAATTATATAGTGCTTTTTACTTAGGCTTTGCACAATCCTTCAGTTTATCCTTATAGGTCATGTCTTCTCTATTGTTGATTTTTGGCTTTTTTTTTTTAATTAAAAAAATTTTTTAAAAAGTTTTATTTATTGATTTTGAGAGAGAGGGAGGGAGAGAAGGGGGGAGGAGCAGGAAGCATCAACTCCCATTAGTGCCCTTGATCAGGCAAATCTGGGGTTTCAAACCAGTGACCTCAGCATTCCAGGTCGACACTTTATCCACTGCACCATAAGTCAGGCGTGTATTGTATTTTGTTGGGGAACCAAGTGGTTGTATTTCTCATGTGCATAGCATAAGAGCTAATTGCTCCGTTTCTGTGGTGGTGTCGTAACCTGCGATCAGAATCTTAGTTCTGACATATGCTGGTTAAGGGTCCTTAGGAAAGTGCTTAACCTCCCTAAGCTTCCTGTCTCCATTTGTAAAGTAGGAATACTGTCTAACAGGAGTCCCCAAACTTTTTTCACAGGGGGCCAGTTCACTGTCCCTCAGACCGTTGGAGGGCCGGACTATAAAAAAAACCATGAACAAATCCCTATGCACACTGCACATATCTTATTTTAAAGTAAAAAAACAAAATGGGAATAAATACAATATTTAAAATAAAGAACAAGTAAATTTAAATCAACCAACTGACCAGTATTTCAATGGGAACTATGCTCCTCTCACTGACCACCAATGAAAGAGGTGCCCTTTCCAGAAGTGCAGTGGAGACTGGATAAATGGCCTCATAGGGTGTTGACAAGGATGAAGTGAGATATACTAGAGCTTGGCTTATGGTAAAAGTGCTTGTTACTATTTTACTTCTGGTACCAGTGAGTTAATGGTGTGCATCAGTGAGACCTTGTCATCTAGGGTTCTTGAAGATTCAGATAGGGCCTTTCTGTGCATTAAGAGTCCGTATTTATCACCTGAAAGTGAAAACAAAAGTATAGATAGAAGGGATAAAATAACAACTTAAAAGGCTGCCATCCAGAAATAACACTGTTAACAAGGACACTGTTTCTGGTGGTACTAGTTGGGAATTGGAGCCCATATCCCCATGTTAGATGAGCCTGCTTTCTTACTTGGGAAATCTCAGTTAGGGTTGCTGGGCTTAAAGTTTAATCTTTTGTTATGAGAGGGGCATTATTTTTGTATGAAATTTTTTCCTTAAATGCAGTTTCTCAAATGTTAGGATTTCTATCTTCTGTTTGGGCCCATTCTCTCACGTACATACAAGGTTATGCTTAGATAACTATAAGATATGGTATAGGCAAATATTATATGCTCTATTCCTACTTTTGAAGCCCCAAATCCCTTATCTTCTAATTTTATCAAGCTGGAATGTGAGACCCCTTTTCTTTCTTCTGTGTGCCTAAAGCCTAGACCAGAACCAGGCATAAGCAAAGAACTCTTTGCTGTTTACTGTACCTTGACCTTTTCTCTTAAGCCTTTCCAATTGGGAGCCACCGTGATGAGAGACTAACAGGAGGAGAAATAGGTTTTTCACACTTTTTTCTGCCCCTCCCCCTCATACAGAAGACTCCATTCCCAAGACAGTAACATTGTTGTGGTCCTTCCTGTTCATTTTGAAATGATGTATTGCAGAGACCATTCTTAAAGTTAGAAAGTTGTCCTTACTTTCCCATGTTAACCTAGACTAAACTGTCAGACTGATGATTAGGCTGCTCAGAGGCGGATTAAGGTCGGTTGAGGCCCCAGGTGCGGAAGAAAATATTGGGCCCCTTAAAAAAAGAGAGAGGGAAAATAAAAATACATGTTAATCATATTTTTATTTAAAATATTATGTACTATTAATGATAAATTGCGCATATGAAACAAACTTGGTGTCATTAGAAAAAAGTGTAAAGTTGGGGTTTTGCGGGCCCTTCAAAGTTGGGGCCCAGTGCGCCCGCCATTAAATCCGCCTCTGAGGCTGCTGCCCTCCCCTTTCAGCATTAGTGATTAGCACAAGTCATGTCTGCACTTTAGTGAGCAACTCAGCCTCCCCTCAGCTTCTTTGAATTTACTTAGAAATAATGTGCTGTGATTTTATTTCCTAGTGCCTTTTTAGGTATGTTCAAATCATTTTGGAAGCCAAAAAAATTCATGTACATATTACCTAAATTGACCTGAAGACTATGATATTCTGGCCAAGAAGTCATCCTTAATTCATTCCCTTCTTTAAAATACGCTTCACGCCTGACCTGTGGTGGTGCAGTGGATAAAGCGTTGACCTGGAACGCTGAGGTTGCCGGTTCAAAACCCTGGGCTTGCCCGGTCAAGGCACATATGGGAGTTGAAGCTTCCTGCTCCTCCCCCCTTCTCTCTCTCTCTCTCTCAATCTCTCTCTCTCTCCTCTAAAATGAATAAATAAATAAAAATTTTTAAAAAAGTTTAAAATAAAATAAAATACGCTTCACAACCTGTTACCAGTTAAGCCAGGGATCCCCAAACTATGGCCCGCGGACCACATGCGGCCCCCTGAGACCATTTATCCGGCCCGCCACACTTCCAGAAGGGGCACCTCTTTCATTGGTGGTCAGTGAGAGGAGTAAAGTGCGGTGTCGCTCAGGTACAGTACTACTTCCGGTGACGTGGGACGTATGCGTCACGGCTCTGGAAGCGGGTCCTATCACTTGTTAGGGCTAGCAGTGACAAATATGGATCTGGACATTGACCATCTCATTCGCCAAAAGCAGGACCATAGTTCCCATTGAAATACTGGTCAGTTTGTTGATTTAAATTTACTTGTTATTTATTTTAAATATTGTATTTGTTCCCGTTTTGTTTTTTTACTTTAAAATAAGATATGTGCAGTGTGCATGGGGATTTGTTCATAGTTTTTTTTTATAGTCCGGCCCTCCAACGGTCTGAGGGACAGTAAACTGGCCCCCTGTGTAAAAAGTTTGGGGACCCCTGAGTTAAGCTTACCTTATAGTGTTATTTTGAGTGTAATAATGGTGTCAAATTGTATATTAAAAATGCCTTAGAGTTTGTCCTTTGCTGTGAGATGAGAAATCACACACCTTTACCAGTTGATACTTAACAATTAATTCCCTCTAATTGTGATTTTTTTAAAAAAGGTAATTCCTTTAGTTACCAAATGTGATAGACACATTTAACTGGGTAATTAAGCCCTTTAGATTTCACTCTGAAGGTGATAGGATTCTACTGCAAGGTTTAGCTACTGAAAGATGTCAATCTTTAGTTTTAGCTAGCGATTTCCTAACAATGAGTTAATAGCTTAGAACAGTGGTCCCCAAACCCCGGCCGCGGAATGCTACTGGTCCATGGGCCATTTGGTACCGGTCTGCAGAGACAGAATAAATAACTTACATTATTTCCATTTTATTTATATTTAAGTCTGAACAATGTTTTATTTTTGAAAAATGACCAGATTCCCTCTGTTACATCTGTCTAAGACTCAGTCTTGACGCTTGTCTCAATCACGTGATACATTTATCTGTCCCACCTTAAATGCTGGACCGTGAAAATTTTTTGTTTTGTTTTGTTTTTGTTTTTTGTTTTGTTTTTTTACAGAGACAGAGTCAGAGAGAGGGATAGTTAGGGACAGACAGATGGGAACGGAGAGAGATGAGAAGCATTAATCATCAGTTTTTTGTTGCGACACCTTAGTTGTTCATTGATTGCTTTCTCATATGTGCCTTGACCGTGGGCTTTCAGCAAACCGAGTAACCCCTTGCTGAAGCCAGCAACCTTGGGTCCAAGCTGGTGAGCCTTGCTCAAACCAGATGAGCCCGTGCTTAAGCTGGCGACCTCAGGGTCTCGAACCTGGGTCTTCCGCATCCCAGTCCAACGCTCTATCCACTGTGCCACCGCCTGGTCAGGCAATATTTTCTGACAGTAAACTGGTCCATGGCCCAAAAAAGGTTGGGGACCACTGGCTTAGAAATCCAGTGTGAAATTTTGCCTTAGAGCATTTCTCTATAGATTGAAACAGCGAGGGCCTGATTAACTTTATTATTTTACAAAACATAACTTTTATTTTTTTTTGTTTTTTTAAACATAACTTTTAAAAGATTATTCTAAAGATTTTGTTTATTGATTTTACAGAGAGAGGTGGAGTGAGAAGTATCGACTCATAGTTGCTTCATTTTAGTTGTTCATTGATTGCTTGTTTGTGCCTTGCCCTGGTAAGCCTGGGGTTTCGAACCGGTGACCTTAGCATTCCAGGTTGATGCTTTATCCACTGCACCACCACAGGCCAGGCTAAAAGATGTTTTAATAGTATATATATGTAGTAATACAGGTTAAATGTGTGTTAAGTATTATGTATCGATAGCTTAGATGTTGGAAGAATGACTTTGCTGAAAATGGTTTTACCCATCTTAATTTTTCTTTCTTCCTTTATTTAAGGATTCCTAGATGAGGTTATGAAGAAGTATGGCAGTTTGGTCCCACTCAGTGAAAAAGATGTCCTTGGAAGACTGAAAGATGTCTTTAATGAAGACTTTTCTAATAGGTTTGTAGATAATGCTCAAGTTAAGTCCTGGGAAAAAAATTCTTTACATACATGACTTTTTCCTTGGTTAAAAAATTATACTTAGCAATACGTTGAGTAGAACTCTTGTTTTTAATCTTTTATTTTCAAATTTTCTGTTTCAGGAAACCATTTATCAATAGGGAAATAACAAACTATCGGGCCAGACATCAAAAATGCAACTTCCGTGTCTTCTACAATAAGCACATGCTGGATATGGATGATCTGGCAACACTGGATGGTCAGAATTGGCTGAATGACCAGGTTGGTGAACTATAGATTCTCATCAAGGAAAAGTTGCAGAGGATGTTAGACAATAAAGATAATAACTTCTGCATTGGCCTCACAGCTATATTTTGGAATCAAGGTTTCGTTTCTTTTTTTCTTCTTTTTTTTATTTAAGTGAGAGTAGGGGGGTGGGGATAGAAAGACAGACTCCTGCAATACCCCTGACTGAATCCCCCTGGTGATCCCAGTTTGAGGCCCATGCTTCCGACTAAGCTATTTTTAGTGCCTGAGGCCACAGAGCCATCCTCAGCGCCTAGGGCCAATGCTCTGGAATCAATCTAGCCATGGCTGTGGGAGGGGAAGAAAGAGAAAGAGAGAAGGGGGAGCGGGAGGGGAGAAGAAGCAGATGATTGCTTCTCCTGTGTGCGCTGACCAGAAATCGAACCTGGGACTTCCACACGCTGGGTCGACACTATACTACTGAGCCAACTGGCCAGGGTGGACTCAAGGAATCTTTATTTCTTTTCTTTCTTTTTTTAATTTTTTTTTTATTTTTAGGTAAGAGGAGAGGAGATAATGAGACAGACTCTCATGTGCACCCTGACTGGAATCAATCCAGCAACCCAATCTGGGGCCAGTGCTCATTTACCAAGCTATTTTTAGTGCCTGAGGCTGTTGCTCTCAGACAGAGCTATCTTCAGTGCCTGGGGCCACACTCGAACCAATCAAATCATTGGCTGTGGGAGGGGAAGCGGGAGTGGGGGAGAAGTGGATGGTCGCTTCTTCTATGTGCCCTGCCCAAGAATCAAACCCAGGACGTCCATTCACTAGACTGATACTCTATCCAGTGAGCCACCAGCCAGGGCCGGATTCTTTATTTTTTATTTTATTTTATTTTATTTTATTTTAACGAGAGAGAGACAGAGAGAGAGACTGACAGGCAGGAAGGGAGACAGATGAGAAGCATCAGTTCTTCATTGCGGCACCTTAGTTGTTCATTGATTGCTTTCTCATATGTGCTTTGAACAGTGGGCTCCAGCTCAAGCCAGCGACCATGGGATCTCATGTCTATGATCCCACGCTCAAACTGGTGAGCCCGCACCCAAGCTGGTGACCTCGGGGTTTTGAACCTGTGCCATTTGCATCCCAGTCTGATACTCTATCCACTGTGCCACTGCCTGGTCAGGCAGAATTATTTTTTACTAAAATGATTTATTCACTAACCCCACTATCTAAAAGGTTTGATTACTGTTACCAGTATCAATATTATTTATTCTGAGTGGGATGTTCTGAATTGACTGTATAGGGTTAGTAAGCTGGTTTTATGTTGACTTTTTATAGGTTATTAATATGTACGGTGAGCTGATAATGGATGCAGTACCAGAAAAAGTAAGTGAAAACTTACTCTTCTTTAGGAGAGAGAGTCTTGTATATTAAAAGAAGGTTAAAAAGGAACTATAAGTATTTAATATTCTTAGGTTTTTAAAAAGGGTTAGATTTTGACTTGATCACGTGCCTAGGGTTGGACATGCATTCTACAAAATCACTTCTGCGTAAGAAATGCTAGTGTTTTCCTGCTTACTTGTTTCAAAGTGGGTACGCGTGTTATTTTTGTTTTTGTAGAGAGACGGACAGACAGGAAGGGAGAAAGATAAGAAGCATCAACCCATAGTTGTGTCACCTTTAGTTGTTCATTGATTGCTTCTCATACATGCCTTGCTTGACCAGGTGGCTGGCTCAGGCCAAACCAGGGACCCCTTGATTGAACCAGCAACCTTGGGCTTTAAGCCAGTGACCTTTGAGCTCAAGCCAGCAACCTCAGGGTTTCAGACCTGGAACCTCAGCATTTTAGGGAGATGCTCTATCCTC
Source organism: Saccopteryx leptura (assembly GCF_036850995.1). NCBI lineage: Eukaryota > Metazoa > Chordata > Mammalia > Chiroptera > Emballonuridae > Saccopteryx > Saccopteryx leptura. The sequence continues at coordinate 56,922,460 of NC_089510.1, forward strand.
TGTACCACCACCAGTTAGGCCGGTTGTTGATTTCATAAGGAACCTGTGTTTTTAGTGGGAGATGCACAAATGGTGACTGTTTGCTTTAAGCTTTTAAATTTAACTTAGTCTTTCTTTTAAAAAGTGGTAAAGTAGTATTTATCTTTCTCTTGGATTAATCTTTGATACTCAGTTCAAATACAAACTAACCCCCCTTACATTATAAAACTTCCTTAAGAGCTTAGTTACATATTAAAACTATATTTTATTTTTATTTACTTTTTAAGATTTTATTTATTTTAGAGAGAAGAGAGAGAGAAAGAGAGAAGGGGGACAGCAGGAAGCATCAACTCATAGTAGTTGCTTCTCCTATGTTCCTTGACCGGGCAAGCCCAGGGTTTAAAATTAAAACTATATTATAAATTTAATATATTAATTTCTTTCTGAGTACTCAGATTACTTGGTGAGCTGCCTTTGATTTCAAAAAGCAAAGCCTTTCAAAGTACTTTATTTATAAACTTTCATAAGTCCAATAGTTTTAAACAGATAATGTAATGAATCTCAGATTGCAACACTTTATAAATATAGACAGTATATCATATCTTTCCACAAACAGTTATGCATTTTAAATTGGAATCATGAGGATAATCTGTCAGATTGCATTCCAGATTCTGATGCATACAGTTTGAGCATCCTTGGCAGGGGTCGTCAAACTTTTTATAAAAACCGCCCACTTTTGCAGTGCTGGTCAACCTGGTCCCTACCGCCCACTAGTGGGCGTTTCAGCTTTCATGGTGGGTGGTAGCAGAGCAACCAAAGGCGCCGCCATTGGCCCACCATGAAAGCTGGAACGCCCACTAGTGGGCGGTAGGGACCAGGTTGACCAGCACTGCAAAAGTGGGCGGTTTTTATGAAAAGTTTGACGACCCCTGCCATGATTCTCAAAATAAATGTGCATCAGAATCCTCTGAAGTTTTATAAAACCAGATTGCTGAGCCCCAGCCTCAAAGAGTTTGTGCTTTAGTAGGTCAGGGGTAGGGCCTTAGAATTTGCATTTTGGCAAGTTCCCAGGTGATGCTGATAATGCATGCAGCCTGGTGACCACAACTTGAAAATCTCAGCAGTAAGAGAATAATTTTATCATCTTAAGTGAGTCAAAGTTACTTAGTAAACGCTTTTAAGACCACAGTGGTTTACTGCCTCAGGTGAGCTGACACTAATTTATAAGCCAGAATTTTAAAGCTAAGGATGTAGGACATGATGCTGCATATCACCAGAGTAATTCTTTCGATGTTAGAAATGATTAAGCTAAGGCCTTTTTATAGTTGTTATGACAACAAGAGTCTCCAAATTCACATTCTTCATGAGGTTAGTTTTGTAATCCATATCCCATGAGTTCAAGGTTTCATTACCTCATTCTTTCATAACCTCTTTCAACTTTATCACTTGATTTGGAGAAATTTGTTAGGTTGCTTCTCTACTTGATTGGATTCAGGTAATCTGTTTGCTGCCCATTCTACTTCAAACTATAGATCACAGTTGCAAGGTCATTGTAATCAAAGTTTTGGAACAGAATCTTTTGTGAACCATATAATGTATTTTCTATATTTTTGGTTATTATTTTAAAGAAGAAACTTCCTTTCACTTTTCTGTCTATCTTATATTCAAGAATTTTTAAATTTTCTTTTTTAAGTTAAATCTGGGTGCTTGTATTTGATGTCTCTTCTAGGTTCACTTCTTCAACAGCTTTTTTCATAGACAGCTGGTAACCAAAGGATATAATGGAGTAAAAAGATGGACTAAAAAGGTATTCTCTTTATTTCTTTTTATTCTAAATATGGAATGCAGATGATAAGCCACTTTGAGTGGAAGGATAAGAACATTATTATCAATATGATGTTAATTAGAAACAGACTTTTTAATGTGACAATTGGTTTTTATTGTTTCTTTTAAATCTTGTTCAAAAGATAAGACACACACACACACACAAAGATAAGACACTAGTAAAACTGAGTCTATCCATTGATTGGAATATGCTGTAACAAAGTACGGAGCAGGGAGTTAATGGTTTGCATTAATATTAGCTTAATATATAACTTGGACAAAAGACACTTAATTTGTCTGGGTTTTGAGATTGCTAATTTATCAAATTGATAAATCAGAGTATCCCTAAGTTACTTTCAATCTTAATTTATCTCTGTGTTCAATGACTATGCCAGAAATATTTTAAAAGTTCATTTATATTCTATTTTTGATATTTTGACAAATTACCATAAGTTCAAATTCCACAGTCAAGTGTCTAGAGATAGTATAACTTTTTACTTTTTATACTGGATGGCTTATAAAAATTAAGAGTAAGTTTTAAGTAGTTGTGGGTGGAAATAACTTTTTGCAGAATACAAAAACACTTGATTGAATATTGCTTTGCAAACATCCTCAGTAGTACCAAGATTAATGAGATGTGTATGTGTGGCACTTCTCTAGCAAATTAATATGGAAGGTCTTTCTATTATTTTCCAGTAGGTGGTTTTGAATCACGAGTGCTTTAACTCTGAAATCCCCATGCTGTCCCCCACAGCCAGACACCGTATGTAGCCAGACACATATCAGTGTAGCTATGATGCAATGCATGGGAATGGAGTGGTCTGGGAAGAACAAGCCAGTTTCTTTGTTGTTTTGCCCTCCTGATAAGGGTGACCTTGGACCTTCACAGGGTATTCCCTGCGTCCTGAGCCAGGAACTATTTACAGAATGTACCCTTTTCTCAGGGGAAAAAAGTGATTCTGTAGTACCAGTTCTCTGGGTTGAAGATAATATACTCCACAACCCTATACCAAAGGTGAAGGGAGGTGGCTCTGGAAGGCTACAGGGCTGCAGGGCTTCATGGTCTTGTTTCTCTGTGTGGTATTCCAACCTCCTGACAGTTGCTGCTGCACCCCAGTGCTGTGCTCAGGTTCCTGGGCTCAGCTGCGGCTCATACAGTGCACTCCCAAAGAAATGCCCACCAAATCTCTTTGCTCCTGCCATCTGAAGGGAGCATCAGGCACAACTGGATTCCTGCCCTCACCAGGCTTGAGCTCCCTGCTACAGGAGTGTGTCCTGTGTCCGTAGCTGTCTCAGCCCTTCCCTTTTCTCACCTCTCCCCTTTGCTCCCATTTGTCCACCATTAGATGTTTCAATGCACAGATCTCTCAGGCATGTTCGTGCATTGAGCAGGGAATCCTTTGTTGAAACTCTCCTGCTGCCATTCCTTTTATGTCCCCAATTGTATATCTTGAAGTCAGTATAAATTGGCCAGCTTTATACATGCTTTTCCAGATTATTTGGGCAATTCAGTGTCCTTTGCATTTTCATAGAAATTGAACAATGTTTGCCAATCTCTTTGTTTGTTTTTTAAGCCTTCAGGATTATGGTTGGGATTATGTTTAATTGGCATGTTCATTTGGGGAGAATAGATATCTTAACAATATCGAGTCTTCCAGTCCATGAACAAGGCATATTTTCCACTTGTTTCGGCTTTTAATTTTTTTCAGCAATATTTTGTAATTCTTAGTGTGCATGTCTTGTACACATTTTTAAACTGTATCCCTGAGCATTTAACTGCTGTAAACAGAATTAAAAATGGTTTATCTTTCAATTGTTTGCTGTCAGTATGTAGAATACAGTTGAATCCATCCGTATGTTGGTTGACCTGGCATCCTTCCTATGACCTTGCCAAACTCACTCACTGGTTCTAGAAGTATTTTTGTTTTTTGGGTTTTTTTTTTAGATTCTGTGAGATTTTTATAGACAATCATGTTTGAAAGTAGTGGCTTTTATTTCTTCCTTTCTAAACTGTGTGCCATTTTTTTCCTTGTCTTATTGTTAGGACTTGTAGTACAATGTTGATAGAAGTACTTGACAAGAGGACATTTTTGCCATGTTCCAGTGTTAGGAGGAACGCATTGAATCATTCACTAATATTTGTTATGTCAGCTGTGGGTGTTTTGTAGGTGCTCTTTATCAGGATAAGAAAGTTTTCTCCTCTTCTTAGTTTGCTGAGTTTTTAATCATAAATTAATGTTGAGTTTTATCAGGTGGTTTTCCTGCATCTGAGGACATGATCCTTGGTTTCTCATCTTCATTCTTTTAGTGGGGCTCAGGCTGAAGGAGCAGTACCTAATCTTGAGACAGTTCAGCCTCAGGGCCATATGATAGCTCTTGAAGCTCCAGCTTGGTCATGACATAACTTCATTTTTGTTTACACCACATTGTTAAAGCAAATCACATAACAGGAATACATTTCTACCCCTGGGAAGAGCACTAAAGCCACATGGCAGTAGGAAGCTCTATATAATCCTCTTCCTGTATTGGGAGGGCTACAGATAATTGGGATTAATAATACAGTCTGCCACACATTAAAAAATATATACCAGTTGACATACAATATTATGTTCATTTCAGGTGTACATTATAATAATTCAACATTCTTATACTTAATGAAGTGATCACCATGATAAATCTAGTAACTATTGCTCTACATAGTTCTTATGATATTATTGACTATGATTCCATATGTGACTGAAATCAGATGGTACTTTTCTTTCTCTGACTGGCTTATTTCACTTAGCATAATAATCTCCAGCTCCATCCATGCTGTCACAAAAGGTAAGATTTTTCTTCTTTTTTATGGCTGTGTGGTATTCCATTGTGTAAACATATCACAGCTTTTTTATTCACTCATCTACTAATGGACTCTTGGGCTGTTTCTAGATCTTGACTATTGTAAACAATGCAGTAAACATGGGGGTGCATATCTTCTATTGAATTAATATTTTGGAATTCTTAAATATATTCTTAGAAGGGGGACAGCTGGGTCATAAGGCAGTTCCATTTTTAATTTTTTGAGGAAATGCCATACTTTTTTCCACAGTGGCTGCACCAGTCTACATTCCCACCAGCAGTGCAGGAGGGTTCCCTTTTCTCCACACCCTCGCCAACTCTTGCTATTTGTTGATTTGTTAATGAAAGCCATTCTGGCAGGTGTGAGGTGATAGCTCATTGTGGTTTTAATTAGCATTTCTCTAATCATTTTCATGTGCCTCTTGGCCATCTATACATCTTCTTTGGAGAAGTGTCTGTTCAAGTCCTTTGCCCATTTTTTAATTGGATTGTTTACCTTCCTGGTATTGAGTTTTAGAAGTCCTTTATAAATTTGGTTATTAACCCCTTATCACACATATTGGCACATATGTTCTCTCACATAGTGGGTTGTCTTTTTATTACTGGTGTATTGCTATGCAATAGCTTTTTAGTTTGATATAGTCCCACTTGTTTATTTTGTCCTTTATTTCACTTTCCTGAGGAGATATATTGGCAAAAATATTGATTTGAGAGATGTCAGAGGGTCTGCTGCCTGTATTTTCTTCTAGAATTTTTATGGTTCTCCCACTTATATTTAGTTCTTTTATCAATTTTGAGTGTATTTTTATGAATGGTGAAAGTTGGTGGTCTGGTTTTATTTTTTTCCTATACCTTTCCAATTTTTCTAACACTATTTATTAAAGAGACTGTCTTTACTCCATTGTATACAGTTGCCCCCTTTGTCAAATACTAATTGACTAATAAAGGTGTGGGTTTATTTTTGGTTCTCTGTTCTGTTCCATTGATCTGTATGCCTATTCTTTTGCCAGTATTAGGCTGTTTTGATTACAGTGGCCTTGTAGTATTGCTTGATATCAGGAAGTGTGATACCTCCCACTTTGTTCTCATTTTCTTTTCTTTTTTTTATTTCTTTTTTTTTTAATTTTTATTATTTTTATTTTTTTTTGTATTTTTCTGAAGCTGGAAACGGGGAGAGACAGTCAGACAGACTCCCGCATGCGCCCGACCGGGATCCACCCGGCACGCCCACCAGGGGCAACGTTCTGCCCACCAGGGGGCGATGCTCTGCCCCTCCAGGGTGTCGCTCTGTTGTGACCAGAGCCATTCTAGCACCTGGGGCAGAGGCCAAGGAGCCATCCCCAGCGCCCGGGCCATCTTTGCTCCAATGGAGCCTCGGCTGTGGGAGGAGAAGAGAGAGACAGAGAGGAAGGAGAGGGGGAGGGGTGGAGAAGCAGATGGGCGCTTCTCCTGTGTGCCCTGGCCGGGAATCGAACCCGGGACTTCTACACGCCAGGCCAACGCTCTACCACTGAGCCAACCGGCCAGGGCTGTTCTCATTTTCAACATTGCTGAGGCTATTCAGGTTCTTTTTTTGGATCTATATAAATTTTTTGAATATTCTAGATAGGTGAAGTATGCCTTTGATATTTTAATAGGAGTTGCATTGAATTTATAGATTGCTTTGGGGAGTATAGACGTTTTGATTTTAATTCTTTCTATCCATGAACACAGTATATGTTTCCACTTGTTCATATCTTCCTCAGTTTCTTTGTTTCAATGTTTTACAATTTTCCAAGTACAAGTCTTTTACCTCCTTGGTTACATTTATTCCTAGGTACTTTATTTATTCATTGTTGCAATAGGAAATGGGAATGTTTCCTTAATTTCTCTTTCTGACAATTCATTATTGGTGTATAAAAATGCCACAGATTTCTAAAATTAATTTTGTATCCTGCCACTTTGCCAAAATAATTTATCAGGTCTAGTAGTGTTTTGGCGGAGACTTTAGGGTTTTCTATATATAGTATCATGTCACTAGCAAATAATGACAGTTCTACTTTTTTTCCAACTTGGATGCCTTTATTTTTACTTCTTGTCTAATTATTGAGGCTAAGACTTCTAGAACTATGGTGAATAAGAGTGGTGAAAAGGGCTACTACCCCTGTCTTGTTCCTGATCTTTTTTTTTTTTTTTTTTACAGGGACAGAGAGAGAGAGAGAGAGGGATAGACGGGGACAGACAGACAGGAATGGAGAGAGATGAGAAGCATCAATCATCAGTTTTTCGTTGCGACACCTTAGTTGTTCCTTGATTGCTTTCTCATATGTGCCTTGACCACGGGCCTTCAGCAGACCGAGTAACCCCTTGCTCGAGCCAGCGACCTTGGGTCCAATGGTGAACTTTTTGCTTAAGCCAGATGAGCCTGCGCTCAAGCTGGTGATCTCGGGGTCTCGAAACTGGGTCTTCCGCATCCCAGTCCGACGTTCTATCCACTGTGCCACCTCCTGGTCAGGCAAAATGTTTCTTAATGTCAGAATAAATTTAATTTTGCCGTATTTATTTTGTTTAATTACCATAAAAGCACACTTGGACTTTATATTTTTTTCTTTAATATTTGACTTAATTATTATAACATGTTTCTCAGAAATTTGTATATAGCGCGCCTACAATTATTTGTAGGATTTAAAATGCACCCTGACTTCAAAATGTTTGAGAACTACTGGCTTAGAAGGATAGGTGTTACGTCTTTGAATGTTTGGTAAAATTCAACTGTGAAACCATCTGGTCCAGTACTTCTATTTGCTAGGAATTTTTTTTATCACTGTTTTAATTTCATTTGTTGTAATTAGTCCACTCAGGTTTTCTGATTCTTCCAGATTCAGTTTTGGAAGACTATATGTTTCAAGGAATTTGTCTATTTAACCAGGTTGTCCACTTTTGACATATAGTTCTTCCTAATATTTTCTTAGAATCCTTTGTATTTCTTTGATGTCAGTTTTTACTTCTCCTCTTTCATTTCCAATTTCATTTATTTGGGTCTTCTTTTTTTTCTTGACTAATCTGGTTAAAGGTTTACCAATCTTGTTTATCTTTTCAAAGAACCAGGTCTTGGTTTCACTGATCATTTGCATTGTTCTTTTAGCCTCTATGTCATATATTTCCGCTCTGAACTTTATTATTTCTTTCCTTCTACTTCCTGTGGGCTTTGTTTATTGTTATTTTTTAAAGTTCTTTTAGGTGCAGGGTTAGATTATTTATTTGAGATTCTTTTTTTTTAAAAATACTTTTATTTTCTATCATTTATTAATTTATTTTTTGTGTCAGAGACAGAGAGAGAGACAGATAGGGACATATAGGGATAGATAGACAGGAAGGGAGAGAGATGGGAAGCATCAGTTCTTTGTTGCGGGCCCTTAGTTCATTGATTGCTTTCTCATATGTGCCTTGACTGGGGAGCTACAGTAGACTGAGTGACCCCTTGCTCAAGCCAGCAACCTTGGGCTTAAGCTGGTGAGCCTTGCTCAAACTAGATGAGTCTGCGCTCAAGCTGGCGACCTCGGGGATTTGAACCTGGGCCTTCTGCATCCTAGTCTGATGCTCTATCCACTGCGCCACTGCCTGGTCAGGTGAGATTATTTTTCTTTTTTTTTAATTTTTTTTTTTTTTTTTGTATTTTTCTGAAGCTGGAAACAGGGAGAGACAGTCAGACAGACTCCCGCATGCGCCCGACCGGGATTCACCCGGCACACCCACCAGGGGGCGAAGCTCTGCCCACCAGGGGGCGATGCTCTGCCCCTCCAGGGTGTCGCTCTGTTGCGACCAGAGCCACTCTAGCGCCTGGGGCAGAGGCCAAGGAGCCATCCCCAGTGCCAGGGTCATCTTTGCTCCAATGGAGCCTCGCTGAGGGAGGGGAAGAGAGAGACAGAGAGGAAGGAGAGGGGGAGGGGTGGAGAAGCAGATGGCGCTTCTCCTGTGTGCCCTGGCCAGGAATTGAACCTGGGACCTCTGCACGCCAGGCCGACGCTCTACCACTGAGCTAACTGGCCAGGGCCTCTTTTTTTTTTTTTTTTAAGTGCGAGGAGAGGAGATAGCCAGACTCCTGCATGTGCCCTGATCGAAACCCACCCGGCAACCTCTGTCTGGGGATGATGCTCAAACCAGTTGAGCCACTGGCTGTGAGAAGGGAAGAGAGAGAGAAGGGGGAAAGGAAGGGGAAGAGAAGCAGATGGTCACTTCTCATGTGTGCCCTGAACAGAGATTGAACCTGGGAAGTCTGCACACTGGGCTAATGCTGTATCCACTGAGCTAGTTGGTATGTGCTGAGATTTTTCTTGCTTTTTAAGGTATGCCTGTGCTCTGAAATTCCCTCTCAGGACTGCTTTCACTGTGTCCGATAGATTTTGGCTTGTTGTATGTTCATTTTTATTTGTTTCAAGGAAATTTTTTATTTCTTTCTTGATCTCATTAACCCACTCGTTATTTAATAACATGCTATTTAGCCTCCAAGTGTTTGAGTGTTTTCAGTTTTTCTATTGTAGTTGATTTTTTATTTCATGCCTCTGAGGTCAGAGAAAATGCTTGATATGATTTCAGTCTTCTTAAATTTATCAAGACTTATTTTGTGTCCTAACATGTAGTCTATCCTAGAAAATGTATCATGAGCACTTGAAAAGAATGTATATCCTGCTGCTTTGGGGTGAAATGTTCTGAAGATATCAATTAAATTCAGTTATCTAGTGTGTCATTTAAGACCACTGTTTCTTTGTTGATTTTCTTTCTGGAGGATCGAACCATTGAAGTCAGTGGAGTATTAAAATCCCCTACTATTATTGTATTGCTGTGATCTCTCCCTTTCTGTCCATCAAAATCTGCTTTATATTTTAGGTGTTCCTCTATTGGGTGCATAAATATTTACAATGGTTATATCCTCTTGTTGGATTGCTCCCTTTATTATTATGTAATGACCTTCTTTGTCCCTTACTATATAGCCTTTGTTTTAAAGGCTATTTTGTCAGATACAAGTATTGCTACAACAGCTTTTTTTTTCATTCCATTTGCCCCATTGTTTCACTTTCAGTCCATTTGTATCTTTTGTTCTGAGGTGGGTCTCTTGTAGACAGCACATATATGCGTCTCATTTTCTTATCCATGCAGCTACCCTATGTCTTTTGATTGGAGCATTTAATCCATTTACATTTAAAGTTATTATTGATATGTACTTATTTATTGCCATTTTATTCTTTAGACCTACAGTCCTCTTTCTTTCTATTTCTTTTTTTCTTTCTTTCTTTTTATAGCAGGCTCTTTAACATTTCTTGCAGTACTGGTTTGGTGGTAATAAATTCCTTGAGCCTTTTTTGTCAGGGAAGCCGTTGGGAAAGCGGCTGTGTTAGGCTTGCTCGCTGGTGTACCGGCTGCAAGCACTTTGCTTGATTAGTGTGTGAGCACGTGGCAGAGGCACGTGTGCATGGCCTATGTAAAGCTATGGGTGCTTGTGCTCAGGGGGATTGTGGATGGCGGATTGCCTGCCTGCCACTTTGAGGGGCCATTTTGCTATTTGTTTGACTGAGAGGCGGTTTCCCTTGGTTGGGTTCTCGTCCACTGTTGTGAGACTTGATTAAACGGAATGGCCTAACACTTTCTGGCTCCACAATTTTTCTGCCCATTTGCCCAAATCCAATGTGAATCTGCCTGACCGAGGCCACCTGTATTACAGAAGGTCTTTATTTCTCCTTCAATTTTAAATGATAGCTTTGCTGGATAAAGTAGTCTTGAATGTGGGTTCTTGTTTTGCATCACTTTGAATATTTCTTGCCAGTCCCTTCTGGTGTGAAGTGTTTCTGTTGAAAAATTAGATGTTAGCCTTATGGGAGCTCCTTTGTAGGTAATTGCGTTCTCTTGCAGCTTTTAGTTTCCCTCCCTCCCTCCTTCCCTCCCTTCCCTCTTTTGAGAAAGAGAGGAGTAGCAGGAAGCATCAATTCTCATATGTGCCTTGACCAGACAAGTTCAGAATTTTGAACCGGCGACCTTAGTGCTCCAGGTCGATGCTTTATCCACTGCACCACCAGAGGGCAGGCAGTATTCTTTCTTTGTCTCTTATTTTTGGCATTTTAATTATGACATGTCTTGGTATGGTATTGACCTCTTTGGGTTCATCTTTTTTTTTTTTTTGTATTTTTCTGATGTTGGAAACAGGGAGGCAGTCAGACAGACTCCCACATGCACCCGACCGGGATCCACCCAGCACGCCCATCATGGGGCAATGCTCTGCCCATCTGGGGCACTACTCTGTTGCAACCAGAGCCATTCTAGCACCTGAGGCAGAGGCCATAGAGCCATCCTCAGCGCCCGGGCCAAATTTGCTCCAGTGGAGCCATGGCTGCGGGAGGGGAAGAGAGAGACAGAGAGGAAGGAGAGGGGAAGGGGTAGAGAAGCAGATGGGCGCTTCTCCTGTGTGCCCTGGCCGGGAATCGAACCCGGGACTCCTGCACGCCAGGCCGACGCTCTACCACTGAGCCAACCGGCAGGCAGGGCCTTGGGTTCATCTTTAATGGGATTCTCTGTACTTCTTCAACTTGTGTGACTTTCCATCATCAGGTTAGGGAAGTTTTCAGCTATGATTTGTTCAAAAAAGTTCTCTGGCCCTTGTTTGTTCTCTTCTCCTTTAGGAACCGCTATGATGGGTTCCCTTAATGTTGTTTCCCTTAATGTTGTCACAGAGGTCTCTTCGAGTTTCCTCAGTCTTTCTGAGTCTCCTTTCTTTTTGCAGCTCTGCATCTGTGCTTACTTACGTTCATCTTGTCCTCTAAATTGCTATTTCATTTTCTGCTTCATCCAACTTGCTGTTTTTCCTTCTAGTGCAGTCTTCATTTCAGATACTGTATTTGCCATTTCTAACTTTTATTTTTTTAATGGTTTCAGTGTCCTTTTTAATGCTTACTATATCCTTGTTTTAAGTTCTCACTGTGATCATCCATTCTTACTCTAAGATCCTTGAACATCCTAATCTTTATTTAAAACTATGTCTAGTAGTTTGGTTGCTTTCATTTCATTTACTTTCCTGGGGAGTCTCTCTTTTTGATTCATCTGGGGCAATTTTTTTTTGTCTGCCCATTTTGTCTGTGTATTAGGTAGCTCTGTTCTGACTCCCAAATTTCTTGTGATGTCTTTATGAGGAAGATGGGCTCAGTGGTACTAACCTCTAGGTCACCTAAGCTCTTTGCTGTAGGAATGTTTCTTGTGGGTTATATTTACCTTGCGGTTGTATGTGAGTCTTGAATTCTGTTGGTACTTTCATGGATGGAGTTAATTAATTAGCCTTTCAGGAAGACTGTCGCTAAGGGTCAACCTTGATCATGTTTGTTAGATGCTGTGTGGTGACTGCCCTGTGAGGTGTAGTTATCGTCAGTAGAGTTTAGTGTCTGCTGGACTCTTCCTTTGGGCGTGCTGCTTCTGTGGCTAGCTGAGTCTAGTATTGGTGCTGTCTGCCACCCACAACTGGTTGTGGTTCTGGGTCTTCTTGGGCAGGGTTTGGGCATTGATGTCAGATGTTTGTAACCCACTGTGTGGAGCAGCGGTTCTCAACCTGTGTGTGGGTCGCTACCCCGGCGGGAGTCAAACGACCAAAACACAGGGGTCGCCTAAAGCCATTGGAAAATACATATTTATTATACAATACATTTTTAAATAAAGTATGTATTTCCGATGGCTTTAGATGACCCCTGTGTTTTGGTCGTTCGACCCCCGCCAGGGTCGCGACCCACAGGTTGAGAACCGCTGGTCTGGAGCTTACCATTCTGTTCACACTTTGTGTCTGTGTTTTCTGTGCCTGGGTGTGTGTGGAAGGGGCCAGCTCATGTATAAGGATCACATTCCTCCTGCTTAGAGTAGACAGAAGCTCCGTAAAAGAGTCCAAGTTCCTTATGATTTGCCTCCATTTTTCAGCTGCTCCACCTGCTCTTGCAGCTGCCTGGACTTTCCTCAGAGTCTTCTGTAGAAAGACGATAGTGTGGGCTCAGACTGGCCTCACCCACCCTCCCCTCCACATGTTGCAAGTTTGGTGGGTTAGGGCATCTGAGGTTGGGTTGACAACGTTAGTGGGACCCCTACTCCAGAGTCTAATCCCTTAAACACTGCTGGATACTCTAATTCTATTTCTCCTCAGCGAGGTGAACAGCAGTTTCAGATTGGGTGGGGCTGACAGTTACCTCTGCAGAAGTTCTTTCAGCTGCGGAGTCACTGGTCTCAGGGAGGAAGATTGAGTATTCCACTGGGGCTGACTGTGACCCCCCAGAAAATGTCTAGGCTCCTCAACTGGTCCCAGAAATAGGCTCCAAGAAACTCAGACTTTGAATGTCTGTGCTCTAAGCCTCTCTCCTTTCCCCCTGTGGACTCGAGCTCAGCGGGGCAGGGTATCCAGGACTTGGGCTGGCAGACAGTGAGGCTCTATGTCGTCCAGTGTGTGTGAGGTGCTGTGTGGGCACTGATCACAGAAAGCAGAATTTGCCTCGCTGGGTTTGGTGCCTGACAAGCTCTCCCTTTGGATATGCTGCCAGTAACACTAGTTGGGTGCTGCTCTGATGTTGTCTGTAGCTGGCCGCTGGATGCTTTGGTTGTGGGCCTCTTAACCCAGAAGCCTGGTGCAGCCCAGTGTAAGACACTGCCCATGACTGGCCCTCAGCAACCTTTTTGGAGCTGTCGCAATCCAGAGTTTGTGGCTACCTCTGCCGGGCTTAGTTGCACATGGAAGGACCAAGCTGCACACCTATGCTGGCTTTTACCAGCACCAGACCTAGAGCAAATCAGCAAAAGACCCCATGTTCCCTGAGATCTACTTCCTACTGCCTCTGTCTGCTGGCTGCCTGTTGGGCTTGGTCCCTGAAAAAACCTCTGGTAGAGTATAGAGGCTGGTTTATCAGGCATCAGGGAAGGTGGTGGGTGTGCCTCCCACCCCAGGGCCCCAGGTGTCAGTCAGTCTGTCCTGACTTTTCACAGTCCTCAATAGGGTGTAGCCACTAGGACTGGTGGGTGTGGCCTCTGAAACCCAGAGATCTAGTCTGCCCTCAGTCCAGACAGTTTCTACTGAATCACCCTTGAGGCAGAAGCACCAGTCATATTCTTGGGAAAGTGTGAGGGGGGTGAACTCAATGCCAGAAAACAGTCATTTGTAACCCCTTGAGTCTTCAGCCCACTCCTTCCTGGCCAAGGCTGCTTGTTTCTCAGCAGGGCCCAGTCTCCACAGGGTGGGGTAAGAGAGGTTCCCGAGGGAGGGGCAGCTGCTTTCCCCCAGGCTGATGCCGCACAGAGGGGACTGCTCCACCCAGGAAAGATGGCGACCGGTATTAGAGAGTGATTCAGCACAGGGGTTCTAGTGGTTGTCCCTCACCCTGTCTCTGCCTAGGGTCGCTAGTTTCACTCTTCCTCATGCCATTCTAGTCCTTTCAGCCCTCTCTCCACCGGAGCTCTGGGTAAGTGGCTCTGTGTTGGCTCTTTAAGAGGGTGCTTGCGTCTTTGAGATCTCTCGTCTATTTCTTGCAGACAGAAATCTAACATCTTTTCACCACCAAATGCTATTTGGCCACCTCTTCGAGTCTATACTCTGGGCTGTGGTGTCTGGTCTGGGGCTTAGGACCCACACCTCTCGGGGGAAACCTACCTGAAGCTGGTATGTCTCTCCGGACCCTCGGCCACTGCTCACTCCTGGAAGCGGGGCAGCCCTTTTCACGTCTCCACCCTTTCTACCAGTCTCAAGGTGGCTGCTTCTGTGAATCCTTGGTAATAGACTCCTCTTCATTTAATCCTAAGTTATTTTTTCAGGATGATTTTTTTTTTTAAACTCATTTTAAAGCGGAGAGAAAGAGAGAGAAGAAATAAGTGGGAGAGAGGAAGCATCCATTCCCATATGTGCCTGGACCAGGCAAGCCCAGGGTGGCCTCAGTGTTCCAAGTCAATGCTTTACCCACTGCACTATCACAGGTCAGGCCAGGACAATTGGTCTTAAATTTGGTTATAACTCCAGTTTGATCCTGGGAAGAAGCTAGTGGAACGTTCCATCTGCCTACTCCGTCGCCATCTTGGAATTGGTGTTGATGGTTTTCAGTTTCCATTCTGGTTTGATTTTGGCTGGAGTATCTCATACAGATTTATTTACTGGAGGTTTTTCTTCAGCTCTTCATAATCAAAATCATCTTCATCAGTAGCAAATTTTACTTTTTTCTGTGGAAACTTACTACCACTTCCAGGGCAAAACACTTTCCATGTATACTTAAAAGCTTCATATGCTCCTCTTTTTCTGACTCTGCATCTTGCTCCCCAGCTACTAAGTGCTGCCCACTATATGCACAGGCCTTGAACCACACTTCAACTGTAAGACCACAGGTGGTGGTATTTCAAAGCCATCAAGGGAAACCATTGGCTGACAGACATTTTCAAAGTTGTTAGTGTTACTTTAATTGGACTGCCTTCATAATTCATTGCCTCTGCTTCCACAGTGTGTAACAGTGTGCAATTAATTCATCCTTTGCACTAGCCTGACTGTAAGTAAAGATAATTGGTGTTCATTTTCATCATTATCCACCTTAAAGTGATAATCTATATTGATCTTTAGTTAAAAACTAAATAGAGAGTCCCGGGGCCTCAGGGGACTCGTTTCCATGGCCATTGAATATTCCATGGCATGGTGGCATGCAATTACATGGGAGAGAAAGCAGACAGACGTAAACGACTGCTGTTCCGCAATACAGATTCTCAGGGCAGAGTCACTCCAGGGGAAAGCAACACTTTCTCTTTTCTGTCTTTTTGATAGTAGCCGTTCTAACAAGTATGAGGTAGTATCTCATTGTTTGGATTTGGAATTCCCTGATTTGTAGTGATGGTGAGCATCTTTCCATGTGTCTCTTGGCCATCTGTATGTTTTCCTTGGAGAAATGTCTGTTCAGATCCTCTGCCCTTTTTTGTGTGTGTGACAGAGAAGGACAGATAGGGGCAGACAGACAGGAAGAAAGAGAGATGAGAGGCATCAATTTTTCATTGCGGCACCTTAGTTTTTGATTGATTGCTTTCTCGTATGTGCCTTGAGTGAGGGGGCTGCAGCTGAGCCAGTGACCTCTTGTTTAAGCCAGCAGCCTTGGGCTCAAGCCAGCAACCTCGGGCCCAAGCCAGCAACCTTGGGCTCAAGCCAGTGACCCTGGGTACAAGCCAGTGAACTTTTGGCTCAAACCAGCGACCATCGGGTCATGTCTGTGATCCCACACTCAAGCCAGCAACCCTGTTCTCAAGCCAGACGAACTCATGCTCAAGTTGGCAACCTCGAGGTGTCAAACCTGGGTCTTCTACGTCCCAGGCTGATGCTCCATCCATTGTGCCACTGGTCAGGCTGTATGAGTTCTTTATATATTTTTGGGTGTTAATTTCTTATTAGACTTATTACTTGAAATTATCTTCTCCCATTCAGTAGGTTGCCTTTTAGTTTTGTTGATGTTCTTTTTGTGCCAAAGCTTCTTAGGTTTATGTAGTCCTATTTGTTAATTTTTTTTGTTGCATTTGCCTGAGGAGACACATCCAAAAAAAATATTGCTAAGAGTGACATCAACATATTTATTGCCTATGATTTTTTCTAGGAGTTTAATAGTTTCAAGACTTACATGTAAATCCTTAGTTCATTTTTACATAGTGTAATAAAGTGGTCTAGTTTCAATTTTTGCATGTATCTGTTCAGTTTTCCAACATCATTTATTGAAGGGACTGTCTTTTCCCCATTGTATATATTTTTTCCCCTCCTTTGTCATAGAGTAATTGACCATATGGGTGTTGGATTTATTTTGGGGCTCTCTGTTCTATTTCATTGACCGATGTGTTTGTTTTTGTACCAGTATACTGTTTTCATTATTGTAGCTTTGTAGTATAGTTTGCAATCAGGGAGTGTGATACCTCCAACTTTGTTTTTCTTTCTCAAGATTGCTTTGGCTATTGAGGGTCTTTGGGATATAAATTTTAAGATTATTTTTTCTAGTTCTATGAAAAATGACATTGGTATTTTGATAGGGATTGCATTGTATCTGTAGATTACTTTGGTTAGCATGAACATTTTAACAATATTCTTCCAATCCATGGGCATGGTATAGCCTTCTGTTTATCAGGTCTACCGGAAAGTTCTGTCCGTTTCTATCACAACAAGTTTCGACACGTAAGCACATGTTTATTTGGCGCGTGTGTGCCTCTCTATTTTTATCACTTAATGTATACATACTGACGTAGCAAATTAACTAAAACAAAGTTGATTCA
Organism: Saccopteryx leptura; assembly: GCF_036850995.1. Classification (NCBI taxonomy): domain Eukaryota; kingdom Metazoa; phylum Chordata; class Mammalia; order Chiroptera; family Emballonuridae; genus Saccopteryx; species Saccopteryx leptura. The sequence continues at coordinate 56,939,365 of NC_089510.1, forward strand.
CGTTAGTCTTATGTGTGAAGTAATAGTGTACCCATAGCTACTGATAAAGTTCATTTATGCCACGTAATTTTTACGAATTTCAACAAGGAAGAAATGCTACAGAAGCATGTAGAAATTTATTGAAAGTGTTTGGTGAAGGTAAAGTTTCTGATAGGACATGCAGAAGATGGTTCGAAAAATTTGAAACAGGTGATTTCGACCTTTCTGATAAGCCATGTTCTGGGCGACCATCTTTGATCAATGACAATGTTGTTTAGACCATGTTGGAGCAAGATCCTTTCCTGACAACATCGGAGATCGCAGAAAGGCTTAATTCAGCTCAGCAAACCATTTCGGACCATATTCGGAAGATAGGATTGGTGTGGAAATATTCAAGATGGGTGCCACATGAATTAAGTCAGAAGAATTTGGATGATCGAGTCTCATATGCACATCTCTGCTTGCTCGGAACAAAATCGAGCACTCTTGAACCGGATGATAACTGGGGATGAAAAGTGGATTACCTACAAAAACATCGTAAGGAAAAGGGCATATTGTGAACCTGGAAAACCTAGCCCTTCCACCTCTAAACCAAATTTGACTCTGAATAAGAGAATGTTGTGTATGTGGTGGGACATTCGAGGACCAATACATTATGAGCTTTTAAAACCGAATGAAATGCTCAATTTGGAGAAGTATTGTCAACAACTGGATAATTTAAAGACAGCAGTCCAAGAAAAGAGGCCAGCGATGTTAAATAGGAAGAACATCATACTGCATCATGATAATGCCAGGCCACATGCTGCTTTGGGGACTTGTCAAAAAATTGCAGCTTTAGGCTGGGAAATTCTGTCGCATCCACCATATTCCCCGGACTTAGCACCCTCCAACTATCACTTGTTTTTGTCCTTACAAAATTTTTTGAAGGGCAAAAAATTCAAAAATTAAGAAGATATCAAACAAGCACTGGTTCAATTTTTCGCATCAAAAGATAAGACATTTTTCAAAAATGGGACATACAAATTGCCCTCACGCTGGCAAGAAATCATTAATAATAATGGCAATTATATTATTTAATAAAGTTTATTGACGGTAAGAAAAATTTGTATTTTGTTTTATTCCAAAAATGGACAGAACTTTTCAGTAGACCGTATATTTGTATCTTCTCCAGTTTCTTTCATCAGTGTCTTACCATTTTCCAGGTACAGGTATTTTACCTCTTTGGTTTAATTTATTGCTAGGTATTTTATTCTTTTTTTTTTTTTGTATTTCTTCAAAGTTAGAAGTGGGGAGGCAGCCAGACAGATTCCCACATGTGCCCGACTGGGATCCACCCGGCATCCATCTTGGGCATTGCTTCATTGCAGCTGGAGCCATTCTAGTGCCTGAGGCAGAGGCCGTGGAGCCATCCTCAGTGCCTCGGCTAACCTTGCTCCAGTGGAGGCTTGGCTGCAGGAGGGGAAGAAAGAGACAGAGAATAAGGAGAGGGGGGAGGGGGGAGAAGCAGATGGGTGCTTCTCTGTGTGCCCTGGCCGGGAATCAAACCCAGGACTTCCACACGCTGGGCCGACACTCTACTGCTGAGCCCACCGGCTAGGGCCGGTATTTTATTCTTTTTGATGAAATTGTAAATTGATTGTTTTCTTAATTTCTTTCTGATAATTTATTAGTATATGCAACAAATTTTTGCTGTGGCTAGGACTTCCAATATAGTGTTGAATAAAAGTGGTGAGAGTGGGATCCTTGTTTTTTTCCTGATCTTACAGGAAATACATTCAGCTTTTCACTGTTGAATATCATATTAGTTGTGAGTTTGTCATCTATGGTCTTTATTATCTTGAGGTATGTTTCCTCTATACCCACTTTGTTGACCTTTTATTGGATATTGAATTTTGTCAAATGCTATTTCTGCATTGATTGAGCTGATCTTTTGATTTTTATCCTTCATTTTGTTTATGTGGAGTATCACTTTGATTGATTGGCAGATATTGAACCACCCTTAGATCTCTGGAATAAATCCTGCTTTTTCGTGGTGTATGATCTTTTTTAATGTTTTGTTGAATTTGATTTGTTAATATTGTGTTGAGAATTTTTGCATTTGTGATAATCAGGGATATTGGCCTGTAATTTTATTTTCTTGTAGTGTCTTTGGCTTTGATATCAGGGTAATGTTGGCCCCATTTAGAAGCTTTCCTTCCTCTTAAATTTTTTTTGGGGGGATAGTTTGGGAATGATAGGTATTTTGCCTTGAATGTTTGGTAAATTAACCTTAAAGCCATCTGGCCCTGAACTTTTGTTTATTTGGAATTTTTTGAATACTGGTTCAGTTTTATTAGTAATCAGTTTGTTCAGATTTTCTGTTTCTTCCTGGTTCAGTCTTGGAAAGATTGTATGTTTTCATGAATTATGCATTTCTTTCAGATTGTACTATTAGGTGGCTTATAATTGTTCATAGTATTCTCCTATAATCCCTTGTATTTCTGTGGTATTGGTTATCACTTCTGCTTTGATTTTGTTTGGATTTTTTTTCTTTGATGAGTCTGGCTAAAGGTTTGTCAATTTGTGTATTTTTAAAAAGAACCAGTTCTTAGTTTCATCCATCTTTTCTATTTTTTTTGTCTCTATTTTATTTTTTTCCACTCTGATCTTTATTCTTTTCTCCCACCCACTTTGGGCTTTGTTTGCTCTTTTTTTTCTAGTTCCTTTAGGTATAAGGTTAGATGAGGATTTTTCTGGTCTCTTAAGGCAGGTCTGTATTGCTATAAGATTCCCTCTTAGAACTGTCTTTGCTATGTTCCATATATTTTAGAATGTGTGTTTTCATTTTCATTTGTCTCAAGATATTTTTTGAATTCCTCTTTAATTTCTTCTTTTACCCATTGGTTATGTAATAGCATTTTTTTTAGCCTCTGTGTTTGTGGTTTTTTTCCAGATTTCATTTTGCAATTGTTTTTATAGATCCGTAGTGTTATGGTTGAAAACAGTGTTTGGTATGATTCCAGTTTTAAGTTTATTAAGATTGTTTTGTGGCCTAACATGTAGTAGAGTGCTCTCATATGCACTTGAAAAAAATGTATGTACTGTTGTTTTTGGATGGAATGTTTTGTATATATTTATTAAATCCATGTGTAAGTATAAGGTGTCATTTACAGACGTTTTTTGTTATTTCTACCCATTATGGTAAGTGTTGTGTTAAAGTCCTCAATTATTATTGTAATACTGTCACTCTCTCCCTTTGTGCCAGTTAAGTTTACGTTATGTATTCAGGTGTTTCTATGTTGGGTGCATTGATGTTTACAAGTGCCATATCTTCTTGTTGTATTGATACCTTTATCATTACATAAAATCTTTGTCTTCTTCTTACAGTCTTTGTTTTATTTATTTATTTATTTATTTATTTATTTATTTATTTATTTATGGCAGAGACAGAGTCAGAGAGAGGGACAGATAGGGACAGACAGACAGGAAGGGAGATGAGAAACATCAATTCTTCGTTGCGGCTCCTTAGTTGTTCATTGATTGATTTCTCATATGTGCCCTGACGGGGGGGTGGGGGGGCTACAGCAGATCGAGTGACCCCTTGCTCGAGCCAGCGACCTTGGGCCCAAGCTGGTGAGCCTTGCTCAAACCCGATGAGCCCGCGCTCAATCTGGTGACCTCGAGGTCTTGAACCTGGGTCCTCAGCATCCCAGTCTGACGCTCTATCCTCTGGGCCATCGCCTGGTCAGGCCAGTCTTTGTTTATTAAAAACTTAAAAGTTTATTTTGTCCGATACTAATATTTCTACCCTGCTTTTTTTTCATTTACATTTTCACGAAATACCTTTCCTTGTCCCTTTATGGTATGTAGTTCTGAATGCTGTCATGTAGGCAGCATACATATGGCTCTCACATCACTCTTAATTATATGTATAAAGTTGTGTGTATGTGTGTGAAAATTAATATATTTTTTAAAAAGGCCCTGTTTGATTAACTCAGATAGTTAAGAGCATTGTCCCAAACAAGGTTGCAGGTTTGATACCCGGTCAGGACACACAGGGGAAGCTACCGGTGACTGACTGAAACAACAAATGAATGCTTCCCTCCCTTTCCCCTCTCTGTCTCTCTATAAATCAATCAATAAATAAAAACCGTGGCCAAATAGCTCAGTTGGTTGGAGCATCATCGCAGCTCGGAGGTTGTAGGTTTGATTCCCTGGTCAGGGCAGCATACATAGGAGCAGTTCATTGTTCCTGTCTGTCTGTCTCTCTCTCTCTCTCTCTCTCTCTCTCTCTCTCTCTCTCTCAAAAAACAACAAAAAACCTGGAAAGATATATACTGATGTGTATCTTTTTATCTGTATTTTCTAATTTTTATATTAAAAATTGTTTTTGTAATTAAGAAAAAAGTTTCAAACATGGCTGGTTGGTTCAGTGGATAGAGTGTCTAACCAGCATGTAGATGTCTCAGGTTCAATACCCAGTCAGGGCACACATAAGAATTGACCATCTGCTTCTCTTCCCCTCCATCTCTCCTTTCTCTCTCTCTTTTCCTCTCGCAGCCAGTGACTTGATTGGTCTGAGTGTTGGCCTGGGCACTGAGGATAGCTCAGCTGATTTGAGCATTGGCCCCAGACAGGGGTTGCCAGGGGATCCCGGACAGGGCGCATGTGGGAGACTGTCTCTCTAGCTCCCCTCCTCTCACTTAAAAAAAAAAAGTAAAAATAAAAAAATGAAGAAAACTTTTTTGGTTTTTTTACTGAGGTAAAATACAGTGTGTCCATAAAGTCATGGTGCACTTTTGACCGGTCACAGGAAAGCAACAAAAGACGATAGAAATGTGAAATCTGCACCAAATAAAAGGAAAACTCTCCCAGTTTCATACCTATTCAGTGCAGTTCGATGTGGGCTCACGCACAGATTTTTTTAGGGCTCCTTAGGTAGCTATCCCATATAGCCTCTACAGACTCGTCACTGACTGATGGCCTACCAGAACGGGGTTTCTCCACCAAACTACCGGTTTCCTTCAACTGTTTATCCCACCAAGTAATGTTATTCCTATGTGGTGGCGCATTGTTATAAACGCACCAATATTCACATTGCACTTTGGTCACGGATTCAAATTTAGTGAACCACAGAACCCACTGAACTTTCCACTGTACCATCCACATCTCGACTGGCATGGCCGTGGGCTGCTCCACTGTATACACAGTGTTACGTCATCATCTGCACATGCGCACATGCTGCCACATCATCCTACAGAAACTGGGAGGGTTTTCCTTTTATTTGGTGCAGATTTCACATTTCTATCATCTTTTGTTGCTTTCCTGTGACTGGTCAAAAGTGCCCCATGACTTTACGGACACACTGTATATAACATTACATAAATTTCAGGTATGCAGTATAATTTGACATCTATTTCCAAATTGATCACCACCAAAAATATAGTTACTATCCATCACCACATAATTGACCTCTTCACTCATATTGTCCACCCCCCAACCCTTTTCCTATTTGGTAAGCACCAGTCTGTTCTCTGTATCTATGTTTCTTTCAGATTCCACATATAAGTGAAATCACGTGGTATTTGTTTGTCTCCATCTGACTTATTTCACTTGGCCTAATACCCTCTCGGTTCATTCATGTTGTTGCAAAGAGCAAGATTTTATTCTTTCTTATGGCTAAATAATATTTCAGTCTATATATACACCACATATTCTTTAGTAGTTCCTCCATTGATGGACACATAGATTGCTTTCCTATCTTGGCTCTTATAAATAGTGTTGCAATTAACATGGGGTGCATACCCAGAAGTAGAATAGCTAAACCATATGGTAGGTAGTTCTCTTCTTAATGTTTTGAGGACTCTCCATATTTTCCATAAATGTTACTTTTTTAAAATCATTAAATACTTATAAAAAGCTTCCAGTTAGGTTCTTTTCAGGTTCTGTTATGGATGTTGGGAACCTTGGTGGTTCAGTTTCTGGAGTTTCTCAAATTGTATGATTCAGTGTTTGGGAAGATACTAAACACTGAATGTTTTTTTAGCCTGTGTGTGTTTGTGGAGGGCCTTGATGTCGGCCCTTCCATTTCTGTTGTGGTTATCCAATTCAGGGTATTTGGGGATGCTTTGGGAACCTCAGATGACACGCTGTACTACTCTCTAGAACAGGGGTCCCCAAACTACGGCCCGCGGGCCACATGCGGCCCCCTTAGGCCAATTATTCGGCCCCCGCCGGACTTCTGGAAGGGTACCTCTTTCATTGGTGGTGAGAGGAGCATAGTTCCCATTGAAATATTGGTCAGTTTGTTGATTTAAATTTACTTGTTCTTTATTTTAAATATTGTATTTGTTCCCGTTTTGTTTTTTTACTTTAAAATAAGATATATACAGTGTGCATAGGAATTTGTTCATAGTTTTTTTTATAGTCCGGCCCTCCAACGGTCTGAGGGACAGTGAACTGGCCCCCTGTGTAAAAAGTTTGGGGACCCCTGCTCTAGAACTTCTGGCTGGGATGGAATACATTCTCCAATCTGCAACCAACCAATCTTTAAAAGGCCACATAGGGAACAACAGTGAAGGGCCACTCTCATTCACCTGTTTATCTGACACCCAGATTTATATGCGGAGATGTTTCCATTATTGTCTCTGTTTCAGTTAATCCACCTGTGGCTTAACTGGGTCATCTGCTCACGGTCTCAGTGGGCTGCAGTCAGGGTGTCAGCCAGACTGTATTCTCATTTTCCAGGCTCATTCAGGTTGTTGGCAGAATTCAGTTCCTTGTAGTGACAGTACTGAGACCCACAGCTTCTAGAGGTTAAAACCCTATTCATAGAAAGCTCAAAGCATGGCTGTATGCTCCTCCCAAAAGTGTTTCTTTTTTGAGAAGAATATAAATTTGGTGTCATTTAATATTGTATTTTAAATATGATTCCTTGATTTAGATACTCAGAAATTAAAAAAAAAAATTTACTTATTGATTTTAGAGAGAGGATAGCAAGAAAGTAAGTAGGGGGAAGGAGTGGGAAAGTTGGGCAAGCCCTAGGTTTCAAACTAGCAACCTCAGTATTCCAGGTTGACGCTCTATCCACTGTGCCACCACAGGCCAGGTGATAGTCAAGAGTTTTTGAGCTGGAAGAAACCAAATGTCAATTCTTTCTAATACTTCCTTCTATCCACCTCCCCAGGTTTATGGATACAGAAACGAAAAAGCACAAGTGCTGAAGTGCTTTCTCCAAAGGTTATGTAGATTAGCAGAAGATTCATCTAGAGCAGGACATTATCTGAATATCAGAAAGCAAGGAAAGTTTGAGAACATTTCTAAGAATCGGATGTACTTTAAAATACCCTTGAGGCCCTGGCTGGTTGGCTCAGTGGTAGAGCATTGGCCTGGTGTATGGATGTCCTGGGTTCAATTCCCGGTCAGGGCACACAGGAGAAGCAACCATTGGCTTCTCCCGCCTCCCTCCCCCTCTCTCTTCCCTTTCCACAGCCATGGCTCAGTTGATTCAAGCATATCAGCCTGGGTGCTGAGGATGGCTCCATGTAGCCACCGCTTCAGGTGCTAAAAAAAAACACAACTCAGTTGTGAGCCTGGCCCCAGATAGGCAAAGCATCGGCCCCCGATGGGGGTTGTCAGGTAGATCCCAGTTGGAGTGTGTGCAGGAGTCTATCTCCCTTCCTCTCACTTGGAAAAAGGAGAAAAAAAAATAGCCTTGAAATTGTTTTAACCCAAGGAATCACTAAAATACCTTAAAAATACCTGAAAAAAAGAAATTAACTGTAAAAATTTTTATAAAACACATACTACTTCATCGATGACTAGGATTTTGAGTGGAATAGCAGTTATTTTTAGATTTGCAAAGGATATATCAGGATATAAAGGATGAATTAGGATATAAAGGATATGTAAAGTATTTTCAGGGATATTTTTCTCATTGTGACATCTGGAAGACCCGAGGTAGTAATGATAATAGGTTTATTGGCTACATATAATGTGCTAAAGCACAGTTCTCTGCATTTTACATTTATTATGACTCAATTTCATAAGGTAGGTACTATTATATGTATTTTATATTGAGGAAATCAAAGTACAAAGAAGCTATGAAAATTGTCAGTCATCTGGCCAGTAAATGGAAGAGCCACAGTTTGAACTTGACCAGACTTACTTCAGAGTCCACAATCTTAATTACCTATAAGGAGTCTGTAGAAAGATAGAAAAGCCTGATAGCTCTTTTTTAATACCATGATTCTTTTCTAAATAAGATTGACTTGAGGTCAAATATGTACATATGAAAATTTGGTAAGCATAAAAATGGGGACCAAGTTACATTTAGCAGTTAATGTGCACAGGTGTAGCAGGTTAGATGGAAAGTGGTGCTTTCTATGTCATCCGTTTTCTTACTGTGTATTATATAGCTTAGCAATTACAAGATAGGCTTCAGACTAACTAAGACATGGGTTCAAATTCTGTCTTTACAACTTCCTAGTTTTATGATTTTGGGGAGGTTAAAGGTTAGGAAATGGTAGTTGCTATTTATAGTTGTTGATTTGAACAGCCTGTGGTGATGGCTGCATTTCTTTTTCTTTTCTTGATTAGGTGGATTTGTTTCAAAAGAGTCTTCTGTTGATTCCTATTCACCTGGAAGTCCACTGGTCTCTCATTACTGTGACACTCTCCAACCGGATTATTTCATTTTATGATTCCCAAGGCATTCATTTTAAGTTTTGTGTAGAGGTGAGTTAATATGTTGCCTATTTTATTTTTTTCATTTATCTTGTGACTGACCACATATTATCTTAATTCTAGATACAACAGCATAAGTCAGTACTATAGAGGATTAAATTCTGTCATAAAACCTTTCTGTAATCTGGGTCCGTTTCTGAGATACATTCCTTATTTGGATTTCATCAGATTTCATTATGCCTTTCCCTTAACACTTTATTTTGAAATGGTTAGAAATCATTTTCCTTTTTCTCACAGAGCTAAAATTTGCTTGTATCTTCAAAATAACTTCTGTAGAATGAATTATAACCAAGAGATTCTGCTGGTAAATATGAGAGTTCCACAAGATGGTAGGATACAGCGCAAAAAACCCAGTAGGTTTCTTAATTTTTCTGCACTAGCAGGAACCAGTTAGAAATGTTTACTGAAAACAGAAAAATTCCATTTTCAAAAGCAAAAAAGACAGAAATTACCCAGGAATATACCCTAGCAAAAAATGGAAGTTTTTAAAGATGAAAACTAAAGTATTTTAAGGAAATATGAATAGATGGCAATATAGACACACTCAATATTTGAAAGAGATGAATTCTCCCCAAACTAATATATACCAGTTTTTATCCTAATTAGTTTCCCAACAGGATTTTGAATGAAACCTGATCAGCTCATCACGGAATTCATATGCATGAACATCTAAAGTGTTTTGAAGTAGAACAGTGGAAGAAGGAATACTTGGGTTTATTAGATAGTCACTGTCCAGAACATATAAAGAACTACAAATAAATAAGAAAAAGAAAGGTCTAATAGAAATAGATAAAAGATAAAATAAATAAAACACATGGAGAAATGCTCAGCCCCACCAGAAAAACAGAAGATGCGAATATTTTTTGCCTGTTAGGAAAAGTTTTGTTGGTATTCATTTATGTGGGTGTAAGGAAACAGAAATTCTCATATTTTCTGGTGGAATGTATACTTGAACAATTGTAGTTCCAATCAGTTCTAAGTGCCTTATAAATGATCGCATACCAATTCTATTTCTTGGTATCTACTCCATAAAGATGTGTATTTGCACCCAAGGATGGGTCATATGGATAATAGTGAAAAATGAAAACCACCTAAATTTAGTTCTACCAACAGATTAGCTAAATACATACACTACAGTATAGTCATACTGTTAAACTGACCAGAGCAGTTAAAAAGAATGTAGTAGATCTCCCTGTCCTAACATGGAAATTTCTCTAAGACATTGAGTTTTAAAAAAGCAGGTTGCAGGAATGATATAGTATAGCATGTTTATGGAAATAAAATACATATATACATACATGTATGTGAATACACACACACACATATACACACATCTTCTCCACTTTCAGGGGGAGTGGTTAATTTAATGTAAACTCTGACTTCACCCTAAGAAGGGATATGCAGAGAGAGATATGCATGAAGAGGTTGAGGGCTTATGGGAAAATTGAAACTCTAATAGGCTTCATTTTGGTAGAGACTTGAGCAGTGGATCTGACTCTATTAGAGTATTTAGAATGGGTTTCCTTCTAACTGTACAAATTAAATGATACCCGTACCATCAGTCCTCAAAAATATGGAAACAGTAATGTTTTCATTTAGTTTCAGTTAATGATTTCTGCCATGAGTTTTTTTCCCTGTTGAGCATTGGCAGTAATTTTTAAATTTTATTTTAGAAAGGAGAGAGAGAGAGAGAGAGAAGGGGGAGAGGAGCAGGAAGCATCAACTTCCATATGTGCCTTGTCCAGGCAAGCCCAGGGTTTTGAACCGGCGACCTCAGCATTTCCAGGTCGATGCTTTATCCACTGCACCACCACAGGTCAGGCAGCAGTAATTTTTTTTAAGTTTCAAATTCAGCAGGTTGACTTACTGCTAAAAAAGTTGAACATCTTATAAAGAGTTCTTATTACCGCATGACCTGTGGTGGCACAGTGAATAAAGCATTGACCTAGAACACTGAGGTCGCAGGTTCAAAACCCCAGGCTTGCCCGATCAAGGTACATACGGGAAGCAATTACTTTTTCCACTCCCACACACTCTCTCTCTCTAAAAATCAATAATAAAAAAGAATTTTGAAGTGTTTTGCTTGTTTGTTTTAAATTCAGTGAGAAGAGAGGAGGCAGAGACAGACTCCCACATGTGCCCTACTGGGATCCACCTGGGAAGCCCACTGGGGGGTGATGCGCTGCCCATCTGGGGCGTTGCTCTGCTGCTCAGCAGCTGAGCTCTTCTTAGCACTTGAGGCAAAGGCCATGGAGCCATCGACAGTACCCAGGGCCAACTTGCTGCAATCGAGCCATGGCTGTGGGAGGGGGAGAAGCATATGGGCGCTTCTCCTGTTTGCCCTGACCAGGAATCGAACTTGGGACATCTACATGCTGGCTGACACTCTCCCACTGACTGAGCCAACTAGCCAGGGCCAAAAAAAAAAAAGTTCTTATTACAACATATATCAATGTCCACAATCTAAGTGCAAACCTGAGTACAGAGTGTCCGAGTCCTTAACATTATGAAGTGAAAGGTCTGAAGTAGAGTTCCAGCTTTAAACTTATTCATGCATACTCTGCCCAGTGGTAGGGCCACAGCCTTCTCTTTTGCTTCTATCCAATGTAGGCAGGTTCCATTTTTCACCAACTAATGGAACATACATCTCTGTTGTGGTTTCTTTTTAACCAGAATATAAGAAAGTATTTGCTGACTGAAGCCAGAGAAAAAAACAGACCTGATTTTCTTCAGGGTTGGCAGACTGCTGTTACAAAGGTAAGTATGTGATAAAACTGAAAACCCAGGCATATTAAGGGGATGGAATTATCAAAGGGGTGGATGTCTTTAAGAGCTGGGGTTTTTATTTGTTTGTTTTTGCGAGAGAGCTAGGAAGGGAGAGAAAGAGTGAGAGAATCACCAACTCATAGTTGCTTTCACTTTAGTTGTATGTTGGTTGTTCCTCATGTGCCTTGAACTGGGCAAACCAGTGTCCCCTTGCTCAAGCCAGTAACCTTGGGCTTGTTATGCCAGTGACTTTTGGGTTCAAGCTGGTGAATTTTGGGATCATGGAGACAATTCCCCTTGCAAGCCAGCGACCCTGTGCTGGCAAGTCCATACTCAGAGCTGGTGACCTCGAGGTTTGAACAAGCAACCTCTGCATTCTGGACCAGCTGCTCTATCCATTGCGCCACCACTGGTCAGGCTAAAAGCATTTTTAGACTGGTGGTGAAATGAAGAGCTGAGAGTTAGCTCAAAACCTTAGTGATCATCATCTGGCTGCTGTTTCCCAGTGCTTGCTGGGAACAAATAAGTTTAGTCATTTCAGCCCTGGAGGAGCTGCTAATGATATATAGTGTGTCCGTAAAGTCATGGTGCACTTTTGACCGGTCACAGGAAAGCAACAAAAGATGATAGAAATGTGAAATCTGCACCAAATAAAAGGAAAACCCTCCCAGTTTCTGTAGGATGATGTGGCAGCATGTGCGCATGCGCAGATGATGACGTAACACCGCGTATAGAGCGGAGCAGCCCACGGCCATGCCAGTCAAGATGTGGACGGTACAGGGGAAAGTTCAGTGTGTTCTGTGGCTCACTAAATTTGAATCCGTGACCAAAGTGCAACGTGAATATCAGCGCGTTTATAATGAAGCGCCACCACATAGGAATAACATTACTTGGTGGGATAAGCAGTTGAAGGAAACCGGCAGTTTGGTGGAGAAATCCCGTTCTGGTAGGCCATCAGTCAGTGACGAGTCTGTAGAGGCTATACGGGATAGCTACCTAAGGAGCCCTAAAAAATCTGTGCGTGAGCCCACATCGAACTGCACTGAATAGGTATGAAACTGGGAGAGTTTTCCTTTTATTTGGTGCAGATTTCACATTTCTATCGTCTTTTGTTGCTTTCCTGTGACCGGTCAAAAGTGCACAATGACTTTACAGACACACTGTATATGGTAGCCCTATTGAGAAAAAGATAAATATATATAAATGTTTTGGTGGCATCTGCCTCTTGCCTTATATATAGCCCTTAGTTCTTATTTCCAGGTGACCCATATAGATCCAGAGAAATACTGAAATGACTGTTTGGGTGAGCTACTTTTGGGGCATTTGGGGAAGACAGTGAGTGGCCTGAGTGCTTCTGTGTGAGCACAATGACATTTTATGGTCACTGCTTTCTTGTTTTCAAAGGGTTTTTGCTTGTGTGGTCTCATTTGATCCTTTCAGCCTGTGAGGTAAGTAGGTCATTTAGGGACAAGCATCATCTTTATTCTATAGATAAGAAACCTGAAGCCTAGGTGTGACCTTCCCCAAAGGCCATCAAAGTCCTTGAATTGGAGGTCTGTCTGGATCATTGATACAATGTTAAAAAGGCAGTCTTGAAACAAACCATTAACTCAAACTCAAAGGAACAAGATTTTTTGTTCACCCTTAAACTGAACCAAATGCTAAATTTTAAATTTAAGCTTAAGTTATATGTCTTAAATAACAGTATATTAGTTCAAACTGAAATTGAACTTGAATTTTTCTGAATTTACCCATCAAGAATATCCAGGTATTCTAAATTTAATCAGGATCTTCACATTCCCACTTTAAGCAGGATACAGTAACCAGGTGTTTTGAAAACATACTGATACCATTTATCATTACAATTCTTTCAAAGAATAGGACAGAGTTGTAAATAAGAGAAGTGAAGCAGATTGTTACTGAGTATTCAGAGTCCGGGCACACATTCTCAGATCCATAATTCCATTGTTAATGGAATTCATAGCAAAAGTAATTATCCAAAATAAGTTTTTAAGTAGGATTTTATTTGATTTCCCATTTCTCATATTTAGGCAAATTTTTTTCTATAATTGTGGTTGATTATAGCTCTTTCATGTGGCCAGATGCTTGCACAAAATCAAACATTTTAAATAGCAGAGAGGTACACACTCCAGCTGTCCTGGGTAGAGACAGTTTTCCTGTCTTTTGCTCATTTTTCCATAAAAACAATTTTTCTTATCTGAAGATTAGTACTTGGTCTTATTTTAATGATCATTTTTGTTTTTTTCCTTCAGTGTATTCCACAACAGAAAAATGACAGTGACTGTGGAGTCTTTGTGCTCCAGGTAAAGAAATACTGTGTTTTTTCAGAATTTACAATGTGTGAATTAAATTTGTTGGGTTAAGAAAGGAGAGATGGGAGTCCCTGTGATGTGTACATGGTACTAGCTCCAGTTAACGGGGTAATTTTCCTTCCTCTCTTCCTTTTGGTTGAGAAGTAGTAGTTTCTGTACTTTCAGATGTTGTGATTAGTAACACCTCCTTTGAAGGCCAAGAATGAATAATTGGTATCATCCATGTCTAATCTGAGGTTGTTAGTAAGCCACACTGGAGGCTGATCTGAATTTGTCTGTATCATAGACCCTTGGCATTTACAGAATTAACTATAATTTTTGACCAGTGGCAAATGGTCTTTAGCCAGAGTTAAAACTAGATTTTAAAAAGTGGCCACATTCAAAACTGTGCTTTCTCATATTAGTAGATTTCCTTAGTGGTCAAAGACTGTTGAAAATTTTGTTACATACTCTATATATGAATGAAATTATAGCATACTGTCCATGAATTTAAAGAATTGCAAAGATCTTGGAAGATCATTTATGATTCATTAATGTCTGGGGTTTGTAAACAAATTTAAATTCTCACTGAGAGGCCTAGTTAGGTCTAGCTGCCTTCTCAGCAGGCATGAGAAGTAGAGCCTCTTCATCAGTTTCCACTTTTCACAGTATTAAGTTTGGAGGAGATCCTAGGCCATATAGTTTGGGGCAAAAGCAGGTTTACAGTTGTCTGTATGGAAAAATAATACACTAATAATAATACAAGAATAAACTGTTTCATGTACTCACAACTATATACCTACTTTCACCCAACCCTGTACTTGCGTGGAAAGTTGACTATACTTTGGAGGTAAATGTTTTATAACAAGTTTAAACAAATTTTACAATGCTGTCTTAGAACCTATTCCGTTAGGTCTGCATCTGGTAAATAATTGGGCTGGTACGTAACTCCACATGCCATTTAAAATTTCTGGGACCTTTGCAGTACTGCAAGTGCCTCGCCTTAGAGCAGCCTTTCCAGTTTTCCCAAGAAGACATGCCCCGAGTACGGAAGAGGATTTACAAAGAGCTATGTGAGTGCCGGCTCATGGACTAACCCTCAGCAAGGCTGGGAAGTCTGACCAAGCTGGAGCAGATGGTTTGTTACTTGAACCTCCAAACACTTATTTGAATTTTTACAGATCAGTGGTATTGGGCCACTATTGTTACCTCAAGTTTCTTTTTAGCCCTTATTCATTTCTCTAGCTACCATGTACTATTTTTTAATGTTCAGTTTGGTTTCAGTTTTAACATTATGGATTCCACGTGTCCCCACCCCACCCTATATTTAATATTTATTATCCAAACGCATGCATATAGACAGAGCATGCAGTGCAGAGTATTAAAAAAAAAAAAGCCTAGTAGATTTGGTGCAGCTTTTGAAACTTAGTTAGATGTGAATTAAATACAGGTTTAAATTTTAATCCCAGAACCTAAAAATGTGGGATGTTTTTGATAAAACATAACTGAGAGTAATAGTGTTCCCTGGGCATAAAGGGTAGCTAGGAGTTCTTTTGACAAAGCCAGTCTTGTCTTAACTTTTACCAGCAGTACCTTTCACTGACTTCTCTGAGTCTTGGAGCATGAGTTGCATTCCTTTTGAAGGGTGAGAAGGAAGTGGCCATAAACTAACTGGTGTGTTCTATTTATGGAGGCACATTTGAGAATTATAATAAATGCCTAAGTCTTATCAAGGCTTTTGCTGGAACTTTGAATTCCCTGGATTTTTGGTTTTAACCCATTAAAAAACTTGCTATCTGTCACACAAGTGGTCAAATGAGAATTCAGCATAAGAGTAATTTACAAGTTGATAATCCCTTGTGTTATCTCCCATAATAAATTAAGATTTGACAGATACCTTTTTATTTCAAAGATATTTAAAATATAAACATTCAAAACCTAAGACTGGCTTCAGGTCTTTTGCAGGTGGGTGGGGAGAAGAGGAAAGGTAATAGAGAAGACTTGATTCCTCAGGAGTACAGCAAGTGTTGTTAAGTGTTTTAATCTTCTCTCTTTAGTGATCTCAGCAATATGCAGGGCTCCTCATTTGGCCTCTGCTTGACCAACTCGGAGACTCTGGCACAGGAGTCCTTTTTTTCTATGAACCTCAGCTTCTGGAGAAAGGCAGAGGTGGCCCTGTCCTTACACTTAGCTGCATCAGGGTTAGTGTAATGTGTCTTGCATCTTTAATCTAGCTTTTTGTGGTATTTGAAAGGAAATAAAAGATGCATGTTAAACTACTCAGTTACCTGTTCTGAACTGTATAAGAAACTCAGAAGCTTATACAGAAAAGTACCAAGAAAATGGCAGAAGATACCTAATTAGGTGTTGAAAATAAAAGCTAAAATGTGCAGTTATAGGGTAAGGCTGACTGCCAGCGACTGAGGGTGGAGTCAGACACGTTTACATGCAGGGTTTCCTCCCCAGACATTCCAAGCACCAACACCAGTGTTTACATTGTAAACAGCCCCAGCACTTTCCTAAGTTCCCCAGATTCAAACTCCTTAGTATAAAACCAGGTCAGTATTTCTTATTGTGCTTCATGTCTTTAAAAAAGACTTAGATTAGAGGCACTTTATGCTGCTATAGATAGGATTGTATCTACATTAGGAAAGATGACAATTTTAAATGGGGAGGACATCTTGAGCTTTTCAGTTTTCAGACATAAGTATGCAAAATGAGATTTTTCAAATTTATATGTGATACATTTGCCTTTTTTTGGTAGCTATATAAAGTAGCCCGTGACCAGGCTATTGATTCAGAATGTGTCTTATACTTTAGACCTCCATATCTCACTTCCTTACTGGCAGAATGAGGCATGCAGAAGAGACAGGACTCTCTTCTGGCAAGAATCTTAATTATTGCCCAAAGCTTGAGTTGCCGTTTCCTCCATGAGTAGTAGTCATCATCTCTGCTTTTAGGCTTGCAGCGATGTTATAGAGAACCTGAAGTGAGCTGTCCAAGTTCAGTCTCTTATTCACTTCCAGCTTTCTAGGACACCTTGATGTGCACTGTTCAGCATGCTTTAGCCTAAATTACAAATATTTTAAGTCTGGTTAAAATGTTTTTCTGCATTTGTGAAACTTGGTTTTAGCATACATAGTCATTTCCCCTCATCTTGTGATTAGGTTAAAAACTCTGTTTAGCCCAAGTCCTACATTAGAATGGCCATTGTCCTAATGTTTGCAATAATTGCTTCCTTGCAACAAAGAGTTTTGAAATATAGTCTGGGCTGTTGGTGGAAGACACTGTTTTACTGTCACTAGCTTGGCACTGAATTGTTGCCCACCAGGTGGGCAGACCTTATGCTTTTGGGGTTGAGTGGAGGCCTTGTACAAACTAAAAGCTACGTATGATGTGCCTTCAACAAGCTGTCCAGTTCTCTCCATCAGCAAACTTACCAGTCTGTAGTTGCTTCTGTCCAGTGATTTTTTTCCTTTTGTTAAATGTATAGCAATGAATGTAGATTTAATTCAGCTTTTAGTTAAGCTCTCTCAAGAATTATAGAGAACCAACTTAAGGGAACCTCCTAAGGAAAAGAAGCACTTGCTCCCAAGTCCCCTTGAATCCTTTTTTTTTTGGCTTTGCATTTATATTTTCTACTTATTGTTAAATAGTTGGAACGAAACAGTAACAGACCTAACTGGGACATAGCCAGCAGTAGCCTAAGTTGAGCTGCCCTTTTTCTCTGCAGTTGTGGTTCACTGGGTTAAAAGAGACAACTAGGAGCTCTGGGTCGATCAGACCCTTCAGGCGAGAAACAGTGTATTAA
Source organism: Saccopteryx leptura (assembly GCF_036850995.1). Taxonomy (NCBI): domain Eukaryota; kingdom Metazoa; phylum Chordata; class Mammalia; order Chiroptera; family Emballonuridae; genus Saccopteryx; species Saccopteryx leptura. The sequence continues at coordinate 56,956,957 of NC_089510.1, forward strand.
TAGTGTGAATTAGATATATTGACTACCTGCTCTGCTTAATGATGTTAAGAAACCAAACTAATCTGCAGTTATAAAGCACATGCTTTATGTGCTGGGCTCTGCCTCCTGGCCTGTAAACAATTAAGACCTAGGGAATACCATCAGAGAAGTGCTCATTGTATTTGGGTATTACAAAAGCAGACCTAGACAAGCTGTTCACTTAAGTGGTACCTTTGGTCAGAAAAAGAATTTATTTAAAGGTTGTGATCATGTAAAATGACTCAGACCTTCTAGCAAAAATATTTTTTTGAAAAATAAACTAAATACCTTTATAAATGTGTGTTTTCTTGTATTGAATAACATGTGCTGTTTGGTGAGTAGTAATTTTTCCCAGGGACGTTCCAGCCATGACAGGGCTTGTTTATGAACAGTGACCAATAGGCACTAAGCAGCCTACCCTTAAAACAGCACTCTCCAATAGAATTTTCTGCAGTGATGAAAATATTCTATATTTCCATCTACTACAACAGCCACTAGCCCCATGTGGCTGAGTAGGATTTGAAATGTAGCCAGTGTGAATGAGGAACTGAACATTTTAATGCTCCATGTGGCTAGTGACTACCATAATAGGTCACTGTCAAATGAAAATGGACATGCAAATTCTGTTTATTCACAGATTCCCCCAAAGTACATTCATAAGTATTACAGAGAAAGAGGGTTCCAATGTCCTACTTTATAGGTGAGGAAATGGGCAAATAAGGAGAAGTTGGTCCAACTTTATTGAAATCAGTTACAGAAGACACAATTCCAAATAGAACCACTGTCTATGGTTTTTAAGGCCTGTAGAAATCTGAGTTATGTTTTACTACAAAGGAATATAAAATATATGAAATTCAAACTATAGTGTAAAACGAAATTTTTTCAAGGAATAGTATGTCCTCATGAAATTAAATATTTGCAAATATCTTTTTCCCTACATGCTTACAAGTTTAAAAACTCAAATAACCAGTTTCAATTTAATGCGAAAATCTACATTTAACTATAGCTTTGAAGATGTTCACATTCAAGATACTTCAGCCCCAAGTTTCATGAGACACCGGAATTTTGGAGATAAGTTTATTGTTAGATGAAAAAATGTCACTTATGTCAAGGAAAATGAAACTAGATTAGCAGTTTTAAATGAGCGATAGTTCAATATACTATTAGAGAGAAATCATCTCTTGCCTTACAAATGCAAGAAATACTCTAGATTCCCTCAGTGGATACCATTGCTATCAAGGCTTGAAGCTCAGTAAGCACACTAGTGAAAAAACTAGACAGACTGACTTACACATGAGAACTGGCCAAAACACATTTCTTGAGGGGAAGCATTTCTCAATCTTTAGCTCTTTTATACCAACTCCATCCCCAAGATCACACTGAAAATGAAAAGGATAAGTCTGATGGCCCTCACAGCAATCTTCAACATGTCAAAGCAATGTTTTAACTCATGCCCTCTAATCTTTCATCCCATTTCCTACTGACAGTGATACCAGCCCCCACTTCCTTTATTTTGAAGTTCTTGGTAATTCAAACCAACCCTTGCTTTTGTTTTTTCAGGCCTTGAAAACACATCTTTTTCAGGTTTTAGGAAAACACATCTTTTGAAAAAATGTGTTTAGTAAATACCCTTCAAGTCCTGTACCTGATTTCCTGATAATATAAAGCATGTAAGCAGATGGTATCCCCTGGGACTGCCTAGGGCTTACTTTTGTATCAACTATTTAGGAAGTTCTCTCCTAAAAGTTTACCTTTAGAAATTAGAATTCAACATAGGAATAAATTCAGTTGTCAAACATCTGTTCCTAATTTAGAGCAAAGCTATAAAATACACAAAACTCCATTTACTAAACTTTATCTCAAGAAAACTTAAAGTTTTAAAATAGTAATTCCCGGCCCCAATGTAGACCATGAACCTACTTAGATGCAAACATGGCAAACAAAATTTTAAAGTTTTCCAATTTTCCTTTAAAAAGTGTGGTTTTTAGCTGATAGATGAACATTATAGATAAAATCTATTGCCAAGGAACACAATTTTTCACCTAGTAAGAAAATCATTCTGGTAACCAGATACCTGACCAATTTGGATTTTGTCCTTTAATAATTTTCAAAGGAAAACCATGAAGTGGCTTCTGGTTCAGTAGAGACACTGATCAAACCTTGGTAAAAATGGCAGGTTTGCAGACCTTGGGTAATCTGGTCAAATTCAACAGGCCAAAGGACTAAGTTTTGCACGATGGGGTTCTTCCTGCTCACTGGATTTGGGCCAGTTTTCCATAGCCGCCTCTGCCAGCATCATAGTCCTTTCGATACTCATCTCGTACCTTAATTGAAAAGAACACAAGTTATAGTATAGAGATTGGTGTAATAAAAATGCCTCTCACAAATATGTCAGATAAACAGCTAAGCCTTTTCAGATGTCATAATGTGAGCAAACATTTAAGCAGCACATAATTAAAAAAAAACTGATATAAAGCTTAACTGCCTTGCAGAATTATTTGAGACAACCTAGAGTTTTGTTCTGTTTTACCAAGCATCACACATATTCATTCACCAGCATTCAAAACTAGCACATTCCAGAGTACTTAAATCAGGCTATTTTAAATAAAAACAAAACTCATTACAGTTCATTTTGCTTTTGTTCTATACACTTTTGAGGTGTAAAACAGCTTGCCCGTAGCAAAAATCCAGTAATAGCTGCTGTGGAAATATACAAAACATACCATTTCATTGGTTAGGAAAATAACTTACTAATCCCAATGGGTGATTTGAGATTCACTTCAAGCCAAAGTTATAGACATAAAGTTATTTTCATAAGAGCAAATACAAACAGACAAAACACTAGTCATTAGGACTGGAATCCCAGGTAAGGCCAAGCCTACAGAACCTTCCTGCATACCTGGCCCCCAGACCATCCACGGCCATATTGCCTGCCCTCCTTAAAGCCTGCGTCCCAGTCTGTGCGAATCACCCGGTCATCCAAACGAGTTCCACTTATGTACCGCATGGCATTTTCTGCATCTGCTCTTGAATAGTACCTTAAGTATAAGTATTAAGGAACATGACATAGCATTTCTCCAAACATTTTTGGAAATACAGGAAGCAACAACTATATGAGGCTGTTAAGAAAATGCGTAAAAATTAGTCCACCTAGATCAGCGGTTCTCAACCTGTGGGTCGCGACCCCAGCGGGGGTCGAAAGACCAAAACACAGGGGCGACTGTGTTTTGGTCGTTCGACCCCCGCCGGGGTCGCGACCCACAGGTTGAGAACCGCTGACCTAGATGGAGTTTCTAGACAATAATTTGGTTTGCACATGACTGTTTGAGGTTGGTCCAGAAGCATTAGAGTCAAATATGACACTTAGCAATGGCTACATTGATCTTGATTTCCTGAATAATACTGTTAATAATTATTTGGTCCCATTCTCCCCATATTTTGATTTGCAAAATATAAAATATATGGCCCTGGCCGGTTGGCTCAGCGGTAGAGCATCGGCCTGGCGTGTGGGGGACCCGGGTTCGATTCCCGGCCAGGGCACATAGGAGAAGCGCCCATTTGCTTCTCCACCCCACCCCCTCCTTCCTCTCTGTCTCTCTCTTCCCCTCCCGCAGCCAAGGCTCCATTGGAGCAAAGATGGCCCGGGCGCTGGGGATGGCTCCTTGGCCTCTGCCCCAGGCACTAGAATGGCTCTGGTCTCGGCAGAGCATCGCCCCCTGGTGGGCGTGCCGGGTGGATCCCGGTCGGGTGCATGCGGGAGTCTGTCTGACTGTCTCTCCCCGTTTCCAGCTTCAGAAAAATGCACAAAAAAAAAATTATATATATATATATATATATATATATATATATATATATATATATATATATATATTTATTCAGGGTAGGTTTAGGCCACAAAATGCACACTTAGCCAAGGAATCAATAGCATCCAAACCTGAAGCTCTATATTCAGGAAAAACTTTTTTTTCCAATTTTTTGACAGAGAGAGGGGGACAGATAGGGACAGACAGGAAGGGAGAGCGATGAGAAACATCAATTCTTTGTTGTAGCTCCTTAGTTGTTCACTGATTGCTTTCTCATATGTGCCTTGACCAGGGGGCTACAGCAGAGCAAGTGACCCCTTGCTCAAGCCAGTGACCTCGGGGTTTCAAACCTGGGTCCTCCATGTCCCAGTCCAACGCTCTATCTGCTGTGCCACCACCTGATCAGGCAAGAACAACCTTAATAAAAGAGAAGGTCACAGTGCATATGGAATTGTATTTCATTAGAAGGAAAGACTTAAATGCTGATCTAGACATTTTCTTCCGAAAACGCTTGCTGAAATTCCCGTGTCCAGCACCTATAAGATGCCTAGCATATATGGGCATTCGATAATTTTTTGTTGTTGAAAGAATGAAATGCATGCTTAAAGGGAAAGCAGAGCCTGACCAGGTGGTGGTACAGTGGATAGAGCATTGAACTAGGACGTTGAGGACCCAGATTCCAAACCCTGAGGTCGCCAACTTGAGTGTGGCTTGAGCACAGGATTGCCAGCTAGAGCGTAGGATCACAGGCAATGTCACAGTCTGAAATATTTTGAAGCCTAAAGGAGACAGCAAATCCAGGAGGCTCTTAATACAAAGTTGAATAAGAAGTTAGGCTGTAAGTAGGGTTTAACTAACAGTCTCTATGTGGGAAGACTTGCTAGCAGGATAGTATTTAATCCCAGGCAAATACAAATAAAGTGATAGGGTTCTGAACAAACTGGAGGAACTGAGGGTACTGTCTTGATGTTAGCTGTCCAAAATACAATCTACCTTTTTGGCACTTGGGAAATCCATATATCCCAAATGTAAGACAATAATTTGAGAGAGCAGCTCTGTCTAGATCCACAATATCAGCCTTCTTTTCCCTGATTATAATTGGAAACACAAGGATCACTAGACCTTTATGGAAAATTTATAGTATAAACACAACCAAAAGAACCAGATAATTCAGGACACAAAAAAAATTTCAAAAGGCATGTTAGATGTGGTCTGGGAAATTAGGTAGAATATAAAACAAATGGTAAAAAAAAAAGAAGAAGAAAAACAGGATAAATCCAAGAGTTCTAATATTTATAGTATCAGGGAGAAAAATGATCACAAATATGGTTTTGGTTTTGACCTATAAATATAAAACTGTATAAATTTTTAAGAAAATAAAGCTATATACATCTAATATAATGAGGTACATATTATACAGCCATTTTAATAAGAGGTAGACTTACAACGTGTGCTAACATGGAACAGTCTCTAAGAGGGGGAAAAAATAGTAGATGCCAATACGCCACCACACATCCACAAGATTTCTTCTGGAAAGACACCCAAGAGACTGCTGACTGTCTCTGGGCTTAGAATGGTACAGGGATTTTTTAACTTATTTTTATTTTAACTCCATGTGCATATATTCTTCTTGAAAGATTGTGTTGTTCTTTTTAAAGTTCTTAAGACCTTTTTAAAAAAAGAAAAAAACTTTGCTGATTTTATAGAGACAGGAGAGAGAGGGGATCATGGAATGGGAAGTATCAACTCATAGTTGTTCATTCCTTGCTTGTTGTATGTGCCTTGACCAGAGAAGCCCAGGGTTTCGAACCAGCAACCTTGGCATTCCAGGCCAATGGTTTATCCACTGTGCCACCACAGGCCAGGCGAAAGATTGTGTTTCTTAAATAAATAATTAACTATAAACAAAGCATGGATTTAAGGACAGAATGTAAATGTTACTAACTTTCACAATTTACCTGTAGACATCCTGGACAGAGGTAGGAGGTATAGAAGAAGGAAGGAGAGACAGAGATAAGTATAGGCATGCTAATTAGCAAATATCCTCATTTAGAAGAAAAAAGAAAACAAAACAGGTGACTAACCACTCTAGGCCCCGCCCTCATTCAACAGCTGTATGACACACACAGAAAGGATACTCCACAAAGCAGAAACCGCATGCTGTTTTCTTCATTTTATCCAGGCCCATAACAATTTTCTTTATGTCACCACTTTTGCTGAAGAGTTCATAGATTTGTTCTTCAGTTGTGTAGAAGGAAAGATTTCCAACATACAACGTACAGCTTTTTTTGAGTAATTTCTCCTGTTCGTGAATGTTACCCTAGAATTTCAAATATAGAAAAAGTAAGCAACACAATCTAAGAGTCCTGCTTAAATAGTATTCCTAATATGAGAAAAGTTTTCAGTTATTCTGATTTGGGAGTCAGTTTCTCTCATAGTCCCAATCACAAATACCCCCCCCCCCAAAAAAAAAAAGATGTTCACAATCCATGAAGCACTTTAACAAGTTCTAGATTGCTTTTAGTTTTTATTGTTTTCAGAGAGACGGGAAAGGGAGGGGGTGAGGGATCAATTTTTTGTTCCACTTATTTATGCATTCATTGGTTGATTTTTGTATGTGCCATGACCAGGGATCGAACTCACAACATTGGTGTATTGGAATGTTCTAACCAAGTTAGCCATCCAGCCAGGGCCCCCCCAGATTGCTTAGTACAGGGCCACAGCTTCAAAGTTATATTGTATATATATAGCCCTCCTCCTCCTGTACCATAATGCTCTACAAGTGACATGTCTTTTTCCTGCACCTCCATATCCTCAGCACTGGATCCTTCTTTAATTGTCCAAGTTTAATTTCAAGACTTTGAACCAATTTATTAGAAAGGGCCTTTTTATCCTTTGTAGTAAAAAATATATGGATTTGCAGAGATAGGGTACCCCTGTAATATTCCCACAAAGAATGTTCAGAACTACAATTGCTCAGATAGATTACATGCTCATATATTTTCTCTGAGTTTAGGAGACAATCCTAAACTCCATGCTGGGAGGTTAATGCTGATTAAATAGAAGACCTACCCAGCTGACCTCCTCTCAGGCCCTCAGACCCTGTCTGGGCTCTAATATCGGCCACACAGTGTTATTCTAACTTGGAAAGCTGAGCAGAATCAGGACACTTTCCCTAGAGCATCCCTTCTTCATTTACTAGTTCACACAGAATGCTGATCCAGTTTCTTCATTCTGAGAAGACTTTGCATTACTCATCTTTGAATGCTTTGTAGCACAGGGCTCAGGGAACTAGGTCTCATGTTCACATTCAGTGACAGAATAGAGAAACCATCTAAAGTCAAATAAAAAGAAAAATGAGGCCCTGGCCAGTTGGCTCAGCGGTAGAGCAACGGCCCAGTGTGTGGAAGTCTCACACCCCAGATGGGCAGAGCATCACTCCCTGTTGGGCATGCTGGATGGATCCTGGTCAGGCGCATGCAGGAGTCTGTCAGACTGCCTCCCTGCTTCTAACTTCGGAAAAATACAAAAAAAAAAATAAAAAAAAATATATATATATAAAATAAAAGATTAAGTAATCATGGTACCTCAATAAGTAAAAAACTACGTAGCCCCAGAAAAATGTACATCCACATACAGTGATATAGAACATTTCCAAAATAGAGAGCAAAGTGAAAAAGAGTACGAAACAATGAGGTCTGCAGGTCAGAGACTTCCATGTATGAAGTCTCATTTAATTCTCGGGACTGAAAGGTAGGTCCTAATTTATTATCCTCATTTTACACCTGAGTAAAGACAGTTAAGTAACTTGTCCAATCACACAGCTACTCTGTAGTTGTAGCTGGAATATAAACCCAGTCCTATCCCCAATCTCATACTTCCTTAAAAAGTCTCAGGGCATTAGGTTTTTAGAACTTTGGAATAAAACAAAGGCGCACTTTTATTTGCATTGGTTTGGCAAGAAAGTATTTTCGGATGTCATAGCGTAATTGTTTTGAAGGACTTCTTGTCATGTTTTTTCCTTTTGACATTTAGTATCAGTCACATTTAGGTTACTTTAGAAGCAAGTTGTGTATAATTTTGTTTGTTGCTGTTAGTTTGGGGTCAATTTTAACATGGAGTGCAGAAATGAACATTTTCAGCATACATTTTTATTTCCGTCAAGGAAAGAAAGCTGCTCAGGCTCACAAAAAGATATGTGACATTTATGGTGTTGATTGCGTAACAATGCATGTGTCAGAATTGGTTTAAAATTTCTGTTCTGGAGATTTTTCACTCAAAGATGACCAACATTCTGGTCGACCTACTGAAGTTGATGACCAAATCAAAGCCATAACTGAAGAGAATCGCATATAACTGTTTGAGAGATTGCAGAGAGGTCAAATGTATTGCACAAAACGATTGAAAATCACTTAAAAATGTCTTGGATTCGCTAAGAAGCTCAATATTTGGGTTCTGCATGAATTGAGAGATTCACTTAACACAACGAATCAATATTTGCGATATACATCCAAGCGCAATGAAACCAACCCTTTTTTGAAAAGAATCATCACTAGTGATGAAAATGGGTCATCTACAGTAACATCATTCAAAAACGATCATGGTCCAAGCATGATGAACCAGCACAAACCACATCTAAAGCTGAACTGCATCAAAAACAGGCCATGCTGTCAATTTGGTGGGACTACAAAAGTGGTGTGTATTTTGAACTGCTTCCAAGAAACCAGACGATCAATTCAGATGTTTACTGTTAACAACTAATGAAACTGGATGAAGCAATCAAAGAAAAAAGGCCAGAATTGGCAAACTGTCAAGGAATTGTGTTCCACCATGATAATTAAGAGTCTCACACATCTCTAGTAATCTGTGGGAAATTATTGGAGCTTGGTTGGGAAGTGATGTTGCATCCCCCACACAGCCCTTACATTGCACCATCTGATTACCATTTATTTTGAAGTTTGCAAAACTCTTTGAATGGTAAAACTTTCACAAATGATGATGACCTTAAATCGCACTTAGTTCAGTTTTTGCTGATAAGGACCAAAATTTCTTTTTTTGTTTTTTTTACTGGGGACAGAGAGAGTCAGAGAGAGGGATAGACAGGGACAGACAGACAGGAACAGAGAGAGATGAGAAGCATCAATTATTAGTTTTTCATTGCGACACCTTAGTTTGTTCATTGATTGCTTTCTCATATGTGCCCTGACCGTGGGCCTTCAGCAGACCGAGTAACCCCTTGCTCGAACCAGCGACCTTGGGTCCAATGGTGAACTTTTTGCTCAAGCTGGTGACCTCGGGGTCTCGAACCTGGGTCCTTCCACATTCCAGTCTGACGCTCTATCCACTCTGCCACAGC